>NC_140168.1:26225073-26275073 GCF_963971535.1 Notolepis coatsorum | reverse complement strand
AGCCCCTCATCGAAGCCCTCTACGACTGAAGGATCGTTACCACTTCGGCCGAGGCCAGCGGGACTAGGTGAGTAGACTTTAATGTGTTTGAAATTGGTGATGGTCGAAGCAGTCTCGTTTTTGGGGTTGCTATTACTTTGGTTAGAAATAAGTTGTAAATGGACCAGGATAAAGTTGGTGTTGGAGGGGATCGGGGTTCAGGGTTCACAACCTGACTCTGGTCTCAGCCACACGCCGGCGCTGCACTTAGGAAGCGTAGGGGGTAGGGAATGTTCGGTTAGGATGCCTATGGTTGGTACAATGCCGAGTGAGGAGAGAATATAGATGTCTATATTTAGTTAGCTTAGGAGGATAGGCTAGGGATAGGTAAAATATTTGAGGGGACCGGCGTGGAAGCGGTAGAACGGGGATTAGTCACAGATAGCGGGACGAGGGACTGTGAGTGACGGAATGGTTCATTAAAGGATAATGCGGGGTAGTCAGATCTTAGAGGGGAGATTATAGGGTAAGGTAAGGTGTTAAATGAGAGAACCGTGGTGTAGTACAGGGATAGCCTGGTTCCACGAAGAGAACAGAGAACGGAGTGTAGAGTACTGAAAACCGTGGTGTAGTACAGGGATAGCCTGGTTCCACGAAGAGAACAGAGAACGGAGTGTAGAGTACTGTGAACAGAGTACAGGGTACGGATAGCATAGAAACAGGGAACAGAGTGATGAGAAGAGGATAGGGTTCGGGCTAGGGTTGCTTAACGAGATAGAAGCCACACTTAGAATCGGTACGACGGAGTAATGGACTTTGGAAGACGTTCCATAAGCGAATTACCAATTCTAATCCGACGTCATTTAGGCTCAGATTGGCTAAGGTCGATATCTGGAGAACATCAGCCGCGTGGAGGAATGAGGGAATGTAGAAGAAATCAAGCCGACAAGGGGCTCTACGGGTAGCGGAGAGTACGGTCGAACACCGATTTGGCCATATAACACTCCGATACAAGCCGACAAGGGGCGCTACTAAAACTCTTCACGGGCTACTATACATGAATGGAGTGGGTTTCTCAGGGGTATAGCAACGCGGACTCAGTAGATATATGAAGCACTTTGGAAGTAGATACTGCACAGGTGATTAGAACATAGGAGGATATTGTGTGAAAAAAGCGAGGAAATGCGTTTGGAATGAATGTGTACAAATGAATGGTATGCTTATGAATGGGACATTGTTTTGCTAAGTATATGTGTTTGAATGGATGAATGTTAGGAGCTCTGAGTGACTGCCAAGGTATTTTTTGTGTTATTATGGAACATGGGTGGTCAAAACGGCAGCGGGTGAAACCATGACACTGTCCAGGGATTAGGTTAGCTGCCGGCGTTAGCTGAGGGCGACGGGACTAACGTGTGGACGCTGTGTTGCGTTGTCGAGTGAATTGAATGAATGGCAAGTGTGATGGAACCTAGATGATGTGTAATGTTCGTAAAAAAAATTCAAAACGGTGGTGTGGAAGCGCTAAAAATAATGTAGTAACGATCAAAAGAAACTGAGATTTTGGAGCTGATGACGTCACTGGGAGCGTCTAAGCTGGGGGAGCGTTGGATGTTAAATACTGTGTATTTCGGTCAGGCGGGGCCAATCGGGCGAGCATACTAGAATAAGGATAATGATATATGTTCTGTGAACGGGGGCTAAATAGGATTAAAGTTATGTTGCGGGGGAAAGCTGGGGTTGTGTAAACGTTGCGATGTGTTGTGCCGCTCGGATCAACAGGAGAATGGGCCGTTTAGGAGAAGTGATGATGGATGCTAAGCTAAGCTAATAGGAGCTAGCGGTACTGAGCTAACGAAGCTAAGATGCTAAGCTATCTGTGCTAACAAAGTAGCATGATTGAACTCTCGGAGAATATCGCGTGTTGCTACTCTTTGGTGGCTGGCGCGGGACCTTAGAGGGGCAGAGGACAGGGACTTCCGGTGTAGGGGATTCTGGGAATTGAGGTTTTGTGGTTTGAGGTGGAACGTCGGGTTGACGTCTTGGTGTGGTGTTACCGTTACGTGATGACGCACTTGCGGGGGAGGGCGTGGGCACCTCCTGCAGGACGTGGTGAGAACTGTGGTGCAATAAGGGTGATGAGCGAACGTTCCAGTGGAGGGCAGTGTTGCCTCTTTGATAGTTACACCTCTCCTTTACAGGTAAAACGAGGTGCAGTGGGCAACGGCAGGACGTTTGTGATTATTATAGGTTTTGAGTAGCGACCATCTGTGGGGATTTGTAAATTCTTTATATTCGGTTTTTTCAGTTGTTGATGATGTATGTGTATACTTGTTTGGTTATCAATCTGTATTTGTTATGGGCCAAGAGTAATGGCGCTAGTGGGATGATGGGATAGATGTGTGAGTTTGTTTGTGACTTTGGTTGGAGTAGTTTATTCGAATTATGGGCTGCTGATGTGAATGACGGGTTGAGACTTGTTGACGGTATGTGTTTGTCTGCGCATGTGCGCCACGATCGGTCGGCGCGAGGGGATGGACTATGGGCTTTTGTTGAAGGCAGTGGACAGTGAAGGGCTATAGGGGGCGATGTTGGTCAGGTATGGTTGAAGTGAGGTTTTGTGATGGGATTTTGCGTGAACCCCCCCCCCTTTTTCCTCTGTCTCTTCCTCCCTCGTTCACACTCTCTCCCTCCCTCCCTCCCTCCATCCCTCTCCCTCCCTCTCTCCCTCCTTCCCCCCCCCCCCCCCCCCCGCCCCCCTCCGCTCCATCCCTATCTCCCAGCTTGACTTTGTGAGGTGACGGGTGCGCAAAGGGAGTTTTGTTCAGGATGGATTGCCTTTATGGTGGGCTTGGAGTATTGGTTATATTAATAGTGTTATTTGCTAAATTATTGCTTAGGGATAAATAGGATATTCATGGTCATTTTGGAGCCCTTCCCCCCTCCCTCTATGTCTCTCCATGTGGACTCTTTTAGTCTGATTAAAGTTAAGGTTGATTTGGGTTAAAGTTGGCAGCGGATGATGGTGATAGTGTTTGGAGTCCTGTGGGTAAACGGGACCAGGCAATACGGGGTAATCTGCTGATTGAGTGTGGACGGTTTTGGTAATAGTTAATGTTGCATTGTGTGCCCCCCCCCCCCCCCCCCCTTCCTCCCCTTAGTCCCTGTATCCCTCCTTCCTTTTTCTTTTCCCTCCGCCCCCCCCCTCTGTCTCTCCTTGTATTTCGCCCTGTGGTTCTCCATCCCTAGATTGCGGCGTATGTTGTGGGCATTTGGTTGTGGGTTTATTTGAACTGCGTTGTTATTGTGTATGTGAAGTAGGTACCGGATGGGCGCTGGCCTGTCTAGGTGCAGGTGGTGGTAGGTTGAGTTGTGATATTCCTTGGTAGGAAGTTTGGGGTGTTTCCGTTCAGGTTCGAAACTGAAGGGAGGACGCTTTGGACTGTGAGTTGACGGTTCTTTGTGTATTCAGGGAACTGGGTGAATATTGCGGTGGCATGGTGCGGGTGTCCATGAATTTATTAACGTGGCCAGCTGTACTATGTGTCGGTCAGGGTTTTAGTGATCTAAGTTGCTAAAAGTTTATTGTTTCCCCTGATTGGTGGTTGGTAGCAGTAACAACACTAATTGATTTGTATTAAGTGTTGTGAGGGGGTAATGGTTGTGTGTAAGGATGAATGAAATTGATGTTGTATGAGGAGTGTGAATGAAATTGATGTTGTATGAGGAGTGTGAAGCAAAAGCGAATAATACATTTAGTCGATACGCTACTCGGGGCATTTAAAGTAAGAAATAAGGTAAAGATGAACAGATTCATCAAGCAAAGAGAGATTAGAACGGATGAAGGACCAGGTTTACCAAGATTATTAGGCAATTGATAGATGTGGGACTAATGGTTATGTTTCCCAGAAAATCAGGTGAAGGGAACACACAGGGGATTGGAAACCTCCAGTGTTCCTGTTGAAGGAACGGACAAACACAAGATAAGCTGTATCGTTATTATTTTCAAACAGATCACAGTGTGTCTCTCTAAATATTTAGTATAGTGTTGCCCGACATTTCCAATGCATAACGAATAGTGGAAATAATAGGGAAATGCCACTGTATTAAGTCTGGATGTTTTTGCTTTCTTTCTGTACAGGTGCTCGGCTGGACAGGAGCTCTAAACGATTTCCATAACCATCTAGGGAAACGGCTGTAATGAGCCTTGGTATAAGTATGAATGATAAGCCAATTATCAATCCTTGTCTGCACAGTAGAAATTTGACAGTGTGAGTGTTTTAACTCAAGTAAGTGGAAATAGTGAAAGACAGAGAAACTTGTTTTTTCAAACGGTGATTGCAGGAGTGTTTGAAAGTGGAGTGAATGACAGTAACATAGGAAGTTCACCTTAGTGGAACATTGATAGGAACAACTGAAGCGTTAGATGCAATAACAATAGAATAACAACAACAACAATATGGAAAAGGGCCTTAGTGATCAGGCCATTGGGGGGAGAAGGCCGAGAGCCTCTGCAGACATTTCCCAGATAGACTTTACCAGTGATGATCTGATTGATTGGAATATGGACTTCTCTCATGTGACCAGTACGACAGAAGGACTTGAAATGTTGACTTTGGTTCCAATACAGGGGAGTGAACCAGTGACAACGGTGTTACTCCAACCAGAACCGATTCAAGCTGGAGTGTCCATTGCAGGCGACTGCAGTTTAACCAAGGTACAGAAAAAGAGACTGAGGAGGGCGGCGTTGTTACAGCGGTCCCGCGAAGTCCACTCTGGCCGGATGGCTGGAACTGAGACTGACAGCAGGTATGGAATTACACACGAACAGTTTCTACAGCCCACCCGTTTCCCATGTCCACCCTGCCCTCAGCACCGAAGCCAAGATGAGAGGCGGGGCCCAGCGATGGGAAGTCAAACCGCCAGTGCTGAGATGGGGGAAGAGGCAGCATCCTATAGACAACAGAGAGCGTTTGTGACAGCGTTCGAACAACACGAGGCGGTTCATCAAGATCTGATGAAGACACAGCTGGAGATCGGTCAAGCCGCACACGAGACTCAGAGATTGGAACGAGAACTGGCAAGAAAGGCTGCGCTACTGGAAGCGACAGCTGTTGAGATCATGCTTCGGGCGTCTGACCTAGGCCGCCGGGATCAAAGAGTGCCCTGTGCCCCGTTGCCCGGACAGGGAACTGGGCCGCGACAGGGTGAACAGAACCGCAGGAGGGGTGAGTTTCCAGGCCCCTCCCAACAAGAGAAGGCCCGAGGAGAGGCAGCAGAAAAGGACAGGTATGCCCCTCTCTCCTCCAGGCAACAGGACATGCGACCAGAGGACAGGAGAGGGGTTGACCTGGCGAGGACTGTGGGATGCCAGCCGAGAGACTGCGGGAGTCGTGGTAAACTGGAACCCCTGGGATGGCCGGCGTCGGCTGTGTGCTGGGATTGTGGGGAGGTTGGCCATTTCGCTCGGTCATGTGACAAAGGGTGGAGGGCTCAGCAAAAGTCCAGTAGAAGGCGAGAATCCATCAGAGAAGGGAGTTGCTGGAAATGTGGAGAATTGGGAAATTTTCAGAGGGGGTGTCTGCATAGGTCATAGGTTGAATAAGAGCGGAGCGGAAATGCACGAACAAAGCCTTTTGAGTGCTCGAGTAAATAGAGTTATTGATAAATTAAAATGGAAAATGAGACCGATTAGAATAAGGATAGAGACGAGGATACATAGATAAGGTTTGATTAAGTGTGCAAGTTACTAAAATGGTTTGGAAGACTAACCAGGGTAAGTTGGGGCTATAGAGGGATGACGTAACTGAATATTGCCTGGGCTAATCAAACTAACAAAATTGATGGTTTTAGACAGGAACAATGGAACATTTAAAATTAGACAGAGTTAGAAACAAAGGACTATTTATAGTAGTGATTACGACAAGTCATCAGCTGAGTAACAATGTTCATCAAAGTGTTGCGTGTTACAGTGTAGTTTAGTTTATTAGGACAAGTGCATGACAGTAAGGTTAGTTAGGGTTAGAGTTTTTTTTTTTTTTTTTTTATTATTATATTATTATTTCAGATAATGGAATAATTTTTTTATCCAATCACTACAAAAATGGTCTGACAAAAATAAGAAATAAAAACTAGTTTTAAGAAAATGTGTCGTTGAAACAAGTAAAATAATCGAACAGTGCAGTAAGCAAATTTGGCTTGGCAAGATTTATTGAATGAAGTACAAAAAAAATTATAATCTACTATAGCAGGGGTTCTCAACCTTTCTGCTGCCAAGGCACCCCGGTGTTCAATAAAATATTCCAGGGCACCCTGTCGTATATTTCTAAAATGAAAACATGAACATAACAACTGAAATGTACAAGAAAATGATTAGAAAGACAAAATGCTGATTGACCCCGCACTCAGCCAACTGGAGGACAATCTGCTGTCAGGGTTTCACAGATGATGGTTCGCTGATAGGGCAAAAAGACTGTTTATGACGTTAATGCACATTCCACTGGTTGGTTAGCAGCTGTGGTTTAGGAAATGGCCACCCTCCAACTGACAAGAGAGGAGATCATTATCTTTGAAACAGGAACCAAACTCAAAGTAACAGTTGAGATCAAAAGGTCATATTTACCCTAAGTAAGGAATTTCAGGTTACGACACGGCAGCTGCTCAGAAAACCTAAGGCCCAGAGGTCAGAAAGGAAACACCAGACGGTTGGAATCTCCCCTTACACATCAGATTTGATTGACTTAAGACATACCACACAGGCTCCAGGATATTGGAATTTAAGTAGAATGCCACCAGTTACACATTAACTCTAATAGTTAGACTAGACGGTTTTTAGACCTTAAGGAAATAGAGAAAACTAATGGCTTTGTCAGAGAGATTAGTTAGATGGCTTTAGAAAACATTGCAACACATATGTAAAGCAAGGACCATTATGTTAAAAGTGAGCTGTCATACCAAATCACCTTAGATAAATAGGTTTGGCAGGCATGAACAGTTGACAATAAGTGAACCAAATACAAAGACATTGTTTGTAAATTAATGTTAATACTGAACAAAATACTTAGTGATCAAATAGAGCTACAAACTAGATTACAGATTACTTTAGAATAGGAAATACAAACAGTAGGATGTAACATTAAATAGTTCAATCAAATAAAGTAAAATGTGGACAGAACTGAAGAAAAGACTGTTAGTCACTGTTTAGACAATAAAGAATAAAAACTCTTAATGCTAAAAAGACAAACAACTATACAATATTGGTAATATGATTTAATCAGGAAACAAAGTATTCTATTAAAGGTTCCTAGTTACACTATGTAAACATTTTGTCACAAGCATGAGGATGTGTTACTCAGTGAAAAACTAATCCTCTCATCAAGTAATGATTAAACAGGCCGACAGCCACATGGTGAACGTTTGTGTCAGCAGAATAAATTGTGTAACTTGTCACAAGAGACAACAGACAAGCCGGCTACAAGGAATATGGCCAAATAAGGAAGGCAGATTGTGGACGTGAATAGGCAGGCAGGGACTCTCTCTCTCTCTCTCTCTCTCTCTCTCTCTCTCTCTCTCTCTCTCTCTCTCTCTCTCTCTCTCTCTCTCTCTCTCTCTCTCTCTCTCGCTCTCTGATAAATAGGGCTGACGAGATGGAGACTGGAGACAGACACACCAGAAAGGACCTGGAGAGACACACAGACCCGGGGACACACCCGGAGAGAGGACAGACCCTGAGAGCCGAGCCTGAGACACAGCGAGAAGGATCCTGAGAGCATGGAGACACAGAGCCATGGACACAGACGATGACAGAGATCGAGGCTCATAGCAGACTCCGCCGATACGAAAGCAAGCGATCCCTGCCTGATCGGCGAGGAGACGACCAGCAAACCACTAAGAGAGGACTCGTCGTTGTCATGGACAACCTGAGACAGCGAACAGCACCGAGAAGAAAACTCTGATCACCCTAGCTGATCCGAGCATGGACAACAGCCACATGAAAGAGACGATTAGATTGAACCAAAGAGACGATGTACTTGTTTTAATTCCTAAGCTGTGGTATTAATAAACACCGCAGTTATTTTGACCACTTTGTCAGCAGTCTCTCCTTACTTGAACCGAACATCTGAGAACTACCTAACCAATGCAGGAGAAGGGTGATATAGAAAACTATACGATCAATGAACTTAGATATAGGTAAATGAAGAACAGAGAGATACTTCAACCCCTACATACGATAAAGACTTTTCCGGTCCTGTCTTTTTTGCTACAATGATGACAAAAGTGCTTGCTTTCAAAATAATGTTTATTTAAGAAACCGGGAAACACATTTGTGTGTATGCCTATATAATGCATTATTAACAGGTGTTTCAGGTCTAAATGGCTTAGTACTGTTGACATTACACTGCTTGTAGTAGTAAATCAAATAGCATATTTCTTTAAATAAAATGACAGACAATTATCACTAAAGTGCTATCTGTTGCAGCTGCACACTTTACCATAAAAATTGCATATTTGGATAAGTGTGACCATTTCTCAAGAACTGAAAATCATGTATTTTTTTTAAATACAGAAAATGATCACTAAAGTGCTATCTGTTGCAGCTGCCCTGTTCTCCATAAAAATAGCATATTTGGATAAGTTTGACAATTTCTCAAAAACTGAAAATCATGTATTTTTTTTTAAATACAGAAAAGGATCACCAAGTTACCATTTCTCAAAAAAATATAAATAAATACAGAAAATAAGCACTCGTTCACTCAGTGGACATTTCTAGCTCAATGCGAGGTCTGCTGCTGCTGGCTAATAATACGGTCAATACGTGGGGAGATCTTTGACACCCACTTTATCTCAAGGCACCCCTGGCAGCTCTCTGAGGCACCCTAGGGTGCCGCGGCACCCCTGTTGAGAACCGCTGTACTATAGGGTTCTCTCTCCTGATTGGATAAAGTGGGAAGGGATACCAGAAAATCTAGTTTATGTTTACTTCAGATTGGAGGGACTGGGAGACCCATGTTACTGACCACTGACCAGACACTCTATATCAGTGATGGCTGTCGGAATGTAGAGCTATTTAATACATTATTTTAACAAAGAAATACCACCTACAGCACCTTTAAGTATTGTTTAAAAAGACAGGCAAGAGGAGCAGGTCACGGCATGGCGTGTGGGGGCCTCTATCTCTCCCCCTCTCTCTCCCTCTCTCCCTCTCTCTCCCTCCCTCTCTCTCTCTCTCCTCCGCCAACCCTGCAGGAGCACGTTCCTTATTCCGACAGCGAAGCTCCATATTGCAGAAGGCTCGCGCCGCATTACAAATGGCAAGAGTAAAAATAGCTCCTGGTCCCGGCTTCACAGCGGCAGCAGCGGGCGTTTGGGGTTTTGAAGATAGTGCAGGAGGGAGCGTCTGAGGGGCCTTGCTCTTTTAATATCACAGTATTCCCTTGAAACGCGCCTGATGCCATCAGCCTGGGAAAGAGCAGTTCAGAGCCGGCGGGGGGGTGGAGTATAGCCGTGCACCGGCTAGCGGTAAAGTGAGTCATACGGCATCACAAAGGTGGGATTATCTCGTTTTCTCTGCCCGTCACTCAAACTCCACTCTAAATCCCTAGAAGATGGGAGTCGGGGGAGGGGGGGGAGGTTCAGGTCTCCGGAATCTCTGTCTGCTCCTGCTGTTTGAGCCACAAAACATAGTAGTGTAGGTGCTCCACAAGGGAAATCTACACTGAAACCGTGTAAACACACAGAACGACCACACTCCTCCATGTGCACAGGCTCATGGCCGTACTAACACGACCCAACCAGGCGAGAGTGAGGAGAGGGTGGGGGAATGGCTCTCTCTCTCTCTCTCACTTAGGAAACACAGGGCAAGTGACCAGTGAAGTTGGTGGGGTGGGTGACTCTGAGATAGATGACAATGTCACAAGAAAAGCAAAGGGCCTGGTGGAGCCTTCACTCTCCAGAGCAGCCCTGGTGGTGGTGGTGCCTTCACTCTCCAGAGCAGCCCTGGTGGTGGTGGTGCCTTCACTCTCCAGAGCAGCCCTGGTGGTGGTGGTGGTGCCTTCACTCTCCAGAGCAGCACTGGTGGTGGTGGTGCCTTCACTCTCCAGAGCGGCCCTGGTGGTGGTGCCTTCACTCTCCAGAGCAGCCTGGTGGTGGTGCCTTCACTCTACAGAGCAGCCCTGGTGGTGGTGGTGCCTTCACTCTCCAGAGCAGCACTGGTGGTGGTGGTACCTTCACTCTCCAGAGCAGCACTGGTGGTGGTGGAGCCTTCACTCTCCAGAGCAGCCCTGGTGGTGGTGGTGGTGGTGCCTTCACTCTCCAGAGCAGCCCTGGTGGTGGTGGTGCCTTCACTCTCCAGAGCAGCCCTGGTGGTGGTGGTGCCTTCACTCTCCAGAGCAGCCCTGGTGGTGGTGGTGGTGCCTTCACTCTCCAGAGCAGCCCTGGTGGTGGTGGTGGTGCCTTCACTCTCCAGAGCAGCCCTGGTGGTGGTGGTGCCTTCACTCTCCAGAGCAGCCCTGGTGGTGGTGGTGGTGCCTTCACTCTCCAGAGCAGCCCTGGTGGTGGTGGTGCCTTCACTCTCCAGAGCAGCACTGGTGGTGGTGGTGCCTTCACTCTCCAGAGCAGCCCTGGTGGTGGTGGTGCCTTCACTCTCCAGAGCAGCCCTGGTGGTGGTGGTGGTGGAGCCTTCACTCTCCAGAGCAGCCCTGGTGGTGGTGGTGGTGGAGCCTTCACTCTCCAGAGCAGCCCTGGTGGTGGTGGTGCCTTCACTCTCCAGAGCAGCCCTGGTGGTGGTGGTGGTGCCTTCACTCTCCAGAGCAGCCCTGGTGGTGGTGGTGGTGGTGCCTTCACTCTCCAGAGCAGCCCTGGTGGTGGTGCCTTCACTCTCCAGAGCAGCACTGGTGGTGGTGGTGCCTTCACTCTCCAGAGCAGCCCTGGTGGTGGTGGTGGTGCCTTCACTCTCCAGAGCAGCCCTGGTGGTGGTGGTGCCTTCACTCTCCAGAGCAGCCCTGGTGGTGGTGGTGGTGCCTTCACTCTCCAGAGCAGCACTGGTGGTGGTGGTGCCTTCACTCTCCAGAGCAGCCCTGGTGGTGGTGGTGGTGCCTTCACTCTCCAGAGCAGCACTGGTGGTGGTGGTGCCTTCACTCTCCAGAGCAGCACTGGTGGTGGTGGTGGTGGTGCCTTCACTCTCCAGAGCAGCACTGGTGGTGGTGGTGCCTTCACTCTCCAGAGCAGCACTGGTGGTGGTGGTGGTGGTGCCTTCACTCTCCAGAGCAGCACTGGTGGTGGTGGTGCCTTCACTCTCCAGAGCAGCACTGGTGGTGGTGGTGGTGGAGCCTTCACTCTCCAGAGCAGCCCTGGTGGTGGTGGTGCCTTCACTCTCCAGAGCAGCCCTGGTGGTGGTGGTGCCTTCACTCTCCAGAGCAGCCCTGGTGGTGGTGGTGGTGCCTTCACTCTCCAGAGCAGTGTGAGGGAAATAACCCGATCAATGATTGTAGGTAGTCAAAGATAGACTTGGTTAACACAGGTTTATTATCAAGAGTATATAGCTGAGTGACCCGACGGTGACACCGGCCTATAGTGTCCCCAGGTGAGCTCTCAGAGTCCCCTCAGACGTGGCTCAATTTGTTAAGATCGCGATCCATACGGTACCTTCATCAGTAACTGGGGGGCCACTGTCGAACGTCATCAATCCAAATACCCATGCTGTGGTCAATGCCATCACGACTGATCAGGCAGCAGCAGCAGACACCGCAAAGCAACCGCAGTAATGAGGGCATCGCTAGATGGCGAAACACACACAAATTGGTCGGCGGATTCGTGTATAGTGGAGAGAGAGGGGAATTCTGGGTAGACTTGGCCCAGGTTCAGGATTGGAGGAGGCTAGGGTGAATTAGGAGGAGGGGGTAGAAACATGGGGGGGGGGGGGGGGGACGACGACATGGTTTGGGGGGCTGGTTGAAGGTGAGAGACAAAAGGTGAATGGTAATGAGACGGGGGGGGGGGGGGGGAGTTGAACCATGGTTGGGGGATTGTTTGATGGGGGGGGGGGGGGGGGGGGGCACTATTCTGCCACACCAGCCGTAGTGGTGGTGCCTTCACTCTCCAGAGTGAGAGGTGGAAAGAGCAAGACTGAAATCCACCCCCCAGCCCCCCCTCCTTGACATGAATCTGTGCACACATTTCTCCCAGCATATCCAGACTATAGTGATTCAGTGGGAGAATGACAGCGGTGGACAGACGGTGTGTGATGAGGTCAGACAGGCCGACATGTTGACTCCTCAGTCCATTACTGACCTCCTGACCCCAGAAGGGGACTCTGGCTCGGTCCATTACTATCCACAGAGTGTACATATGTCTCACCTGTCACAAGTATGACCAGACGCTCACCTTTATTTTTATTACTTGTAGATCACATTTCATATCGTTGGTATCGTTATTCTCTATATTCTATTTTCAGTCACCTCGATTAACCTCCCCCCTCCCCCGTAGTGGTATGACACCTGGATTTCCGCCCCAAGGGGATTAATAAAGGAACATCTCATCTTATGTTATCTTAATATGGGTTGGCATTGATTATATTGCACCTCACTTACATACAATCGATGTGTTCATATACGCCTGCCAACCACTGCTCCCTATATTAATAGAGACGAGCATGCACACGCACTCGCACAACCACACACACACAGTGGATTATTGCTGAGTCATCACTCCTTTGGAGTTGGGCATCAGCACTGCTCCCTAGAGAAGAGAAGAGCAGACAGACAGACAGACAGACAGACAGACAGACAGACAGACAGACAGACAGACAGACAGACAGACAGACAGACAGACAGACAGACAGACAGACAGACAGACAGACAGACAGACAGACAGACAGACAGACAGACAGACAGACAGACAGACAGACAGACAGACAGACAGACAGACAGACAGACAGACAGACAGACAGACAGACAGACAGACAGACAGACAGACAGACAGACAGACAGACAGACAGACAGACAGACAGACAGACAGACAGACAGACAGACAGACAGACAGACAGACAGACAGACAGACAGACAGACAGACAGACAGACAGACAGACAGACAGACAGACAGACAGACAGACAGACAGACAGACAGACAGACAGACAGACAGACAGACAGACAGACAGACAGACAGACAGACAGACAGACAGACAGACAGACAGACAGACAGACAGACAGACAGACAGACAGACAGACAGACAGACAGACAGACAGACAGACAGACAGACAGACAGACAGACAGACAGACAGACAGACAGACAGACAGACAGACAGACAGACAGACAGACAGACAGACAGACAGACAGACAGACAGACAGACAGACAGACAGACAGACAGACAGACAGACAGACAGACAGACAGACAGACAGACAGACAGACAGACAGACAGACAGACAGACAGACAGACAGACAGACAGACAGACAGACAGACAGACAGACAGACAGACAGACAGACAGACAGACAGACAGACAGACAGACAGACAGACAGACAGACAGACAGACAGACAGACAGACAGACAGACAGACAGACAGACAGACAGACAGACAGACAGACAGACAGACAGACAGACAGACAGACAGACAGACAGACAGACAGACAGACAGACAGACAGACAGACAGACAGACAGACAGACAGACAGACAGACAGACAGACAGACAGACAGACAGACAGACAGACAGACAGACAGACAGACAGACAGACAGACAGACAGACAGACAGACAGACAGACAGACAGACAGACAGACAGACAGACAGACAGACAGACAGACAGACAGACAGACAGACAGACAGACAGACAGACAGACAGACAGACAGACAGACAGACAGACAGACAGACAGACAGACAGACAGACAGACAGACAGACAGACAGACAGACAGACAGACAGACAGACAGACAGACAGACAGACAGACAGACAGACAGACAGACAGACAGACAGACAGACAGACAGACAGACAGACAGACAGACAGACAGACAGACAGACAGACAGACAGACAGACAGACAGACAGACAGACAGACAGACAGACAGACAGACAGACAGACAGACAGACAGACAGACAGACAGACAGACAGACAGACAGACAGACAGACAGACAGACAGACAGACAGACAGACAGACAGACAGACAGACAGACAGACAGACAGACAGACAGACAGACAGACAGACAGACAGACAGACAGACAGACAGACAGACAGACAGACAGACAGACAGACAGACAGACAGACAGACAGACAGACAGACAGACAGACAGACAGACAGACAGACAGACAGACAGACAGACAGACAGACAGACAGACAGACAGACAGACAGACAGACAGACAGACAGACAGACAGACAGACAGACAGACAGACAGACAGACAGACAGACAGACAGACAGACAGACAGACAGACAGACAGACAGACAGACAGACAGACAGACAGACAGACAGACAGACAGACAGACAGACAGACAGACAGACAGACAGACAGACAGACAGACAGACAGACAGACAGACAGACAGACAGACAGACAGACAGACAGACAGACAGACAGACAGACAGACAGACAGACAGACAGACAGACAGACAGACAGACAGACAGACAGACAGACAGACAGACAGACAGACAGACAGACAGACAGACAGACAGACAGACAGACAGACAGACAGACAGACAGACAGACAGACAGACAGACAGACAGACAGACAGACAGACAGACAGACAGACAGACAGACAGACAGACAGACAGACAGACAGACAGACAGACAGACAGACAGACAGACAGACAGACAGACAGACAGACAGACAGACAGACAGACAGACAGACAGACAGACAGACAGACAGACAGACAGACAGACAGACAGACAGACAGACAGACAGACAGACAGACAGACAGACAGACAGACAGACAGACAGACAGACAGACAGACAGACAGACAGACAGACAGACAGACAGACAGACAGACAGACAGACAGACAGACAGACAGACAGACAGACAGCCAGACAGCCAGACAGCCAGACAGCCAGACAGCCAGACAGCCAGACAGCCAGACAGCCAGACAGCCAGACAGCCAGACAGCCAGACAGCCAGCCAGACAGACAGACAGACAGACAGACAGACAGACAGACAGACAGACAGACAGACAGACAGACAGACAGACAGACAGACAGACAGACAGACAGACAGACAGACAGACAGACAGACAGACAGACAGACAGACAGACAGACAGACAGACAGACAGACAGACACAGACTCACAAATATACGTATAGTACATGCGGCCAATATACAAGACAAGCAAACAGTCAAAAACATGATACACCATGTATGGAAGGAAGTACAAGCTATTTATGGAGACGAGGGCCTGTTTCTCAGAATAGGACTGTACACATACAATACAACACAGAGCGACTGGGCCAAGACACTCTCGCCTGAAACGCTTCAGGGTCACATCTAGTTGGGAGGGAGGTGGTCTCACAAAAGTACCCGCTAAGATTAAACACATCATGAGGCAATAGGCTGCGTTTGGGCAAAATGGCTTTTATTTTCTTTTTCTTTTTTAATATATATATATATAGTGCTTTTATCCAAAGCGCTTTACAATTTGTTACTCACATTTACCCATTCACTCACACATTCCCGACTGCGCACCTTGGAACAGCTGCCGACAGCACAAACAGTGTCTAGTGTTAGAGAGTACGTGGTGTCGGTGTGTTTATTACCTGCAGGGGCTTTCAGTCTGATGCACCTGAGCCCTTGAGCTGCACCAGACAACACCCAGGATGTGATGTAGCTAATCTCTTCCTGTTTGCTGTGCTCGTAGTAATGGGTGGTTGTCCCCTACGTGGAGACCTGTTGGTTGGGTAACCCATAGATAGATAGATATATATATATATATATATATATATATATATATATATATATATATATATATATATATATATATATATATATATATATATATATATAAAGTAGGGATGTCAGTTTATCGCGTTAATTAGATTAATTAATTACACAGCAAATTATGGCGTTATGAAAATGAATTACAATTTTTTTTCTTTTTTATAATATTTTTTTTTTTTTTATCTCATTCATTCCATAAGAACGTAGAATACACATTTACAGACTTTTTTTTAATATGGTCCATTTGCATGTTCTTGGTATCTGATTCTAGGGACATCTAATGGATCTCAGGGAATGTATTCCCAGTGTCAGAAATATTTTCATTTTGTTTATTATTTTTTATTATTTAATTTTTCTTTGTTATATTTGTATTTTGTATTATTTAATTTAATTGTATTATTGTCAGTAGCGATTATTATTATTGTCTGTATTTTAACCTTTTCTCTTGTTGCATGTTATGTATATAGCCCTACCTGTTGATCCGTGGGGTGGGTGGGTGGGTGGGTTTGGGGGTGGGATGGGTGGGGTAGATTAAAAAAATAGGGAAAAAGGGTGAATCAATGACTTTGTAATTGTACAAACTTGCTTCACCAATAAAAACTTTTGTTAAAAAAAATGAAATACTGTGTATGTTACTAGGCTCGAGTAAATTGTAATGAACCAAATGAGAATATCAATAATTTTATTTTTATCTTTGACTGTGAATAACAGTGCACCATGCTCAAATTGACCAGACCTGAAAAATCTAAGCAAATTAATAGATGGAAGATGATTAAACAGAAGGTTTTGTAGATACATCCGGACACATGCAATTTGAAATATGATTATAGAATATAGAATATCAGGCATAAAATGTTTATGCGATTAAAATGCGCAACGACCAGGAAGGGGATTGGGAATTGGCATAACGACTAACATTGGGATGGGAGAAAAACGGAAAAAGAAGGGGGGAAAAGATAATACAAATTTTTTTCAAATAATAACAATAGCTTGCAAAATTTTCAACCGTTTGGTTTGTTAAAAACGTTAGAGGTATGTGTATTGTGATTGTGATTAATGTGTTGTCTTGTTTCATGTAAGTAATAATACAAAAAAATTGATAAAAAGCGGGCAAAGCGCTCGCCACTATCGCAGGAGATACTGGTATCGAGCCCAGCTCCCAGCGTTGCTTCCGGCTTGGCCGGCCGTCATACTAACACAATTGGCAGTGTTAGAGGGTGGGAAAGCCGGTGGGTGGGGATTGGACGTTGTGGACAGCGACTCCTACAGGTCGGTTGGGTGACGCCTGTACAGCAGAAACAGAAAGTATCGGGGGCAGCGTGAGCCTCCCACGCGTTACTCCTCGCCGCTGAGAGTTCGAGCTGTCAGGTGAAAAGATGCGACAGGCTGCCTCCTCGTGTACCGGAGGGGACACGTGATGCAAGGCTTCTATCCTCACTACAGCCAACCAGTGGGAGGCATAGTCTAGCAACGTTCAAGACAGGGGAGGGGAGAATTGGAATTACGAAATTGGGATGGGAGAAAAATAGGAGAAAAAGTGGATAAAAAAAAAAATGTATAAAAAAAATGTCCTCCAAGCAAGTATCATAGCACGTTTGTAATAAACCAAACCACTTGTAAATCCGTCAAGATTTCAGCGAGTTAAGAGTATTTTTGTTTGTGCAGATCCAGCACCGTAGCAAGATGGCCGCCAGTGAACTACGCCTTACGTCATCTAGTCTTTATATATATATCTATGGGGTAACCAGCCCCCCAACCCCCCCCCCCCCTCACCACCTGACCTTTCTGGTAGTCCTCCGGTCTTCGCTGGCCTCAGAAATGTGCTCGTCACTTTAGGACCAAAAACAAATGTACAAGCCACTGGGCAATAATATGTCAAGAGAGTACAAACGGGGGGGAAACGCTGTTCATCCTAGAAACTTTTTCTCTCTCTTCTGAACCAGCGAACAAGCTCCAAGACAAGGTGAGCGAGTACACTCTAACATTGACAGATAGAAGCCGCAGACACCAGTACTTCAGCTCATGTTGTGATGTTGAAGGTAGAGTCATGGAGGCGTGCGGTCGGTGCCCCGGCCCCTGGAGCCGCTGTGTCTGCCTGCTGACATTAGGCTGTTGGGTTTTGCTTGTTTGTTTGTTTATTTGTGTCTTCCCCAAGTCCATGTCCAAGACCAAGTCCCCAAGCCAAAACTACTAACCTTTATACTCTCCAGAGTAGTATGTACTCTGCTACTAAGAGGAATCTACCTTGCCTATTATTACTGTGGCACGGTGGTGTAGCGGTTAACACTGCCGCCTCACAGCTAGAAGGTCCAGGGTTCGATTCTCGCTTGGGGGACCAGGTTTCCGCGTTGCCTTGCCACTGCCAGGTACCCAGGTGGGGGGTATCTCCCGGGCCTTTCTGTGTGGAGTTTGCATGTTCTCCCCGTGCTCGCAAGGGTCCCCCCCCCCCCCGATAAGATACACTTACTACCATAGTGTCTTTATACCTGTATCATTGTACATGTCATTAATACAACTCTGTACATACATCTGATTAGCACTATTAATCAGTAGTACTAATTCATGTATTTTATACCCAGTTAAATTACTGTTGCTATATTTTTGTTGTACTGTACTTGTGCTTTATGATAATAACTTTTAATTTAATCTAATCTAATTTGATCTAATCTTGTTGTCAGTAGTGTAAGGAAACGAAGGGGAGGGAATTGTGCGGTGGACCACCCTGGTAATGAATGAATGAATGAATGAATGAATGAATGAATGAATGAATGAATGAATGAATGAATGAATGAATATTGCATTTATATAGCGCTTTTTTCTAGAGAGACTCAAAGTGTGACTAATGGTGCGCTAATGGCAAGGAGATGTGGCAGAGGACATGCCAACACGCCAGGCAGAGACTGACCACCCAGAGACTGTTTAAAGGTCGACTCTGTAATGGCGTCAAACAGAGACCTCTAGGCAAAAAAGAGCCCCGGTTGGTATCGCACTGTGTTTAGGTCTGGAAACATTCACACTATAATATATCTGACTAAACTCTCCAAGCAACACATTAGATCAAAACAAAGAATTTTAACAAAGTGGGATACCAAGTGGGTCTATTTTGCCTAGAAGCCGCTGTTTGACAGCAGATTCTACCCTGTATTCTAATCTGTTTGACAGCAGAGGTTTATGCCCTGTTTAGTATTGTAACTTTGTAGTAACTTTGTGTCCTTTAGTATAAAAGGACCCAGAGAGGTGGACTATCTGCTTGGGCTTTTCCGTTGACACCATTTGTATTTTTGTATTTGTATTATAATTTGTATTTATATTTGTATTTTAGAATTATATTCTATTGTCTTGTGCTTTTATTTTTATTTGGTTGATATATCCCATTGTATTGTATTCAACCTTTTTATTTTACAGTTATACAGCCCTGGGCTATTTTTATTTCATAATTATATTATATTGTGCTTCTATTGTGCTTCCATTTCATTTTATTCCATCTTGTTATCTTATTATCTGTTCGTTATTGTCTGTCCGTTAATGTCACACCGAAAATGACCAAATCAAATTCCTTGCATGTGAAAACTACTCGGCAATAAAGACCTTTCTGATTCTGATTCTAACCAGCATTCCCGGCCGGAATTCCCTGGATAACAAGGCGAAGATTGACTTTAAGGAAAGGCCTGTTCCGTTGTTTTATGGCCCGCGGTCAATTTAGCCATGATAACATTGTCATATCGCCAGCCTGCTGTTGGTTACCCCGAGAGCCAAGCGGTGTTCACTACACCCAGTAGGTCTGTGTCACATCCCTGTCCCACAATGAGGATAAATGACATTTGATTTTATTTGATTTTATTAGGGATCCCCATTAGCTGGTGTGATAGCAACCAGCTAGTCTTCCTGGGGTCCACACACAAAAAAACATACAAAAACAATCACTATTGCAAAAACTAAATTATTAAAAGTCAGTACACACAATGCATAATGAACCTACTGTAACAATTAAGATAGCTAAAATTACATTAGTGTAAAACAAAAACAAAAAATTACTTTACAGTGTTAAAAACAATTTAGGATTATTTTTTAAAGTGAATCTACTGTAAATGCAGCAGAGGTTCCGAGGCAGGCCATTCCAAAGAGTTAATGCTCTAAAAATAAAAGATCTCCCCAAGGCGCTGGTTCTAGGACCTGGCAATTCAAGCTGCCCACTACTGGAACCTCTAGTGTAATGCTCGTGCACAGTATTACTAAAAACAATCTGATTATGTATAAAAACAGGAGTTTTACTGCTCATGACCAACTTGAACAGCACAAGTATATTAAAAGACAATCTATTTTCAACGTTAAGCCAAGAGAGGCAGGCATGCATACGGCTCACATTAGACCTTAGTGAGCAGCCCAGTACCAACCGTGCTGCCCTGTTCTGGACCACCTGGAGCTTCCTGAGGTCACCACTGGCAGCAGATGACCACATCGCAGAGCAATAGTCAAGATGACATAAAACTAAACTTTGCACTATCTGACATAAAAGGGGACGGGCAACAAAAGAAGCACATTTCCTGGAAATACCAATGGCTCTTTCCATTTTTAAAACAATATAATTAATATGCTGAGACCAAGACAGAGTGCAATCCAGCATCACTCCAAGGAGTTTAGTACTTTTTTTTGAACTGCTGAATTACACAAGTTTAAATGAAGCTTTGGATTTGTAGATAACCTGTGCCCTGTTCCCAGCACAATACATTTAGTCTTGGAGATATTAAGGGCAAGGAATGCTGTGGCTCATCAATATCAGAACCCATTCATTCATCACTCATTTTATTACTAGTAGATGGTTGAGCACAAGTGTTTCTCACCACCAGGGCTGCTCTGGAGAGTGAAGGCACCACCACCAGGCTGCTCTGGAGAGTGAAGGCACCATCACCACCACCAGGGCTGCTCTGGAGAGTGAAGGCACCATCACCACCAGGGCTGCTCTGGAGAGTGAAGGCACCACCACCACCACCAGTGCTGCTCTGGAGAGTGAAGGCACCATCACCACCAGGGCTGCTCTGGAGAGTGAAGGCACCACCACCACCACCAGTGCTGCTCTGGAGAGTGAAGGCACCATCACCACCAGGGCTGCTCTGGAGAGTGAAGGCACCACCACCAGGCTGCTCTGGAGAGTGAAGGCACCACCAGGGCTGCTCTGGAGAGTGAAGGTACCACCACCACCACCAGGCCCTTTGCTTTTCTTGTGACATTGTCATCTATCTCAGAGTCACCCGCCCCACAAATTTCACTTGTCACTTGCCCTGTGTTTCCTAAGTGAGAGAGGTCATTGGATTGCTCATCTACAATGGACATAGGCTGGTCTCTAGTATTAGTTTAATGGAAGCTGGCTCTAAAATGTGGTAATAGCACTGCTTGCTGGTCCCTGTAAGACCCTCGTTTGTAAAATTACAACATCACTTTTAGCTTTAAAAAAAAAAAAAATTTTAACATATTTTTTTGCACATTTACATAGTCAATGGGTCCTGTTGTTCAGCCTCACAATGCTATTGGATAGTAAATGTTTTATAGGTCCCACATTCTGGCCTCTGAAGTTGATAATGTCAATTTAATTTGGGCCCTAAGGCAACCATTTATCGGTCCCTGAAAGCAGGAGGTTTGAGAAACATTGGTCTGGCCTATATCAAGTTTATTATTTAGTTTAGCTCGGTTCTGTTGTGTACAATGGGCAGCAAGGCCGTTGGGATTGACTCGCCGTATGATTGAACACCAGCGCTTATATACTTATAAAACCAGATAAAAACTATTCCAAAAGTTGAGGCAGACATGGCCTCTACAAAAACGCAATGTATGTCTAATAAATGTCTCTGTGTGTGTGTGTGTGTGTGTGTGTGTGTGTGTGTGTGTGTGTGTGTGTGTGTGTGTGTGTGTGTGTGTGTGTGTGTGTGTGTGTGTGTGTGTGTGTGTGTGTCTATGACTATAAAATGGCTGTGAAAAGCACAAAAAGGATCAGTCCAATGCATACACGTTCACTCTTATCCATATTTGATATTCATGGCCCGCTCCGCAATTCAAGCAAGATTCTTGCAAAGCAAGCAGAAAGAAAAGCTTGAATCCTTACAGCGCAGGGGAAATGGCAGGGTTCATACCCAAAACAGGGACCCTTGTGTAATTGGGATTGGTTGTCAACGGCTATGATCTGCTATGAAAATCAGAGCTGCCATTCAAGCTTCCGATTTAACAAGTTCAAACATTGATTAAAATGCTGCGCCCGCCACCCGCCGAGGCCGCGAGGGGAATACAAACGACCTCCTTCCTGTATGGATCCTGGATATCTTAACAGGTTATGCGATATGGCCGGAGGGGAGACGTATAGAATGTTAATGCGCTCGACGGTGAGGGAGCTCCGCGCCGGCGGGGGGATGGTGAATCCGATGTTGGCAGTTGGTCAAGCGGTTGGCGGGGTTTCGACCTCTGTAAACTGCTCAGTGGCCTGATGACCTTTTTTATGGATGATTACATTGAGCCTGATTGTTATTTTCGGCTACCTGTCAACGGCCTACTTGACCCCCTATCACCATTGATTAGGTATTGGATGATAAGCGCTTTCACCCTGGACCTTTTCAGAAGAATTCCGTTGCCAGGGAAACGGCTCGGGCCCCGAGGGTTGCCCTTTGTCAGCTATTGTATTAGGTTGATTGGCGTGTCATTGGCGGTGGTCACTTTTTGGCCAAGTCCTAATTTTCAGCTTAAAAGTCATTTATAGACCTATGCGGCACGGTGGTGTAGTGGTTAACAGTGTCGCCTCACAGCAAGAAGGTCCAGGGTTCGATTCCCGCTTGGGGACCAGGTTTCCATGATGCCAGGTACCCAGGTGGGGCATCTCCCGGGCCTTTCTGTGTGGAGTTTGCGTGTTCTCCCCGTGCTCGCAAGGGTTTCCCCCCCTGATAAGATTAAACCCAATGGAAAAACATGCACAACAACAGATCGCTAACGCTGTGGCGTCCTTGACGAAGAGGGGCAGGAGCACTTGGATTGGGCCCCGGGGCGCGGCCCACGCCGCAGCCCATGTCTGCTCCTGGCTGCCCTTGGGGGGGAAGGACGACGGGATTGGAAAAGTGCAGAGAGACATTTCATCTGTGACTCAGTGCAGGTGTGTTCCTGTGGGTCGCCCATCTCGCATGTGTGTGTTAATCTGCATGACAAATAAAGACTTCTTCTTCTTCTTCTTTTTTTTTATCCACTTTTTCTCCCATTTTCTATATTTTCTCCCATCCCAATTTCGTATCATCCAATTCAACCCTCCCCTGTCACGAACGCTGTTTCTTGCCTCCCACAAGCCGGCTGCAATGTGGACTAAGTCATACATAGCACAAGTCCCCTCCGGTACTTGAGGTAACAGCAGTCGCATCTTTTCACCTGCGCAGCTCGATCTCTCAGTGGCGAGGAGTAACGCGTGGGAGGCTCACGCTGCCCCCGACACTTCCTGATTCTACTGCACAGGCGCACCAACCGACCTGTAGGAGTCGCTGTCCACAACGCCCGATCCCCACCCATCAGTTTCCCACCCCCTAATACGGCCAATGTGTATTAGTATGAACGACCAGCTAAACTGAAAGCAATGTGGAGCGCTGGGCTCGAACAGGCGAGCCCAGCGTCTCCGCATTCGTGGCGAGCGCCTTGCCCACTACGCCACGTAACCGCCCCCTTCTTCTTCTTCTTCTTATGAATAAACCTAACCGTAACCACTCCCACTACCTACACATTTAAAATGTAAAACTTTTCTCCCGGGCCATGGGATCTAGCATCAACTGTTGTATTAGTAAACACGGCAACAGGAAATAAACATGGGTCCATTTAGGATGTTTCTAGATGTTTGAAAAGGTCTATACAGTATAAAGGTCTATACAGTATAAAGGTATATACAGTATAAAGGTCTATACAGTATATAAAACAGTGGCGCGGCGCAGTCTAGGTTGGATTATGCTGGCGCAAATGACTCTTGATAAAATCCCAAAAAAAATTGCAATTCAGACATAGGTCGAAATTACGTTTATTTTAAAGTTTATTTTAGATTTTTTTTACCCAGGGACAGTGCATATTAATGAACATCTTCAGTTTCCACATCAATGTAAATGTGCCAGAATTAGCTAATGAGCTAGTTTTCATCTGTAGTCCCTGCCTACCATGCATGTCTTAATGGTGTGGGAGGAAACCGAGTACCTAATTATTGTTAGATTATTGTCAGTATTATTTTCCTCGCTGTGGGGAAGGGGAGTGGCTGAGTACTTTCTGTCTCAGGTGTCGGGACGTGCAGAAGTGACCGCTGGCACCAAAATACATTCCGACACAACGGGCCCAGTGCTTTGTTGGCGGCGTGAAATGACACGGCCACAAATCTTTATCACTGTCACTACCGTGATTATTAGTAAACAATCAACAACATCAACGTACAGTGCGGCACAGTCAAGTAGTGAAGTGACTGCGATGAACGTTTTAGTGCTATCTGAAGAGACGCAGCTTGTTAATAATTACAGAGACGATACCACGCAAGCCAAGATCATCGTACGACTAAATCATCATGCAAGGTGCCAACCTGCACATCGGGAGCAATTAGGGGTTATGTGTCTTGCTCAAGGACACATCGACACGCTGCCCGGGAGGAGAGGGAATCCGGGAACCTTTCTGACTACCAGACGATCGCTCTACCTCCTGTCGCCCCACATTTAGTCATTCAGCTGACGCATTTATTCAAAGCAAATGACAAATTGTGAACATTTGAAAAAGGACAAGCGTCTGTAGTGTGGTAGGGAAAGGGTTAACCTTCTGTAGTGTGGTTGTGAAGGGGTTAACCATTTGTCGTGTGGCAGTTAAAGGGTTAACGCAGTGTTGTTTACACACACCTGCAACTGTCACCCTGACATGTACATTTCTCTGCTTCATGTCTTTCAGACGTGTCATTTTATTTGGTTGTTTGTTTGCTGTGTGTTTTACTTATTCCCCTAACCTCTGTGGTGTATGTACCGTCTGTGTCCAATAGTCTTATCTGGATCTAGATCAGTGTCAAACTGACAACCAATCTGAGGTATTTTAAGCAGCAGATAAAAGCTGGTCTTATAGAAAAGGTTCCCCTATAGAGGGTCATTAGTATAGAAAAGAGGGGGCACATGTTGTTGTGTATGTATGTACTGTATATGTCATATGTTTTTGTATTGTAATGTATCTTTAACGCATTAACTGTTAATTGTATGAGGACCTCAATGGAAATAACTAAGTCGCACGACTTTCTTGTGACATCCTCGATTTGCTGTAAATATATTTTTACTGCTTTTCAAAATAAATCTAATAAAACAAGGTCTAATAAAAAAAGAATTATTTATTCGTCTATTTATTTTATTTTGTCCCCTTTTCCCTGTCCCAGAAGCCCGTCTGTCCTCTCGCCAGGCCATCACTGTAAATGTCATTGTGAAATAAAGAAAATAAAAGTCAGCAGGAGGGGTACGTGTCTGGCAGCAGAGGGTCAGTGGCATTGTTCGATTTGTACACACGTCATTTAATTTAATTTCAAACCTTTATTTCACAACTCTTGAGACACTGAGGTTACCCTCATTTACAGCGACGACTAGCTTACAAAACAAAAACATAGTTTATCAGCAATTTCATACAGGCACAATAAATAAGAATAAACATTACAAGATCTACTAAGACGTTACAAGTCGACACACAGTGGTCGGAGATCATACTTTTTAAATGCAGCAAAAGAAGGAAGAACCTTCAGCTTCAGAGTCCGTCGGAGGGCATTCCAGGTGTTGGAAGCATCAAAGGAAAAAGCAGTTTTTCTTGGAAAAAGCCGTTTTCCTAGAGCACCAGCGAATTAGTGAGCTCAATTTGTGTGTCTGTGTGCGTCTAGTGTGATTTGAGTGGATGGAAAGCGGTCTAATATGGCCAGTGTGTATTTGTTATGTTAGTTAATTGCCGCCGATTGAAAGCGTGGGCTGTAACAGCACCATTAGCACCAGGCTGCAGTGTGTGCTCCACGAACATACGTGGCACAGTAGGGCAGATTCAACCCTGGAGTCACTAGAGATACACATCACATCATTGTACTCTCTCTCTCTCTCTCTCTCTCTCTCTCTCTCTCTGGTCAGTCAATACTCACATAAGTCTATTTTCTCCACCTCTCTATCTCACTCGCTCCCTTTTCTCTTTTAAAGATTTGTTTTTTGGCGTTTTATCGCTTTATTGCTACTGGGCAGTCCAGTAGATAGAGACAGAGGAGGAATGGGAGACAGAGTGGGGGGAAGACATTCGGCAAATAACGACGGGTTCGGGAGTCGAACCCGGGTCGGCCGTGTCGCGGCTGAGCGCGCTATGTGGTTCGCCACTGGGGCGCCCCCGCTGCCTTTTCTCAGTGACACTATCTATAATTAAATTTCTCTGTGCTTCTCTTTCTGAGGCCCGAATACAGTTTTAAATGAACGAACGGACACACGTGCACCAAAAGCGCTTTGACTCCTTTTTTTTTTATTCCTGTGGCCTATTTACAAACATTTGCATGTTTTTATGGTAAAAAAAAAACACCTAGTCACAGCTGTACATATGCTAATTCTCCCCTGTGGTTGTACTTCCTGGTTCACCAAATTAGATCAAATTGTAAAACTAGGCATTACAGATCAGATCCATCAATTGTATATCTTATTTCTTATTAAATAGACATATTTTCGTTAAAAAAATAGAGACAGAAAAGAGTTTACGAGCGGAATTATTTATTATTATACTTTTTGTTTTTGTTTTTACAGAGACACGCAAGTCAGGCGTCAGACCAGGGCGTATATATTTTTTAAGATGTATATTACAATAATGAACATAAATAGACATAAATGCCAAGAGTAAACTACTGTGTTACATAGTGGCATAGTTATTAACGGAAGAAAAGACAAATGACAAAGACGAGACCATACTAACTAACTACTAACTAAATAAATAAAAATTACCCTTTTTAGTAACAAAAACTACAACAAAATGTATTACCATTTTCGCTAACGGATAAAAACTAAACGATAATGCCAATGATGACTAAACGAAAGGACATTATTTGGCTGATATATATTTTATCGAATGACCTGCATGCACTCCTATCACATTGTATAGTATCTGCACATCCATTATGACGGAGTGAACCAGGCTGATCTAATGAGTCATGGAAGCTGTGTACGCACGTGAGGAGAGGAGAGCTCCAGCCCCGCCATGCGTGTCGCACACCAAGACCTGCCTGAGCGCAAACAACAAGTCAACTATCAGATCCTCCTCGCGTCCCTCGCAGGAATGGGAGTGGCTGGCGCTGCACTGACATCATACCTCAGCGACCGCTCCTACCAAGTGTCATGGAGAGGGTCCCTGTCGGCCCCCCGCCCCCCTGCAGACGGGTGTCCCTCAGGGCTCCGTCCTTGGATCCCTCCTCTTCTCCCTCGACACCAAATCTCTGGGTAACATTATCACGTCTCATGCCTTCTCGTATCATTGCTATGCCGACTCAACTCTTCCTACCTCGGATATCCGCGTCACACAGAGACCTGCCTGAGCGCAAACAACAAGTGCCATTGGCTACATAGAACAATGTATTTAGTCTATATGGAACACGTGGAAAATCACGAGACATCTAGGTCGATTGATTACGGTACCTTGATAGAATCGGTCCGCTCATCGCCCAGAGCGTTTCTATTCACTTTATGGGAATCCTGGTGGTAAATACAGTTGACACTGACCGTGGCTTTCATTCAGTAGACTACCCTGTAGCTCTCACCTCCATAGCCATGAAGTGCTTTGAGAAGCTAGTAAAGGGCTACATCTGCTCCTCCCTCCCCATCAACATGGACCCCCTGCAATTTGCATACCGCCCCAACAGGTCCACGGAGGACGCCATAGCCCATGTGCTGCACACAGCAGCATCACACCTGGACAAGAGGCAGGGGAACTATGTGAGAATGCTATTCATCGACTACAGCTCGGCATTCAATACCATAGTCCCCTCCATACTCATAGCCAAGCTCAGGGACCTGGGCTTGAACTATGACCTCTGCCAGTGGGTCTTGGACTTCCGGACTGGCAGACCCCAGGTGGTGAGAGCAGGCAACTGCACCTCCTCATCCATCACCCTCAACATAGGGGCCCCCCAGGGCTGTGTTCTGAGTCCCCTCCTCTACTCCCTGTACACACACAACTGTGTGGCTCAGCGGAGTAGCAATACAATCATCAAATTTGCTGACGACACAGTGGTGGTGGGCCTGATCTCTGCCAACGACGAGAGGGCCTACCTGGAAGAGGTCAAGGTCCTGGCGGGATGGTGCCAGGAAAACAGCCTCTCCCTGAACGTCAGAAAAACAAAGGAGATGATTGTGGACTTCAGGAGGTCGGGGGTCAAGGACTACAGCCCCCTCAGCATCGACGGGGCACCGGTTGAGAGAGTCAACAGCTTTAAGTACCTCGGAGCCTACATATCCGAGGACTTGACATGGACCACACACATTGACAGTGTTGTGAAGAAGGCACGACAACGCCTCTACTTCCTCAGGCGCCTAAGGAAGTTCCAAGTCAGTCAGAAGATCCTTAAGAACTTCTACTCATGTACAATAGAGAGCATCTTGACTGGCAACATCACCTCCTGGTTTGGGAATAGCACTGCACAAGACCGAAGCAGACTACAAAGAGTGACACGTTCAGCCGAACGCACAATTGGAGGGGGGCTCCCCACCCTCCAGAACATTTACAACAAGCGTTGCAAGGGCAAGGCTAAGAGAATCATTAAAGACTCCAGTCACCCGAACAACTGCCTCTTTGAACTGCTGCGGTCAGGCAAGCGATACCGGAGTCTCAAGGCGAGCACAGAATAACTCAGAAGAAGCTTCTATCCCCAGGCCATCAGGCTGCTAAACGAACAATGAACACTACACAACAACAACCACCAAACGCACATAGCACACACACCCACACGCACACACTCACTTTAAACAAACACACTGTAGCACCCACTCCACACACTTTATAGCACACACCCACTTTAAACAAACACACTGTAGCACCCACTCCCCACACTTTATATTTATTGATGAAGGATTGCACTACAACTCGTACACCTTACTGTAAATTGTACCTAAATTGTACCTCATCCCATTTCTGCTTTGCACTATATAGTACTGTACATTAGTACACTGCATAGTATTGTATATTATATGGTAACTCAGTTACGTCTATTCTGCATCAAACATTGTACATATGTCTATACTGAACACTGTGACCTCATTTTCTACTTCTAAATTACATGCTATACTATGTTATTTGATACTATCTTGTCTAGCACAGTCTCTGGAGCGTAACAGTAAGAAGCATTTTGTATGAAAGTATTCTGTACTTCTGTATGACAACTATTAAAGAAACTTGAAACTTACCAAACAAACATCTGTCCGAATATACCTGCATATAATCCTTCTATATACCTACTTATACACCTGCAGATAAACCATATAACTCTGTGACATGATAGCATGTACAATAATGCTGTATATATCTTAATCTTTTTTTATTATTACTGTATATATATATATATATATATATATTCACACCTGTCTGTACTTGCAAATAACCCGTTTTACATATCTGTAGATACTATATCTATATCTGTACATATCCCTTACCTACTCTTACTAGTTACGCTGCTGGCCAGTACGACTTATTACCATAGTGTCTTTTTTTTTTTTCACTTTTTCTCCCATTTTCTTTTCTATATTTTCTCCCATCCCAATTTCGTATCTTCCAATTCAACCCTCCCCTGTCACGGACGCTGTTTCTTGCCTCCCACAAGCCGGCTGCAATGTGGACTAAGTCATACATAGCACAAGTCCCCTCCGGTACTTGAGGTAACAGCAGTCGCATCTTTTCACCTGCGCAGCTCGATCTCTCAGTGGCGAGGAGTAACGCGTGGGAGGCTCACGCTGCCCCCGACACTTCCTGATTCTACTGCGCAGGCGCACCAACCGACCTGTAGGAGTCGCTGTCCACAACGCCCGATCCCCACCCATCAGTTTCCCACCCCCTAATACGGCCAATGTGTATTAGTACGGACGACCAGCTAAACTGAAAGCAAATGTGGAGCGCTGGGCTCGAACTGACGAGCCCAGTGTCTCCAGCATTTCGTGGCGAGCGCCTTGCCCACTACGCCACGTAGCCGCCCTTATTACCATAGTGTCTTTATACCTGTATCACTGTACATATTAATACTACAACTCTGTACAAAATCTGATTAGCACTACACCCAGTAGTACTAATTTATATATATATATTTTTGATCCACTTTTTCTCCCATTTTCTATATTTTCTCCCATCCCAATTTCGTATCATCCAATTCAACCCTCCCCTGTCACGAACGCTGTTTCTTGCCTCCCACAAGCCGGCTGCAATGTGGACTAAGTCATACATAGCACAAGTCCCCTCCGGTACTTGAGGTAACAGCAGTCGCATCTTTTCACCTGCGCAGCTCGATCTCTCAGTGTCGAGGAGTAACGCGTGGGAGGCTCACGCTGCCCCCGACACTTCCTGATTCTACTGCGCAGGCGCACCAACCGACCTGTAGGAGTCGCTGTCCACAACGCCCGATCCCCACCCATCAGTTCCCCACCCCCTAATACGGCCAATGTGTATTAGTATGAACGACCAGCTAAACTGAAAGCAATGTGGAGCGCTGGGCTCGAACAGGCAAGCCCAGCGTCTCCGTCATTCGTGGCGAGCGCCTTGCCCACTACGCCACGTAGCCGCCCCTAATTTATATATTTTATACCCAATGTAATCACCTGTACGATGTATATTACTATTGCACTTTACTTACATTTGCACTCTGGTTGGATGCCAAACCTCTTTTCGTTTTACTGTACTTGTGCTGTATAATGACAATAAATTGGAATCTAATCTAATCTAATCTACATGTTGTTATTTATTTAGGTAACAGTCATTTTTAAGAAGCAAGAGGAAGAGGACGAACATTTATTTGGCTCATGGAAATTGTGCTGGCTGTGCTCACGTAAGGGGCAGTGACTCTCCTAGTCTAAATGCCAAAGATAGTAGATAAGAAAAGATAAGTCATAGAAAGCAGTGCCAACAGGATGAAAATGGACCTTTACACCAGCGGCATCGTTAACACTGTGAGATCGCTGGACGAGTCTCAAACAGACCCTTTTTTGCCGGATCTACGAGTCTGCCCAGAAAACCTTCATACATGCGACCAAAACCTCTGCATCTGTCATTGGAGTGAATGGAGCCTGTGCCCGCTCCAATCTCCTTGGGGGGGGGGGGGGGGGGGGGGGGGGGGGCAAGACAGCCAATGCAGCGCCTTGTGCAGCCCAAGTGAGGACCTGGTTAGTCTCTGGTACTGCATGCCATAGATATACAGTATATAACTAGATGGTGCAACATTATTACAAACGTTATTAATGTGGCTATGAATTCAGGATGCTTGGACATAATTTTTGAATAATTGAAATAATTTTCATATGAAAGTCCATTATAAGTATGCAGTATGATAACTACATCTCTGACGTTTATAACAAACCAAATCGTTTGAAAGTCGGTTGAAAATGTAGCAAGCCATGGTTATTTCAATAGTACAGTACATGCAGCACCATAGACATTCATGTTGTTATGAGTGGGAGTGCTGCCTGTGGCAAGATGGCCACCATGTGGCAACCGGGTGAGTCATCTAGCCTTGTCTATGCTGCTGCATCCCCCCAGCATCAACAAGTAGCCTCGGCTAGAAGGTTACAGGTTACCAAAAGTATCACCGCCAGCCGAGGGCTGTGAGAATAAAGAACACCCGCCTGACTGTACTGCTGACAGCAGCTACATTTGCAGAAGCCACGTCCTCCAGTTTCATTCTTTTCATCCAGTTAATCCGCTTTCAGTCTTTCCGTTATCTTGTTTTCTGTCTTTCAATACACCATGAGAACTCACAGTGGTGTTTATATGCTGTCTTTCAATAAACCATAAGAACTCACACAGTGGTAAATGGTTGCATGTATATAGCAGCTTTTATCCAAAGCGCTTTACAATTTGTTCCTCACATTTGACCCATTCACTCACACATTCACACACCGACGGCGGAGGCAACCATGCAAGGTGCCAACCTGCTCATCGGGAGCAATTAGGGGTTAAGAGTATTGCTCAAGGACACTTTGACACGCTGCCCGGGAGGAGCGGGAATCGAACCGGGAACCTCCAGATTACCAGACGACTGCCCTACCTCTGTCGCCCCCATTTATAGCAGTGTTTATACGCTGTCTTTCAATAAACCATAAGAACTCACAGACGCAGTGGTGTTTATACGCTGTCTTTCAATAAAACATAAGCCTTTACAGTCCCACCATGGAGGTGTAATAAGTCCCTGCACACCAAAACAAATAAGACACTCACTTAATTTCTTTCCATGGCTACAAGAGAGTCAAAGTGAAAGTGAAAGTAAATACTGTACAACATCGCCTGGAGGGAGTTTTGGTGGCTCCGCCGGTATTCATTTGCATAAAGTAAAAACATTTTCAACATTATGCAAATGTATCCGTCGAGCCTGGCTCACAGAACTTGGAACCCAAACTGCCAAAATAGGCGATGTACTGTAGTTCTAAAACGAAGGGGGAAAAAGAAGCGGTGGCATTGCATATCTCTCCCACAAAATGTTACCAGAAACCTATTTTAATTAACCCTTTGGGTGGAAAAAGAGAAGGTTTATGAGCAAGCCGCCGTGTTTTTTTTTCCTATTTGGAAACGGGGAGCAGAGGACCAGGCCCATCTAGCAGCGTGTTTATCCAATCAGGTGCATTCCACGCTAGGAATGTTTCATTTCTTTGATTGGTTGCAATGGGAAGAGAGTCCGTTGCTAGGTGACCCAGTGAGCAGCCAGGTGAGTCCCTAGCCGCGTCCCCCTGGCCGCGTCCTCGTCTGATCTGGTGGAGACTCGGGTCGGCTACCGAACTTGGTACTTTTAAGGGTACCGACCGAATTACATCGGTACGACCGAGTAGCGATGCACGCTAGATCAATCGGTACCACATTTCTGTACCTTTAAATATTTAGTATAAGACTAATATTTACTAGACAAGGAAGTTTGGACTTTTTACAACTGAAATATCAAATAAATTGTTATTACAAGTACCGTTCTCTCTCCCTCCCCCTCCCCCTCTCCCTCCCCCTCCCCCTCCCTCTCTCCCTCTCTCCCTCTCTCTCTCTCTCTCTCTCTCTCTCTCTCTTTCTCTCTCTCTCTCTCTCTCTCTCTCTCTCTCTCTCTCTCTGGTCCTTCTCAACTGTGGCTCTGGGGTTTAATAATAATGCAGGAGTCTTACCTCGGCTCACTGCAAATACACAAACAAACACACCCTGTTATGTTTTCGCCCCTGTTTGTTTATGTTTGTCTCTCTGTTTGTTTGTGAACAAGATCTCTTGAAAGTCCAGATGGCACATAAGATTTACTGTGAACATGCACGACCCCGAGAAGAGGAAACCTTCTTTTCTCTGGCGCAGCCATCACACAACACTTTTACATTTCCAAATTAGCACATCTCCTGAGCCTGTTAAGTTGAAGTTGCTTTGAAGTTGCTGTAGCATGTAGAGGCCTTTAGTCGTACAGTCACAAAAACAATGCACCAAACTCGAGAAATATCTTTGTAATATCAGTGTGATGTGAGTCAGTATCACCGTTGTTGAATGCCGAACACACGGATTCACAGCCTGGGTCTGTAAAGGGGCGGGTCTGAACGTTTGTCCGAGGGAAGCAACAGTTGTGATTGGAGGATCAAGAAAAGAGGGCAGCTCTTCTGATTACCAGACGACCGCTCCGCCTCCTGAGCCACCGACGCCTTGACAGCGCATTCTTCTGGTTATTAGATGTGAAGCACCTCATACACTCAACTCACTCGGTCAGTCACACATCCGCACTCAAGGCTCAGCCACTCTGCCCCTAGTGGCGGGTGTCGCACGGGACGTGGTGTAATGTTTAATGTCACCATGTCTGCTTGGCATATTATATGACACTACGTGACCTTGTTTTCCTACCTTGATGTGGTTGTACTCCGCCTTGCTGGACTCGCTGCCAAACGGCCTGGTCTCCGCCCTGGCTTTGAGGACTTGGCGCAGCGGGCTGGAGATTGGCAGACCCGTCACACTGATCCCATCTGAGACGACATCACACAACATCACCCAGTCAGCAAACACACACACACACACACACACACAAACCACACACACACACACACAAACCACAGACATAAAACGCAGTTAGAACATCATACATCAACATCATGTACCATGTGTGTCTGGCTACAGAACACTAGAAGTTATGGATATGTCTTTACCTTGTTGTCACCAAGACACATTTAGTAATTAAAATGACTAAAATGTGACTAAAACGAATGTGCATGTGCAAGACAAAAAATCTAAATCAGCTACCAAAATGCTGCTTTGGACTTTGTAACCCTGCAGACGTTATACATGCACCTGCGGCTACAGTATATGACACACTAAAGGTGAGGGGGGAATATAAAAAGCGTAATATGGCCTCTTTAACTGGCACGGATGGGCATATTAGAGCAGAACGGTTTCAAATATAATTTCAAGCTCAAACCGATAGTGTGTGATTAGCGTTAGCAAGTCCTGCAAATGTATTATATTTAGAGAGGAGAGGAGGAGGAGGAGGAGGGTGTGTTCCGATTATAAGTCTGACGAGAGACCGATGACACTGCTAGTGCTACAGCCTGCTGCTGGTTGATCAAACGTAGCTGACATTTCTGTAAACACGTGTGAGAACATGTGGACTGTAATTAGAGAATGATCACGGTTATATATATATATATATCATCAGCAGCTACGTGGCGCTCCAGCGCTGGGGTTGCTCCTCTCAGACTATCCTCAGATAATGACGCAGGTGCCTCGTCTCCGACGTCAGTGGAAATGAGCCCCAGCTTTCGCACATTGCACACGCTCACACACGTTTTTGGAAATATAGGTAGTATGTACGGAGTATGTATGTTTTTGTTTTGTTCCATGTGGACGCCAGGAAGAATAGCTGTTGCCTAGGTGACAGTAAATGGAGATCCGAATAAACACACAACTGGTATTATGCACAAAGATTATCATAATTATACACATGCATACCTGTATCTTCATACATACACAAACACAAAGGAAAACACACACGTACACACATTTAGCATCTACTACTGAGGCATCAATACTGTCTGGCGCAGCTATCCCTGATATGACAGCGTTCCAAATGTCACACTTTAACACAGCGGTTAGGGTCGTTTATGGAGCCTCTGACTCGTTGAAAATATTGGATCTCATCCACAGTAGTTTGCGAATGTGTTAGAAATGACTTTTAGCGTGTTCTTATGAAGGGAAACAGGTGAGTACAGTGATATCACTACAGAGAGCTGCACAGGACAAAAAGAACAGGGTTGATTTGGATTACTTGATTAGCCTAAATCTTTAAATGTAGTATTAGAGAATAAGAAAAGTGACTGTAAAACTGTATAATGAGTTATTAGGCCGCATCACTATTTGTATATACTTTTATTACTTTATAATGAGTGTACATTGCGACGGGATCGAGGAGAGCCAGAGGCCAAAAGGCTCAAAATGGCCAGCACGGTCCTTTATTCAAACACAAATACTAAATAAACGCATAAACGTGGACTCATAAACAACAAAAACCTTTTCCGACCAAAATCCTCCTCCAAACTGAAACAAACCAAAAACTTCAAGTTCAAGTTTACAAGTTCAAGTTTCTTTACTTGCCCCGTTTGGTAGAGTAAATAGAAATTATAATGTACAACGCTCAAAAACAGATCTTCAAAACAGAGGAGGAACATAAACAAACCAAACAGACGTACTGTATTACAAGAATACATGTAAGCAGACACAGGCGTTACTACATATAAACAAACAGTAGACAATTTCAGATGACAACAACAACAGCAGCAGTAGGGATGGGTACCGAAATCGGTACTTTTAAGGGTACCGACCAAATCACGTCGGTACTACAGAGTACCGATTCACGTGAGATCCACCGGTGCCAACTTTTTGGTACTGAAAAAAAAATCTAAAAAAAATAAAAAATAAAAGAAAATCAACGTTTCACTTACCGCAAAACAAAAACTATGAAGTGTGCCACACACGTTCACGTCAACATTCATGCACACAATACGCGCTTACCTAGGATTTGACTTGATTCAACAACAAAGCAGCCGGGGCAATGGCAAGCCAAAAACGGTCGCAAGTGTTGTTGTTACACTTTACAAAGCTAGATGCAGACAATGCTCGCTGCAATCAACTTGTTCTAAATAAATAATAATGATAATAAATTATTTGAAGTTTGGAAAAAAAATTACAACTGAGGTTGCTAGATAACATGTTTAGAGACTAAAGTACAGAAAAAATTTACCGTTGGGTACCGGTATCGATTCACAGCTACCGGTACCGGTATCGGTTCAAATGTGAACGGTACCCAACCCTAAGCAGCAGCAGCAGCAACAGCAACAGCAGCACGCCTAAATTAACGTAAATGAATCCCGAGCCATTCGAGCAGATCTGGGACACCACAGGTGTCGCCAATGCCTCGTTAACTCACTGGGCATCAGGAGCTACATGTCCCACCAACCAGCTGACTGTCAGGCTCGCCATAGACCTGTTCGCTGTATACGTCAGACTCAGTGTGTGCGCCCATCAAGGGGGCAACAGGAACGTAATCCTGGTCAGAACAACGGGGCAGACTACAATATATTTGCATTTTGTTAGCCATGCTAGCGATCTAAACAATCAATCCATGCCAAAGCTAGAAGTGTAAAACTAAACTAAACTAAAAAGGTGAAAGACTCACACTCACAGCCATGCTGATTTGGCAAAATGACATCCAGACGTTTTAGTTTGAAACAACTTTCAGTCAGGGGAGTGTCATGGTTTCTCCATAGAGCCCCGTCGTACCTTTTTAGCGCAGCAGCTCGCGCAGGTAGGGGGCAACTTAGTCACGTGACTCAGTTGGTATGGCTGATTGGCTCGAACGCGGTATGTTTGTAAACAGCGAACAGGTCTATTGGCTCTTCCACATACATGTAAATAATTTCTTTAACACTAGCACAGCCGACAAGGGGTCAAATGACCCCTAGGCATTTTCAATAAATGTATCCTCGTCACTCGGTCGAGCTCCAGCTCTGTCACTCAATGACTTTTCCTAAAAGTACCCGTTTTATGTGGCACGGTTTCTGAAATTTCAAAATGACTTCAGGAAAATGTAATTAGAACGTTATTCCACATAATATGGCCGTTGGAACAGACGAAAGTCACAGCACTTTGCGAGTGTCTAGCGCAGGGGTTGCCAACCTGTGGCTCGCGAGCCGCATGTGGCTCTTTGCCCGTCAATGTGTGGCTCTTCCATCCAAAAAATATATATATATTATAATATATATATATATTTTTTTATTCTTAAAAAAAAATAAAGAATTATGTCACTCAAACCTACAGTACATTTCATTGTGGTAAACCTCATACTTTTATATTCAGAGGTAATTATATAGTTTACACTGTTTATTTTTCTCATATTTCTCATATAAGATGTCGGGTCATCTGACCCGTTCCTGGCGGGAATTAGTGACATTTTCTCCATGGCTGTGCTAGTGTTAATAAAAAAGACATAATACTATTGGTGGCTAGCTGTGCAGCACACTAACATGTGAATAAGTTCCACCTCAGTATAAATATTGCATTGAGGCACAAAGGCCATATCCTTCTTTATCCCTGGTGCTTTGGCTCATCAGCCCTGCTATTGAGGTTCACTCACAGCCAGCTGAAGCCTGAAGCACAGGATGAACCAGCTCTCCAGGGCACTGGGCTAATATCCTGGCGTATCCAGGTATAAGAAGGTTAGGACTCCTCTCTCTAGTGGGGCAAAGCGTTCTTCAGGGCAACCACATGCAGTAGTGCCATGACGGTCAGCACTTCAGCCTGCCTCCTGCACCCGGCTCCATTGTATTATTCTCTGGACAATTCATGGTGGGGAATAACATGAAAACCACATCCGTTCACTAGAAAAGCTATCCGGCCGTGCGGCTAGGTGGCGCAGTGGGCAAGGCGCTCGCCACCAACGCAGGATATGCTGGGTTCGAGCCCAGCTCTCTGCGTTGCTACCAGCTTGGCTGGTCGTTCATACTAATACAATTGGCAGTATTAGGGGGTGGGAACTTGGGAAGCTGGTGGGTGGGGATCGGACGTTGTGGACAGCGACTCCTACAGGTCGGTTGGTGCGCCTGCACAGCAGAATCAGGAAGCAACGGGGGCGACGTGTCGGCGTGTCCCTCCCACGCAGACCCTCGCCGCTGAGAGATCGCGCTGTGCAGGTGAAAAGATGCGACGGCTGCCTCCTCGTGTACCGGAGGGGACACGTGATGCAAGGCTTCGTCCACATTGCAGCCGGCCAGTGGGAGGCATGGCCTAACAGCGTTCGAGACAGGGGAGGATAGAATTGGAAAATACGAAATTGGGGGACGGGAGAAAAAATTGAAAAAATGGGGAGAAAAAGTAGATAAAAAAAAAAAAAAGCTATCCGGCCGCAAGCTAGCCTATAGCTCAGCACAAGCGAATGGAAGCGGATACGGACCACTAGCCCCCCATCTACGGGGCGAGATGGAAGGAAAGAGAACATCTACGCCACGTGTGCCTGCATCATCATCATCATCATCATCATCATGTGATCTAGTATCACTAAAGTTACAGTGTGGGTTCGAGTCCCTGTGATCTAGTATCACTAAAGTTACAGTGTGGGTTCGTGTCCCTGTGATCTAATATCACTAAAGTTACAGCAATATGTACTGGGAAGTATCTTGGGAATTACAGGAGTATTACTGAATAGAGAGCCTATTAGGATGCTAGATCCAAATGTGAAACACTGTGATTTGCCATATCTTGCTATGCTCGCTCATGCCTGTATTTTTTATGTCTGTTCTATTTTATATATATTTTTTTACTATTTTTAAACTGAATAATTTTAAACTATTTTTACTATTTGTGTTACTGAAAACTGTAAGCGGAGAGCCTATTGGGATGCTAGATCCTAATGTGAAACACTGTGATTCTACCTGTCTATCTTTTTATGCTCGCTTATGCCTGTATTTTTTACTGTTGTGAAGCACTTTGAACTGCAACCTCTGTATGAAAAGTGCTATACAAATAAAGTTATTATTATTATTATCATCATCATCATCCTCATCTTCCATAACCATACGCTTGTAAGCAGAGATTAGATACGTCTAGAGGTGAAGGACGAAGGGTGGAGAAGCGGAGACGGTGGATAAACACTATCTTTATTGACTAGTGAACTCCCAATAGGGCACGCAGCCCACTTCGAAGGCGGCAGGCACACATAAGTCTTCACGTCCCACGGCAGAGAGACGGTGTGAGTAACGGGTGGGGGGAGATTGACGATGGCGTCGTTCATCATCACACACATGTGCCCGCACACACACACACACACACACACTCCCTCACATTATTATCTGTCTAGCTCTCTGTCTACCTGCCTTGGGGGGGAAGGGGGGCTTGTTAAACTGAGCATATAAATCACTCCCCACCAAGCTGACGGTGCTTTGGCTCGAACGGTTCTGGATTGGAGCTGTCAAACTTCGTCAAAACGAGACTAATTCAGAGGCGAGATCTGAGGATGGGGAAATTGAGGCGGCGCGGCGGCTCTCTCCGCAGTGTCACCTCCGATTCATACAGACCCGCGATCCTCGTTCCACCCGGAAGGTGAGTCTATACTTAGCTAACCGGGAGCAGACGGCCAGTGGCACTGTAAACACGAAAGCGTCTTCAATATCCTGCTGGAGGATGGCAGAGTTGGAAAATAGAAGGAAACAAAGTCCGCTGCTGAGAACACGATGCTGGCCTGTGCTGATTCAGGCAGGTAGACGCCGGTTTGACAAGGGATGTTTCGATGCCGACAAGTGTGCTGGTGATACAGTGTTTTGTCACAGTGTTTTGGTTTGTGGCCCGCTAAAACATTTTACATTTAGAATAGAATAGAAATACTTTTATTATCCCGAGGGAGTTTTGACACTACAAATCGCTCACATTAAACATTTAGACAGAACAAGTCACGAATAAGAATAACAAAACAAATTGCCTACGAATAAGAATAGAATAAAAATATACAGTAAAAGAAAAATACACAAAATGTTGTCCTTTAGCTGACGGGTACTTTCAGCAGGAAGGGTACAACTCTGGCAGCTAGGGTTAGTAACATTGTTCGTCAAAACAGTGTCGAACTTGAGTACTACAGTCTTGAGTGCATAGTAGTATAGACATATTAGCATAGTAGGTAGTACTATAGGCAAGGTACTGTAGATTCGTCTTTTTTTTTATATATATATATTTTTAGGGCATTTTTAAGTGCTTTTATTGACAGGACAGAGAGGAATTGGGAGAGAGATGGGGAGGACATGCAACACATGTCCTGGACCGGATTTGAACCCAGGACGTTGCGATTACGCTGCAAGTGTATTTACGTGGTGCGCCACCGGGGCGCCCCTGGCAAGGTAGATTCCTTAGTAGCAGAATGCATACTAGTAAAACGGTTAGTTTTTTTTTCTTTCTTCTTCTTAACTTCAGATATTGATTGAAGAAGTGTGTTTTTAGTCAATGAAAAACAGCGGGGTGCCTAATTGCGACCTCAACCCCAGATGTGGGTCACCGGCCAAAAGGGGTTTGATATAGCTCAAGACAAGTTTTGATGGTGTCCAGAATTTGTTAACCCTTAACTACCACACAACAACGGGTTAACCATTTCACTACCACACTGGTGGTAGTGTGGTAGTGAAAGGGTTAAACCAAGTCACATAGCTGTACCGTCGGTCAGTACGATCCATTGTTAGGCTGACCACAACCGCTGTGCTTTGTCCTGGAACTACCTCATGAAGTGACAGTGATTGCTTTGAGTCCTGCCTGGAGCAGAACTACCTCAAGAAGCAATTGCATTCTCTGACTTCTGGACAGGAGGTGCAGTCTGGTGTTGGCTGGATGGACCGTACTTGTAAATAGAAGAAATCCATTATCCAGTAGGTTGGTATTTCTGTAGACTTTGTTGACAATAAAAAACGAATAAAATGACCACGGCCTCATCCTTAACACTTTGGATGCCACGGACGACATAACGTAAGGTTATGTATATAACCAAGTTCTGTGAGTTATGGTGACGCTCAGCATCATACTGCACTGTACTTCACTTTGTGCACGAGCACTGAATAAAAAATTCCACCATGTACCTTTACATCCCAACATTCGTCTGGCCACACCCCCATCCGCTTACCTTCATAAGCAGGTGTGTGGTCACCTACTCGCCTCCTTCCCAAACTTTCACCACAAGGCGAGATCAAGGGCCGCAGCGGCGTCTGATGCTGAGCGTCACCATAACTCACGTAACCTTACGTTCTGTTTCGTTATGGCTTCGCTCAGCATCATACTGCACAAGGGAGGCTGAGCGAGAGCCATAGCCCGACAAATGTACCCCGCTGAGGCCCCCCACAACCATCAGACCGGGGAGGTCCGAGCCCCCCCGACCCTCCCTAATGGAGGATACCCGCCCTATTGGAGGCTTACAGGAGGGAGACGGATCCGACCATGCGAAGAGGAACTCAAGCAACTCAACGCACAGGGTGAGCAGACCGTGGCTTGACCCCACGACTATACACACGCACAACCCGCATGCCACCCGGGAACGAACGGAAGGAACAACCCTTGTTACTGCCCCCAAAATCACGGGGTCAAGAGCAACCCAACCCCGTGGCAAGGCTGTAGCAGCGGAGCGCGAAGGAAGACCCAGACCCAATGAAGGGACTGGATCCCCTGAAAAAAGGGGGCCCGGAGAGGTCAATGACGCCAGGCATCAAGACCCCACCAGGCGGTCACTTAGTGACACCGCCCCCCACATCGCCAGCGTATTCGGATAAGGCCCCTCCAAGAGCAGGCCCTTTCCCCCCAATAGCACACCGCCTGGCACACTGACCCTGCAGAACAGGCAGTCAGCATGGCCGTAAGCACTCAAAAAAGGTTAACCAACGGAAGCAGGCAGTGCACCAAGGAAACCAGGCAGCAGGCTGTAACCTGAGCCTGGAGCACTGCGGACGAGACAGGCGCCAAAGGAGTCAACTGAAAACAGCCCCCCCGGCGGAAGGGGCGTATGCTGCCGTTGTTGATCACCATGACAAAGCCTCCATTAAAAAAAAACCACCCAGAGGGGTCGAGGCAGAGAAGGCTGACATGATTGGCAGACGTCATGAACGTGCAGGGGCACACTCAACCGGGTAACCCGGGAGTTGACTCTGCTCCAACACACCAGGGAATCAACCACCCTCTCTGTACAGACGGTGGTTGTTCCTATAACCCCTCAAGAAAAAACTCCAAAACACACCTGCGGGTATACACTGGCTATACCGCAGTACAAGTGTTTCAGTTTTCAAAAAAGGGTTATTCCAGGCCTACGGGTCGACGAAACATTACTTCGGACCGGGCCCGGCGGCTCGGGAAGCACAGGGTTACCAGAGGAGGTCCAAGACCACCCCAACAGCCCGAACCTGCTTAGCTTCCGAGATCGGACGAGATCGGGCGTGTACAGGTTGGTATGGCCGTAAGCCATTACGATAGTGCAGAGTACAACATGTACCCAACAAAGGGTCTCCATAACGCCTAACCCTGTGACACCCGGGCCGACCAGGCATTTTCCCCCCGAAAAAAGCACAAGTCCCTCAGGGTACCAGAACAGCAGATCTGCATCCCCGGCGGACAACGGGTTAACTGACCTGGACCAGCGCGACCAGACCAGTCCCGTGCCCTAACCATGCCGACATGCCCACTCCAGAAGAGGGGGTAGGTATGCGTCTCGATCTAAAACATGAAAAGAGGGCGCCACCCAGACGGTCCCATTTGTACCGCGCTCAGTGGCCCACCCCAAGGGCGTGAGACCCCTCTACCTATGTTCTGATCTATTCCGTTAACATCCCCCAGATATGAACGAGAATTCATCGAGACAACCTAGTAAACTGGCGCTCGGAAGAGACAAAACTCCATCCCAGTTGCCCTATAAAAACGCTGTTTTAATAACAAGCAACCAAGGCGCACTTAGCCCCTGCGTGATTCTTAACAGAACACACCGAGCCAGCACTATTGTATGCGTCGAGACCCAAACACATCAATGGATAGTCTAGCAAGACACCAAACATTGTTCCTCCAAGTCGCCTGGGAGAACGACACGGAGCCGTCGTGCTTCATGTTCCTTCCTCTTTTTATTTAAAAAAGAAAGAAACACAGACTGACATGAATCCCATGTGACGCAGCTGAGGGTAATTTTTTTTTACATTTTTACATCCCACCACCCTCGCCATAGGGAGGAGACGGAAATCCCCAGAGAGACTTCCCACGCGAGCTGTATAGATTGAAAAGAACATATTGCAACATTGAGCTATGTAATACTTGGGTTAGGGCTCTCCGAGGAGGAGGCACTGAACCAATACACACTCAATAATCGAATTGAATCGAATACACATACAATAGAGCAGAACTCCTTTTTGAAGTTCTACTCACCTTGACAATCTGAGGAGGAGGCTCTGAACTCTGAGGAGGCTCCCTCACTGGGAAGGAGAGTCCGAACTCACAGAAGGCCCGAGGAGGAGCTTCGTGAGGAGGAGCCCTAACAACTCCCTGAAACAGATCCATAACATGGACCTGAACAACTCACGGAAGTCTTACCAACAGAGACGCGCTCAGTGACGTACTCTATGGTGGGGGAATTTCTGCGGTGCACACGCCCAATCTTCCAGGGCGTGGGACCAGGAAACTCCCTCCCCCCCCCCCCCCCCCCCCTCTTACCCTGTAACGTGCTGAACAGCAACGTGACAGGAACCTTGAAGGACAGGTGGTTTTACCCCTGACCAACAGAAAAAGGGGGAGGAAAGGATTACCAGTTCACCCCTTTACGACCCCTCACCCATGATACGATGTAATGACAAGCAGAGCATGACCCAGTCATAACATGCTACATGAAGTATCTAACAGCTTCACATAGCTCATGTGCTAACCTGCTATCTGATTTTTACTAAGGAAAAAACACAGAATAGAGAGGGCCCCCTTTAAGAGCCCCGGTACCAGACTTACATATGTGCTTCTGTGGGCCAAACCTAACCCAGTTGTAGATCACAAGACACACACAACCCTTCATCACAACAAAAAATGACAAAGAACACTCTTGCTACAGAGGAATGCCGTTTTTCATAACGAGAGAATACAGAATCCTCAATTACGTATTGGCCACAGGCCTTGCCAAGCACACATGATAAGTGACCAAACAATCTTTTCTTTAGGAAAAAAATAGTTTCTCAAGCGGAAAGCACAACCCCAGCAATTAAGCAGAGGGTTACATCGTATCCCCACAAACACAGTGACACAATATATTGTAAACAACATGTCTGAGAGGAGGGTGGGGAAGCCCCAGGGAAACCGGGGGGACCACCCCTCCTTCCTTACCCTTGATACGACCAAGTTGAACAGGTAACCCTGTTAATATGTGAACACACTGTTCATTGTCATTACAGGCTGAGAAAAGAATTCATTCCTCAATCACATGTCACTAAGCATAGCATCATAGGTTAATTAACCCCCTTAGTTGTGAGTTCACGTTACATGAACACACATGTTCTCATCACAACTAACCAGATCATTTTTACACATGTAAACAACAACCCGATTTCTATGGAGAGAGAAGCTATACCAGTGACAAGACAATTCACACACAACACGCGTCGTATCCTCAATGTATTGCAGCAACACACGTTTTGGAAAACATCGTTATTACAAAACATTTAGATGGGAAGGAAAGAAGAAGTGTTTAAAGTCCGGTCGGGACCTTCCTACCCTGAGCGCAGGCCAAGAGAACTGCAATCTGGCTAACGGGGCACCGAAGTTGAACACAGCATCCCTGTGTTGACGACGAGGGTAACATCGTTGCGCCACCCAGCCGCTACGTTTCTCCATGTTTGACGCAGTCCTCGCTGGCAGGGCTCCCGGTGTAGGTTCGACTAACATCCTCTGTCAAAGATGACGTCGTAGTCAGAGTGTTTAAGGCATGTTATAGTCATAGAAAACGTTCAACAGTGTAGCATTAAGCTAACAGCCGTTCGACTGATAGCAACAAGCTAACGTTTACTAGCCTGGTAAACACAGCGAGCTAACGCCGCAGCTAACAGCTGACTGGCTAACACAGTAGGCCACAACTAGCACGCCAGCTAAGCAGCTATCCGACTGATAGCAACAAGCTAACGTTTACTAGCCTGGTAACACAGCGGGCTAGCGTCGCAGCTAACAGCTGACTGGCTAACACAGTAGTCCACAAACTAGCACGTCAGCTAAGCAGCTATCCGAGCTAAGCAGCTATCACCTGAACTGTACACAACGACATAACAAGCCACACTTCAGACAGGCCGCTGTCCAAGTCCCTCCCCTAAGAGGGAAAAGAAAAAGAATGTCAGAACACAGTTTTCAACGGTGATCCAGACATACAGCGGGGCCAGCACAGTTCCCATTTTGGGCTGCAGCCGACTTTGAGCATGGAACTCCCGATAAAGAAGATCCTATGCCCACATTTCCTCGTTAGGGTATACTTTAATTTTTATATGAAAGATGGGGCCTGCACGGGACAGAGAAGCATCCGCTCGAGAATCCTGGGTTCACCAGGACCTGGTCGCGGCCCACTAGATTGACCATCATGGGCGTCAGACCAAGATCCTCCGACCGCCCTTTAAGCGGAGCAGAGGACCCCAGCCTGGAGTCGGCGTTTCGTAAATTGTCAGCTAACCCCCACAGCATCAACAACAACCAGAGCTCGCAAGCAAAACAGTACGTACCCCATCCTGGAAACAACCGCTTCTCACAACAGTCGTTGTTTCCCACAGTCCAGCTGTGTGGCCGGAGGGCAACCCCATCCAGCCGCAGTAAGGAGGACTGTAGCTGGGGAGCATGTCAGCGGCGTGAGCTCCCAATACGAAAAAGCCGTTTGAAGGTCAGAATGATCATCATCTTCCAGACACTCCAATAACGAAGACAATATCGCCGTATTTTCTCGAAAATAGTGAGAGAGAAAATAAAGATATGATGTCAACGTATCTTCCCGTTCTTTTGTTTTCCAACTTTCTTCTACTAACAACCTCGTCAAGTGGGGATCTACCAAAGGCACTTCCTTGTGGTGAAAGTGAAGAAGGAGGCGAGTAGGTGACCACACACCTGCTTATGAAGGTAAGCGGATGGGGGTGTGGCCAGACGAATGTTGGGATGTAAAGGTACATGGTGGAATTTTTTATTCAGCGCTTGTGCACGAAGTGAAGTACAGTGCAGTATGATGCTGAGCAGAGCCATAACGAAACAGAACACGTGTTATCAGTCCGCCCCCTGAATGCCCAGCACAATTAGCATGATTTTTTTTTTTTTATTAGCGATCTGAATTCATATTTCATCAACCGAGTCCACCGTTGGGAAACCAGCCCCATCAGGCGCTCAGATGTGAAAAAAGCGCCCCCTATCGTCTCCCAGATGGCAATGCACCCTTTTGGAATGGACTCAATGAAAATGGATGTGAAAAAAAAACTCCGGAATCCACATTTGACTTCTCACGCATGTACCCCGAGCCGCTCGGAGTCATTGTGGACCATCAGAACAGCGTGTAATATGTCTTTACAGTACGTAGCATTGGATCAATAAAAGGATCGATTTTTGGAATGGCGATCAGGAATTGGAATAATCTTTTTGGATACCATCTGATCTCAGGTAAGGAATCTATTTTACCAGTCTTAGGATAATCAGACCTGTTTTCATGGAGATATAAGCTTTTCCCCTATGTGTGATATGGCTGTTTGGCTGTGCGAGCGATCAGGAACTAAGAGAATCGATTTTCAGCTTGCGGCACCAGCGTGCATACGTACACATATACTATCGATAATCTAGCGTTTATTTGAAAACGATTCATAAATAGGCCGAAAAATGACAACGTTCTAGAATATTCCAGTACAGGGCGTTTATCACAGAATCTTTTAATTTTCCTTGAAAACGAGGGCTTTTCAAAATGCTATAAAACGGAAATGAACCGATAAAAAAACAATCCGCTTCGACAATGTTGACTGGAAATGAGTCATTGATAAGCGACGGGCAGATTAGACACATAATTTAAAACATAGATTAGGCGATATTAACGCCAACATTGAAGTGGTTGATGGGCATTCAAGGGGGTAAAAAGGAAAACACGGCCGGCTCTGAAAGTGTTAATACCAGTCAATATTATCTATGTCGGAATCTTTTTACTCCAAACATTGACAGAAAATAATTACTTACATTTTTCTTAGGAATTTAACTTGATTGATAATAACAGGAGGGCCTATTGACCTATTGTTTCTAGGAAACAAGAACGAGATCCATACTTTTTGAATGAAAAAAGCCAAAAGCCTATTTATATCCCAGAGTGCCGGGGATATTATAAATTCACCCCAACCACCGCAGCAGATCCTTTAATCTTTTACATTTTGTGGTGCACATTCATGACCCCTCAAGGATGAACTCTATTGATTTTGGTGACCCCATGACCCTTTCCTTTAGCGCCATCATCAAGCCAAACCTTGAATTCTCGAATTAGTGTATCTCAAATAGCTTTCATTCTAAACGTTTCTAATTGTCTGAGCACATTCATGACCCCTAGAGGAAGATTTTGGTGACCCCCTGACCTTTCCTCTAGTGCCACCTGAAAGATATCACTGGTTTTCATATGATTATAACAACATGTAGGTAAAGTAAACATCTAGCAGGACCACCAACGACAGAGATAGAATCAATTAATTAATGAATTAATTAATCGATTACCTCTAAAAGACTTTCAATTTGTTCATTCTGTATGAGTTGCTATGTTTATGGAAATAAACATCCTGCTGATATGAGACGACGACCCCAAGTACATTCTTTTGTCCGGATGCATTAGCGGGGACAGTGTTACAGCCAGTGAGATTGCCTCAACAAACAACAAACAAATACAACGCAGCGACTTCACGGGAGGTGATAACAATCAAAGAGGAAGCTGTCAACACTGTAATCTTACACACCATTAGGCCAAAATTACGTTTTTGAATGACTTCATCTCAAATATCTTTCATTGTAAACGGTTTGCTGTGAATGAATGAATGACTTATTTATATAGCACCCTTCACAGCATGAATGCACAGGGTGCATTACACTGCAGCTTAGTATATAAAAACAAAAACAAAGTCAGAAATAAATGACAACAACAACAGACAGCAGTTAACACTTTGATTGCCTAAGGCTAAATTCATGATATACCATCCGTTGCCATCTCTATTTGTCTATGGAGAAGTTCCCCTTCTTTGCAGGGCTATAACTTTTTTAATTCTATTGCTAGATTGCCATTATTAGGGCCCATTCAAGGTCCTATATGTATTGTTCATTGTGTAGCAACGTTAAACTTTTTCATTCACATATTCATAGTAAAATATGGTCTAAAGTATAAGTATGTTTTCATCTCTTTCTGCAGCTTTCTCCAGAACGTGATTTATAGCCCCAAATGCATTATATTGATGATGAAATACAGTTTGGTAGGAATCTGTGCGAGATCAAAAATTTCAATTGGACGTACTTCTAGAAGTTTCTACGTATCATCTGATGATGACCGGATGGGCGGGGGATCGTTTATAATTCCGTGGGCAGCGTTATATCATTCATCTAGTGTGGGTGATATGATCATCAGAGCAGTTTATATCGAACACGTTCAAAAATAACGCTGAATCTTACCGTATCTTCCTCGCGCCGTTGGACGATGAGCGTGGAACTGAAATATTCCTATTATGGGATGTAGAAATACGTGATCTATTTCCAGGTTGTATAATAGTATATACGTCCAAATCATGTTGTTTATCGAGTTATTGGAAATGGATCGCTATGTATTGTGTCGAGATCGAGTCCCGGGACCTATAGAGAGTGCCCGGAAGTAATATGGACGATCAGCACTTCATCCACATGACTTCCTGTTTGGCGCTTCTGCCGATCGGCCACCAGATGGCGCTCTTGAACCGCTAGAGGGTTGAGAGGAGGCCAGCACTGTGTCTCAGGGCTGCGGAGGAAAAATATGATTTCGATCACAGATTTTTGAAATATTGATATTAAAGACGAGTTAGGGCGTCCTCTGCAATTTTAGCATGGCTAGGAAAGACGCCTAAACACGTTTTCGGCACTTAAAGTGTTAAAAAACAGTGAAACCAGATAAAAAGTAGAATAAAAGAATTTAGATAAAATCATCAGTCACTAATTAAAACAAAACTATAGGAACAGTGAGGACAAGAAAGAGTGCCTATGTATGACCAAAGGCCTGTCTAAACAAATGTGTTTTTAGCTGTGCACGTTCATGACCGCTAGCGGAAGAAGCCTATTGATTTTGGTGACTAGATGACCTGTCCTCTAGCAGCACCATCAAACCAAACATTCATATCCTAATTGTGAACGCGATAACTCGAATAGATTTCATTAGAATATTTTCCAATTTGCAGTGCACACTCATGACTGCGATAGGAATACGCATATTGATTTTGATGACCCCATGACCTTTTGTGCACCTTCAGGCCAAACGTGCAATACTCCACCAAAGTTAACAAATATATTTGCCGTGCAGAAGGCATGTGATGTTCGGGGGTCATCTGGCCTCATGGTGGCGCTATTCTCATAAAGCTAACCTTAACTACTCGTCAACGGTTCGAATTAACACTTTAATCGCCAAGGACGCCGTAACTCGTCATTCCCCGCCATGCTCATTCTGCCAATGACGCCGTAACACGTCATTGAGATCAATATTTCAAAAATCTGTGATCGCAATCATATTTCTCCCACGGAGACTTGAGATCTACTGTTGATCCCCTCTCAACTCTCCAACGGTTCAAGAGCGCCATCTGGTGGCCGATCGGCGGATCGCCCAAACCGGAAACCGGAAACGGAAACTGGTGCTCATCCAAATTCGGT
>NC_140168.1:26217573-26220073 GCF_963971535.1 Notolepis coatsorum | reverse complement strand
GAGGGTGACCTCAATTGTCTTTTCGAGAATAAATAAAGGTTTGAATGTGTGTGTGTGTGTGTGTGTGTGTGTGTGTGTGTGTGTGTGTGTGTGTGTGTGTGTGTGTGTGTGTGTGTGTGTGTGTGTGTGTGTGCGTGTGTGCGTGTGTGTGTGTGTGGATTTCAGTGTGTCTAGCTTATGTCGTAATCCCCTCATTAAAGGGAAAAACAAGAATTAAGATCTACTTTCATTAAGCAATGACAGGTTTGCATTTCACCTGTGAGAAAGGTGCCACTAGCAAGGGCACTGAATGTTTAAAATGCTAAGCTGCACGTTTGAAACAGTGGACCAAAACCTTCAAATGAATAATGCCGCAATGAGAAAATATGGGCAAAGGAGCCTAAGTATTTAAATAACTGTTTATTATTGTTGCACCAGGACGGGCTTCCAACCATCAACATTAGTTAGCAGCGCTTCTCCCAGCACACGAAACCACTGAAACTGAGCTAAACAACAGTATAAACTGTTTTAGAAAACAGTAAACAATAGTATAGCAAATAGTTTCGCCAATATATTAACCCAATATTATTAATTGGGGATGTTTTGCCAGGCCTCTACCAACTAGTCTAGTTTTTGTGTGTGTTCTTTTTCAGATTCTGATGTAGACCTATCGGCTTAAAAAATGCCATTATACTGTATGTTTTATGGCTTAATTCACCACTAAATGTATCTCAATGTAAGGCCTAACAAAATAAATTGTTTGGTTCCTGTTGGTTGTCAGTTAAGGCCATGGGTAGGTAGGGAATTTGGACTGCACTTTTTTTACTAAGATTTAATTAAACTTAATAATAATAATATATAAAATTTAAAAAATTCAAAAATGTACAAACTCATAAAATATATTTGGGTCGCACATAAATCGGCAGGGTCGGTCGGCAACCGGGAACCAAACAATTAATTTCGCATGGCCTAAGGTTATTTCCCCAGATAGGCCTATTTATTTCCCCACATCTGATATGTATTCGATGTTTCCACACTTAATCCCCGCCATTCCAACAGGACGTGCGTGAGTGAGTGTACATGTGGCGCTGAAAGGACAGGCCTGTTGGAATGTCTCCCTCTCCCGATTGTGACCCGACCCAGCAGTTGGTGGCTCATGTCGGAAAACCAGATTGCGAAAAAGAAATGATGAAATTCATAGAAGATTGGAGACCTATTTCAGAATGCAATTCTATTCTATATAAGAGAATCCATAATGCAGCAAAGTCTGTGTGACAGATGACAGCTAATCCAGTAGGCCAGTACCTGACTGCCAAGGTGTTAAAAATGCAGCCAAAATGTTGTTTTTCTCTGCTCTCCGAGACTAGAGGTTTAACAGTATTCAAATAAACTTGGTTTTCTAAATCCCCTGCACTGGTGTAGTAACTACTAGTTAGTTTATAACTACATCAGCTACTAAAATTGGTTGCACCACGATTTGTTAAGGCAATAACCTAACCAGTGTGGACGCCAAGTCATTACTAAGACGAGTGGACAATCAAAGATCAAAGATTCAGTCCCATCGTCATGGTTACACTGGGGTTTACAAGCCAGTGTAAGCCAGAGTCACGCCCCTCATAAAAAAACCAACCCTGAACCCCACCGTCATAGGCAACTTCTCTCCTTCCTTTCTAAAACACTTGAACGTGCTGTATCCAACCAACTTACTGCTTATCTCTTACAGAATGACCTCCTAGACCCCAATCAGTCTGGCTTACGGACTGGCCACTCCACAAGAAACGGCCCTCATTGCGGTCACAGAGGCACTTCACTTAGCAAAAGCGAAAAGGCCTCTCCTCTGTCCTGATTCTCCTAGATCTATCTGCAGCCTTCGACACAGTCAACATCAGATCCTCCTCGCGGCCCTCGCAGGGAATGGGAGTGGCTGGATCTGCGCTGACATGGCTGACATCATACCTCAACGACCGCTCCTACCAAGTGTCATGGAGAGGGACTCTGTCGGCCACCAGCCCCCCTGCGGACGGGTGTCCCCCAGGGCTCGGTCCTAGGACCCCTTCTCTTCTCCCTCTACACTAAATCACTGGGTAACATTATCACGTCTCATGGCTTCTCATATCATTGTTATGCCGATGATACTCAACTCTTCCTCTCCTTCCCTCCCTCAGATATCCACGTCTCTGAGCGGATCTCGGCCTGTCTGTCTGACATCTCCGCCTGGATGACGACCAACCACCTCAAACTGAACCTAAGCAAAACAGAATTGCTCCACCTGCCGGCCAAATCCTCCCCCCTGACCGACCTCTCCATCACAGTCGAGAATGCAGCTGTGACCGCGTCCCCGACCGCCAAGAACCTTGGTGTTGTCCTCGACAACCAGTTGAACTTCTCGGCTCACATCGCAGCGACAACCAGAACCTGCAGATTCCTCCTAAGCAACGTCAGAAGGATACGCCCCTTCCTGACAAAAGAAGCCACCCAACTCCTCGTCCAATCAACAGTCATCTCCCGCCTCGACTACTGC
>NC_140168.1:26121209-26216209 GCF_963971535.1 Notolepis coatsorum | reverse complement strand
AATTCTCTGCTGACACATGGCTGCAGCCCCACTCTCCAATAAAGCAGAAAGTATACTGTCTGCAGGCAAGATGTACTGCAGGGTTTCTGTGCGTGCGTGCGTGTGTGCGTGTGTGCGGTAGCAGCACAAAAACCCGTGGAAGATGGAGAGAGTTTTCGTTTTTTTAATTTATTTTTAGTTCGTTTTTCTTTTTTGTTACTTCAAGTTTGTGTGTTTATGGTTGTTAGAGATAAATAAAGATCAAATCAAATCGAATCAGATTCTATGGAGTAACGTTACCGCGACAAGTTTGCTGTGTTGGAATATACAGCTACCTTATCATAATCTAAAAGATAAAAGCAGTGGTTTGTGTTTGTGTGCGTTCCCAAGTTGTGCCAACAACACATTGGGCTCATTGACTAGCTGAGGTGCGCAGCACGGACCCAAACACTGGCTGAACCAAAACACTTTCAGGAAATGAGTGGAGAGAGCTGCTGCTATGCAGACGGAGTGGAGGTAATGTTAATTATTACATATGGTAACTGTGACTGTTTTGAATGATAAGATAAGATAAGATAAGATATTCCTTTATTGATCCCATTGGGGAAATTCTGGCATCATAGCAGTATGGGGGGAGGGGGGTACAGGTATGGGCACTGGGTAATAGTAGAAGACATAGATATTATAGGCAATGAAGTTGGATCTGAATATAAAAATAAGAGAACAAATAAATAGTGTAAACAATATAATTAACTCTCAATATAAAAAAATAGGAGAAAAATAAACATTGTAACTAAAGGTGCAGATGAGGGTCTGTACAGTATGCCCTATCAGGAAAAATAGAATAAAGGATAAAGAATTTGAATCCGAATATATACTATGAGTAAAAGTAAACAGTATACAATATAATGACAATAAGTTATTGCAATAAGTTCAATAAACACAGATAATATTGGACCGGAATTCATCCCATCTTGTCCTGGACCTTGAAATCTTCTTGGACACGTGGACCGGTGTAAACCCTGCTGCACTGTATAATAACTGTATAATAACTGTATAAAAACGCATAACCCCGTCTGATCTGTGGCGAATGCTGCCCTAGACGTCTGGACATATCGCTGTACTTGATCTAGAGGAGGAGGAGAGCTCTGCTGTTAACACAATGTGCCGTCGTCAGCACACAGAGAGGCTCTGACGCACTACGCTGCTGCCTACGCTACAACTCATACTGAGGGTATGGTGCTGCTGGGAGAGAGAGAGAGAGATAGACAAAGAGAGAGAGAGAGAAGAGAGGGAGAGAGACAGAGACAGAGAGAGCGAGGGAGCACGTGCGAGAGAGAGAGAGCGAGGGAGCATGCGAGAGAGAGACAGAGAGACAGAGAGAGACATAGAGACAGAGAGGAGAGAGAGAGAGAGAGAGAGAGAGAGAGAGAGAGAGAGAGAGAGAGAGAGAGAGAGAGAGAGAGAGAGAGAGAGAGAGAGAGAAAGAGAGAGAGAGGGGGGGGGGAAGAGTGAGTGAGTGAGATAGAGTGAGAAAGAGAGTGATTGAAAGAGAGTGAGTGAGAGAGACAGATAGTAAGAAAGAGAGAGTGAGAGAGAAGGAGTGAGCTGCTTGTCAGATCCTACCAGCTCCATGCAGACACCTAGGCTGGTGCCAGTCAACCAGTGAATATGTAACCCATGTAAAACCACTCTTCAGTGTAATAGTATTCATAGAAAAACAAAAAGGAGACAAGATATTATCTCCTACGTATGTGATACAGCACATGTTTTTAGACTGGTACTGTAGTATATCATGTATATCATGTGTATGTGGGGTACTCTGGACTGTGGTCCATGTGTGAAAAGTGCTATATAGATAGTTATTCATATTTATTATTATTATATTGTAAAAATGTATGCATTGAAATGTCTGTAAAGTCTCGACGACATTAAAAATGAGGGTGACCTCAATTGTCTTTTCGAGAATAAATAAAGGTTTGAATGTGTGTGTGTGTGTGTGTGTGTGTGTGTGTGTGTGTGTGTGTGTGTGTGTGTGTGTGTGTGTGTGTGTGTGTGTGTGTGTGTGTGTGTGTGTGTGTGTGTGTGTGTGTGTGTGAGTGTGTGTATGTGTGTGTGTGTGTATGTGTGTGCGTGTGTGTGTGTGGATTTCAGTGTGTCTAGCTTATGTCGTAATCCCCTCATTAAAAGGAAAAACAAGAATTAAGATCTACTTTCATTAAGCAATGACAGGTTTGCATTTCACCTGTGAGAAAGGTGCCACTAGCAAGGGCACTGAATGTTTAAAATGCTAAGCTGCACGTTTGAATGAATGAATGAATAATGCCGCAATGAGAAAATATGGGCAAAGGAGCCTAAGTATTTAAATAACTGTTTATTATTGTTGCACCAGGACGGGCTTCCAACCATCAACATTAGTTAGCAGCGCTTCTCCCAGCACACGAAACCACTGAAACTGAGCTAAACAACAGTATAAACTGTTTTAGAAAACAGTAAACAATAGTATAGCAAATAGTTTCACCAATATATTAACCCAATATTATTAATTGGGGATGTTTTGCCAGGCCTCTACCAACTAGTCTAGTTTTTGTGTGTGTTCTTTTTCAGATTCTGATGTAGACCTATCGGCTTAAAAAATTCCATTATACTGTATGTTTTATGGCTTAATTCACCACTAACTGTTGGTTGTCAGTTAAGGCCATGGGTAGGTAGGGAATTTGGACTGCACTTTTTTTACTAAGATTTAATTAAACTTAATAATAATAATATATCAAATTTATCAAAAATGTACAAACTCATAAAATATATTTGGGTCGCACATAAATCGGCAGGGTCGGTCGGCAACCGGGAACCAAACAATTAATCTCGCATGGCCTAAGGTTATTTCCCCAGATAGGCCTATTTATTTCCCCACATCTGATATGTATTCGATGTTTCCACACTTAATCCCCGCCATTCCAACAGGACGTGCGTGAGTGAGTGTACATGTGGCGCTGAAAGGACAGGCCTGTTGGAATGTCTCCCTCTCCCGATTGTGACCCGACCCAGCAGTTGGTGGCTCATGTCGGAAAACCAGATTGCGAAAAAGAAATTATGAAATTCATAGAAGATTGGAGACCTATTTCAGAATGCAATTCTATTCTATATAAGAGAATCCATAATGCAGCAAAGTCTGTGTGACAGATGACAGCTAATCCAGTAGGCCAGTACCTGACTGCCAAGGTGTTAAAAATGCAGCCAAAATGTTGTTTTTCTCTGCTCTGTTTAACAGTATTCAAATAAACTTGGTTTTCTAAATCCCCTGCACTGGTGTAGTAACTACTAGTTAGTTTATAACTACATCAGCTACTAAAATTGGTTGCACCACGATTTGTTAAGGCAATAACCTAACCAGTGTGGACGCCAAGTCATTACTAAGACGAGTGGACAATCAAAGATCAAAGATTCAGTCCCATCGTCATGGTTACACTGGGGTTTACAAGCCAGTGTAAGCCAGAGTCACGCACCTCATAAAAAAACCAACCCTGAACCCCACCGTCATAGGCAACTTCTCTCCTTCCTTTCTAAAACACTTGAACGTGCTGTATCCAACCAACTTACTGCTTATCTCTTACAGAATGACCTCCTAGACCCCAATCAGTCTGGCTTACGGACTGGCCACTCCACAGAAACGGCCCTCATTGCGGTCACAGAGGCACTTCACTTAGCAAAAGCGAAAGGCCTCTCCTCTGTCCTGATTCTCCTAGATCTATCTGCAGCCTTCGACACAGTCAACCATCAGATCCTCCTCGCGGCCCTCGCAGGAATGGGAGTGGCTGGATCTGCGCTGACATGGCTGACATCATACCTCAACGACCGCTCCTACCAAGTGTCATGGAGAGGGACTCTGTCGGCCACCCGCCCCCTGCGGACGGGTGTCCCCCAGGGCTCGGTCCTAGGACCCCTTCTCTTCTCCCTCTACACTAAATCACTGGGTAACATTATCACGTCTCATGGCTTCTCATATCATTGTTATGCCGATGATACTCAACTCTTCCTCTCCTTCCCTCCCTCAGATATCCACGTCTCTGAGCGGATCTCGGCCTGTCTGTCTGACATCTCCGCCTGGATGACGACCAACCACCTCAAACTGAACCTAAGCAAAACAGAATTGCTCCACCTGCCGGCCAAATCCTCCCCCCTGACCGACCTCTCCATCACAGTCGAGAATGCAGCTGTGACCGCGTCCCCGACCGCCAAGAACCTTGGTGTTGTCCTCGACAACCAGTTGAACTTCTCGGCTCACATCGCAGCGACAACCAGAACCTGCAGATTCCTCCTAAGCAACGTCAGAAGGATACGCCCCTTCCTGACAAAAGAAGCCACCCAACTCCTCGTCCAATCAACAGTCATCTCCCACCTCGACTACTGCAACGCACTGCTAGCTGGCCTCCCGGCCACTGCCACCAAGCCTCTTCAACTCATTCAAAACGCAGCGGCCCGCCTGATCTCAAACCTACCGAAGTCGGCCCATGTCACCCCACTTCTTAGGGACCTGCACTGGCTCCCCATTGCTGCACGTATCCGCTTCAAGGCGCTCGACCTAGCATACCGTGCGGCAAAGGGAACCGCTCCCGCCTACCTCCGGTCAATGGTCTCTAACTACACACCCTCAAGACCCCTACGCTCTGCATCTTCTGGCCGTCTCAGACCTACTCCTATCCAAGCTCCCGGAGGATCATCAAAGAGAAGCCGCCTATTCTCAGTCCTTGACCCACAATGGTGGAATGAACTACCCATCCCAGTTAGGACAGCCGAATCCCGTCCAATCTTTCGCCGTCGACTAAAGACTCACTTCTTCAACCATTATCTGAAATGATAAAAAAAATAAAAACCCTGACTAACCTTACTGTCATGGACTTGTCCTAATAAACTAACCTACACTGTAACACGCAACACTTTGATAAACATTGTTGCTCAGCTGATAGAGTTGTACCCTTCTTGCTGTCTTGTCGTACAGAACTTGTAAGTCGCTTTGGATAAAAGCGTCAGCTAAATGACTAAATGTAAAATGTAAATGTTTACATTTAGTCATTTAGCTGACGCTTTTATCCAAAGCGACTTACAAGTTGTGTACGACAAGTCATCAGGAAGGGTACAACTCTATCAGCTGAGTAACAATGTTCATTATTTTTTTTTATATTATTATTTCAGATAATGGTTGAAGAAGTGCGTCTTTAGTCGACGGCGGAATATTGGACGGGATTCGGCTGTCCTAACTGGGGTGGGCAGTTCGTTCCATCATTGTGGGGCAAGGACTGAGAATAGGCGGCTTCTCCTTGATGACCCTCCCGGAGCTCGGATAGGAGTGGGTCTGAGACGGCCAGAAGATGCAGAGCGGAGGGGTCTTGAGGGTGTGTAGTTAGAGACCATTGGCCTGAGGTAGGCGGGAGCGGTTCCCTTTGCTGTACGGTATGCCAGGTTGAGGGCCTTGAAGCGGATTCGTGCAGCAATGGGGAGCCAGTGCAGGTCCCTAAGAAGTGGGGTGACATGGGCCGACTTCGGTAGGTTTGAGATCAGGCGGGCCGCTGCGTTCTGAATGAGTTGAAGAGGCTTGGTGGCGGTGGCCGGGAGGCCAGCTAGCAGTGCGTTGCAGTAGTCGAGGCGGGAAATGACTGTTGATTGGACGAGGAGTTGGGTGGCTTCTTTTGTCAGGAAGGGGCGGATCCTTCTGACGTTGCTCAGGAGGAATCTGCAGGTTCTGGTTGTCGCTGCGATGTAGAGCGGAAAAGTTTAGCTTCCTGGCTGGCATCGTAGCACATTGTAGTAAGCTAGATCGATATTGAAATATCATATCAATGAATCAGGCCTCTACTGGATTACCGTGTTGCAAAACGACATGTAGTTAATGGAAGAAGGCTGTGTGGCAGGAAGGAAATGCAGTTTTACCCTTATATAAAAGGGCACATAATTATGTGCCATTGCATGACTCACACCTACCCTAGGGCACGTGAAACTATGTAGTTCTCGCTTATGGAGAAACTGCTGTTATGTATAAGTAACCCGTAAATCACAACTTAGTACGAATTAACGCAGAGTAATTTAAGCTGAGTTTGAAATGTACACATGGCTGGTGCAACAGGCTGCTGGGTCGATAATACGCATATATACATTTCACACACACTCTCTGACTCTGCCAGGTGCTTACAGAGGTCCCCAATCGATCTCTCATTAATATTTACCAACCCACAGGCTCTGCGGAGGAAGTAACAACAGTCAGAGAGAAGAAGAAAAGAAAAAAAAGGTATAGGTGGAAGGCGGGAGCGAGACGGTGGGCAGGGAACCCGAGAGGAAAGACTGAAGATACAGAATGAGAAAGAGAGCGGGAATAACACGGATGAGAAGCTTAGACGAGGAGGAGAAGGTTAGACCTATTTTTTTTTAGAGGATGAATAAGAATTAGACGAGGGGGGGGGGGTGTAGTCGTGAGAGGTGATGGAACCAGAAGCTACGCTGGAGAAAACGTTAAGGGTGTCAGCAGCAGCTCAGTCTCCTCTGCGGTTGTTGGCACGGTAGCTCAGTTGAATCTTGAATGAGGCAGCCAAGGCTCTCTCTCTCTTCTCTCTTCTCTCTCTCTCTCTCTCTCTCTCTCTCTCTCTCTCTCTCTCTCTCTCTCTCTCTCTCTCTCGCATCTCTCTCTGTCTCTCTCTCTGCCTCTCTCTCTCTCTGCATCTCTCTCTCTCTGCATCTGCCTCTCTCTGCCTCTCTCTCTCTCTCTCTCTCTCTCTCTCTCTCTCTCTCTCTCTCTCTCTCTCTGCCTCTCTCTGCCTCTCTCTTCTCTCTCTCTGCATCTCTCTCTGCATCTCTCTCTGCCTCTCTCTTCTCTCTCTCTGCATCTCTCTCTGCATCTCTCTATGCCTCTCTCTCTGCCTCTCTCTCTCTCTGCATCTCTCTCTCTGCCTCTCTCTCTCTCTACCTCTCTACCTCTCTCTCTCTGCCTCTCTCTCTGCCTCCCTCTGCCTCTCGCTCTGGCTCTCTCTCTCTCTCTGAACACAGAGCGCCAGCCGCGGAACAGTAAACACTCATTTCTGCCTCCGACACACGCAAGTGTAAGCACTGCTGTGGGGGCATGGGTGGGCAGGGGGGAGGAGAACTGGGTCAGGGCCTCGGATGAACGCGGAGAGATAAAAAAATATGTAAAAAGGAGAAGAAAATGAAGACAGGAAGGATAACAGGATCAATACATCACAACCACAACAACAAGAGAACAGCCGTGTTACGCAGACATTATTCTTTAACTACTCATTTTAAATAGTTAATAAAGAGAAAGGAGGTCCAAGTCTCTTAAATAAACATAAATAATGTTATGTTTTACTTATTTTGAGGAGGGGGTTGTCGTTGTCATTCATATTACCTATATTTTTTGACGGGACAAATTTACCTCTTCTCAATATTGTTCCCTGCAACCCCCTCTAAATGTACACCTATGAATAGATCTATGAGAAATCTACACAAAAAATCTGGAGAACTTCTTGGGTGTTTTCTAAACTTTTCTTCCTACTAGTTCAACCGACCACGCTGCACTATTTAATGTGTGTTTATGTTAAGGATGTTGATTTATCCCGGTGCATTTTACTGGCATTGTCCTGGACCATTGACCTTGTATAAAAGTCATAAGCGGACCTTTAATAATAAAAAAGAAATGGAGTATCCCCGGTCTATACGGTCTATTGAGTTTTATTGGGGTTACTGAGTTTATCAAAGAGTTTCTTTTATCTTTCTATTTGGACAGTCTAGGGGAAGCTCGCAGGATATATTTTCTTTTGTGAACAATTATTTGTTTATTAGTTATTAGTTATTAGTTATTTATTAGAGGCATGTGCTGTTACAGAAATAGCATGGTTATTAAATGTAAAGACCAAGCATTAAATGACCAGTACAATTATGTTAATTGAGCCAGAAAAAGCCCATAGTGGAATGTCAACGTCAGGAGTTTCAGATGTATCCCCTGGTCTGCTACAAAAGTTGCTGTGTAAATGTTTTTTTTACCAAAAGATTTACTAACTTTTAGTTTCACTACTTGTTTGCAGACCAACTAGCTGATACCCTCCACAACATAGGTGACCTTAAGGTTCAGGGGGCCAGATGTGAAACTATGGGATAGTCCCAAGCAGGCACGTGCACACATAGAACCCAAAGGGTGCTCGAGCACCTGCCCTTTTGTGCCTCATAAAAAGTGCCCTTTTTATGCCAAGTATTCTTCTTCTTTTTTTTTTTTTTTTTTTTAAACTTTGACCAGTCAGCTGGTTCTTTTTAGCGTTTATCGCTTTTTCTGGTCAAGCATGACCGACAGAAACAGGTTGAATAGGATATAGATCAGGGGAAAGACACTCTGAGAAAATACGGCGAGTCCGGGAGTCGAACTCGTGTACCCCAGATCCGTGACGCGCACGGTTGTCCCCGACGCCGAAATAGTGCCGAGATACGCGGTGAGCTACTGGAGCTCCCCTTCTTCTTCTTTTTTTTTTTTTTATCCACTTTTTCTCCTTATTTTTCTATTTTTCTCCCATCCCAATTTCCAATTCTCCCCTCCCCTGTCTTGAACATTGCTCGACTATGCCTCCCACTGGTCGGTCGTAGGGAGGATAGAAGCCTTGCATCACGTGTCCCCTCCGGTACACGAGGAGGCAGCCTGTCGCATCTTAGCGCCTGCCAGCACGGACTCAGTGGCGAGGTGTAACGCATGGGAGGCTCACACTACCCCTGCTACTTCCTGTCTCTGCTGTGCAGGTGTCCCCCAACCGACCTGTAGGAGTCGCTGTCCACAATGTCCAATCCCCACCCATCGACTTCCACCCGCTACCTCTGCCAATTGAGATAGTATGACGACTGGCCCAAGCCGGAGGCAATGCTGACACCGGGATTCGAGACCGGAGTCTCTTGCATTGGTGACGAGCACAATCTCCGCTGCGCCACCCAGCCGCCTCCAAGTATTCTTTTTAAATTATTTTTTATTTTTTTATTTTTTTACATTTATGGAGATGTATGGGTCTTTTAAGTCAGTGAGAAAAGTGTCTTTCAAGGATAAGTGAGCTCCTGCACTGTTTATTATAGTTCAATATTCAATATTTGATCACCAAAACGCCCCCAAAAGACTAAAAGGGTGCCCCCCCGCTCAAAAAGGGCCCCCAAAAATTGGTCTTGCACGCTTCACGCACTCGCTTTGCACGCGCACAGGCCCAGTGCCCTTTTCAGCCTTTGAGCACCTGCCCCTCTAAAGTCCTGTGCACGTCCCTGGTCGCAAGGTACTCCATATGTTTTTAGGGCAGTACGGAGTTTAAGGTAGAAGAAGCACAAGGAGCCTGGTAAAGAATAAGACACCTTGAGCTCTTGGAAGGAACGAAGACCTTGTTGAAAATGTCCTGAAAAACATATACTTGTTGTGGGAAGTGAAAGGCATAGAGCCAGTCAAAAGAAAATGATTGTTCCATATAGGGGTCATATCATGAAACCCACAAGTTTAATATTTTTCCGTTTGGTACTATACAATCAGGGAATTTGATAGGACCCATATGACTATGTGTCGTCCTAATCTTTGCACCGCAAAATGGCATGGCAAGTCTGATAGGATGAAATAAGGCATTCTCTAGAGGTAGCCATGGAACACAGGAAGAGGAGTCAAGCCAAATCAACAAGAATATTAGCTGGAAGTCCCAGTAATACCATTTAAAATTGGGTAGAGAGAGCCCTCCTAGTGTTTTTGAGCATGTTAGGGTGGAAAAACCAGCAGAGGGATGCTTCCCTTTCCAAAGAAGATGTCAACAGATTGCACCTAAGTGAGAGGGGGAGCGTAGAAGAATGGGAGAGACTGAGATACAACCCAAAATCCTCAAAGAGACATAAATACACAAGGAATAGAGATTGTAGGGTTAGACAAGTACAACAAAATACCATCTGCATTAAGGGAGAGAGCCCAGGTGGCCAGCATACTCGGCCCAATTCCGGCTACCGGTCGGCACACTCGGCATATGTCCGGCACGGCACGCCAACGATGAGCCGGATCTGGCGCGGTAATGGTTGCCGGGGCAGAGCCGACTCGCGCTCGCCAAAGATAAACCGGCTCTGGCCCGGCAATGGTTGCCGGGGCGGAGCCGACTCGCGCTCGCCAAAGATAAACCGGCTCTGGCCCAGCAATGGTTGCCGGGGCGGAGCCGACTCGCGCTCGCCAAAGATAAACCGGCTCTGGCCCGGCAATGGTTGCCGGGGCGGAGCCGACTCGGGCTCGCCAAAGATAAACCGGCTCTGGCCCGGCAATGGTTGCCGGGGCTGAGCCGACTCGGGCTCGCCAAAGATAAACCGGCTCTGGCCCGGCTCGGCTTGCCGTGCCAGAGCCGACTCGGGCTCGCCAAAGATAAACCGGCTCTGGCCCGGCTCGGCTTGCCGTGCCAGAGCCGACTCGGGCTCGCCAAAGATAAACCGGCTCTGGCACGGCAATGGTTGCCGGGGCAGAGCCGACTCGGGCTCGCCAAAGATAAACCGGCTCTGGCTCGGCAATGGTTTGCGGCGTCGTTTCTTGCGCTAGCCTCTTGTTAGCCAGCATTGCCTTAATAGCTTTGAGCTAAGGATCTTTGCCGATGCATAAAGTATTGTTTATAGTGCATTTCTTGCCACCTTATAGCATTTGTACATTTGTATGACCGTCTATAATGCTCCCGTTTTTCCGGACGTTTTGGTAATGATTTTCACTATAAAATCATATTTCTAAATGACAGGAAGTTGATAAACTGGCCGGAATAGCTTTGAGCTAACGGATCTTTGCCGATGCATTCCATTCTAAACGTAACGTTAGTTGTTCAAAACATTACCCGTCTATATAATTTGTTCCTCAACGTTATATAGACAGGTCATGTTTTGTAAACTAACGTTATGTTTAGAATGGAATGAATACGGGTCGGGAAAGATAGTTAGCTCAAAGCTAATCCGGAAGGACAGCTAACAGTAGCTGCTGTCTAACTGTGATGCATTTTCTGTTTGCAGTCCAATGTTCACCAAAACACACACCCACACACTTATAATTTGTTCCTCAACGTTATATAGACAGGTCATGTTTTGTAAACTAACGTTATGTTTAGAATGGAATGAATACATGGGTCGGGAAAGATAGTTAGCTCAAAGCTAATCCGGAAGGACAGCTAACAGTAGCTACTGTCTAACTGTGATGCATTTTCTGTTTGCAGTCCAATGTTCACCAAAACACACACCCACACACTTATAATTTGTTCCTCAACGTTATATAGACAGGTCATGTTTTGTAAACTAACGTTATGTTTAGAATGGAATGAATACTAACACAACACAGACTGCAGCTCCCCAAGCTAACACAAGCTAACACAACACAGACTGCAGCTCCCCAAGCTAACACAAGCTAACACAACACAGACTGCAGCTCCCCAAGCTAACACAAGCTAACACAACACAGACTGCAGCTCCCCAAGCTAACACAAGCTAACACAACACAGGTGATTTGGACATTCTTTCGATGCCATTATGAATGACTAGCAATCTGTCGGAGTCGATGAGAGCTTTCATTTATGTCATTTAGTCATTTATTCAAAATGCCATTCCAGAATCCGTTCCTATGAGACAGTTTTAGTTCAATTCTGCACTAATGCCAACTGTTTAACATGAGTATGCAACAAGCTCATACTGGCTGCATATCTGTTCTACTGTCTATCTAGAAGCTCATACTGGCTGCATATCTCTTCTACTGTCTTATCTAGAAGCGCATACTGGCTGCATATCTCTTTCTTATCTAGAAGCTCATACTGGCTGCATATCTCTTCTACTGTCTTATCTAGAAGCTCATCTGGCTGCATATCTCTTCTACTGTCTTATCTAGAAGCTCATACTGGCTGCATATCTCTTCTACTGTCTTATCTAGAAGCTCATCTGGCTGCATATCTCTTCTACTGTCTTATCTAGAAGCTCATACTGGCTGCATATCTGTTCTACTGTATCTAGAAGCTCATACTGGCTGCATATCTGTTCTACTGTCTCTAGAAGATCATACTGGCTGCATATCTGTTCTACTGTATCTAGAAGCTCATACTGGCTGCATATCTGTTCTACTGTCTCTAGAAGATCATACTGTCTGCATATCTGTTCTACTGTCTTATCTAGAAGCTCATACTGGCTGCATATCTCTTCTACTGTCTTATCTAGAAGCTCATACTGGCTGCATATCTCTTCTACTGTCTTATCTAGAAGCTCATACTGGCTGCATATCTGTTCTACTGTATCTAGAAGCTCATACTGGCTGCATATCTGTTCTACTGTCTCTAGAAGATCATACTGGCTGCATATCTCTTCTACTGTCTTATCTAGAAGCTCATCTGGCTGCATATCTCTTCTACTGTCTTATCTAGAAGCTCATACTGGCTGCATATCTCTTCTACTGTCTTATCTAGAAGCTCATCTGGCTGCATATCTCTTCTACTGTCTTATCTAGAAGCTCATACTGGCTGCATATCTGTTCTACTGTATCTAGAAGCTCATACTGGCTGCATATCTGTTCTACTGTCTCTAGAAGATCATACTGGCTGCATATCGGTTCTACTGTCTCTATATAGAAGATCATACTGGCTGCATATCTGTTCTACTGTATCTAGAAGCTCATACTGGCTGCATATCTCTTCTACTGTCTTATCTAGAAGCTCATACTGGCTGCATATCTCTTCTACTGTCTGTCTAGAAGCTCATACTGGCTGCATATCCTTTCTACTGTATAGAAGCTCATTGGTTTGTAAATTGACTAGATTTTCTAGAGATTTTTAGTTTTTAATTGTATGTTTTGTAATCTGTATCTGTCGTTACCAGTTAGTCGTGTTACTTTGCTCGTATTCACTGTTCTGGTGGTTCTAGTTGTACGCCTGGATCTGGTGTTCTTTGACCGTGTCCTATATGCCCTGTAAATAATATGTACAGAATACAGATACCGAGATGTCACAAATATGTTACCTGTTACCTGTTTATTGCACAATGTTGTTTTTTTATTGGATTCTATTATATGTTGTACCACGTATTGCACATCGTTGCGGGCAAGACCACCCGCATTTCATTGTATACTTGTATGCCGTGACAATTAAAACTCTTGACTTGACTTGACTTGACTTGACCCTGCTACACTTCATCTCAAAACAAACTGGTCAGACTACATGCTTGACCTTACTCCTAGAACCCACCTCGCCCCTGCCCATGTGACAACGGCTTAGACGACAGAGTGCAGCAACTTGCAATGGGCCTGTCTACAAGATACACTATACACGATCAAGGTACCCATATATGTGTACATATCAAAATACTTCCCAAAGGTCAGTGAATACCACGACCACAACACCATAGAGGGAGCTCCACAAATCATGTTAAACCCAGATTCGGCTCAAACAGGAACACGTTTAGCAATTATGCCACATCAATGTGGAACGCCCTACCCAAAGCTGTAAAGGAATGTGAATCACTACCCACTTTCAAAACCACTCTCAAAGAACACCTACGGGAGACTGCAATTCGAAACTGGCCCCTGTAAATGTCCTAACCCAACCCAATGTACAGTCAATTACCAAACATGGTTTTGTCAATATGTACAGTTGCTTGTGCAGTTGTACAGTGTCCAGTGTCCACCCCTACCCAACCTACCCAACCCCCCCCCCCCCACTCCACACACCCCCCCACCTATAATGTATACGTTTTCATAAATGTATAGCCGTATATCCTGATGAATTGAAAATGGGGGACCCTGATGCAAGACGAAAGTATTTCTCTGGTCTGCATCCCCTTAACAATTGTGTGTATTGAGCTGTACTGTATTGTACCCATTCTGCAATCTGTTAATAAAGTTTTCAATCAATCAATCAAAACCGTGGTCAGTCTGTGCGGAGAAACAAGGATCCGAGCATGGTTGCCAGATCGGATTAACAATATCCGAACCGCCCATTATTATCAAAGGTCTGTCAGATGAAGGCGGACTCTCAAATCTGGCAACACTGATGCGTTGCATTGTGGGGGATCCCGGTTTGAAATTTGAATTGAAGCGCGCAAGAGATCTGGACCACGTCGTGAGCATTGCAACTGTTGCATCTTCTCCTCAGGTAATTGTGTGCAACACATATATTTTATTATTTATAAGTAATGCGTGCCGCTGATATAAATGAGTGCTGTTTAGTCTGTGTTTTCAGTGACTACTGTAACGTTATTAGCTCGATATTATGAAACTGCAGCGGGGTAAACTACCGGAGCTGCTAACTGGCTAACGGTATGACTAGCTAACGTTGCTATACTGTACCCGGAGCTGATAGCGTTATGACTATGAGAGCTAACTTTTGTTAGCTTGGGGAGCTGTGGTCCGTGTTGTATTAGCTTGTGTTAGCTTGGGGAGCTTACTAACCCTACTGTCATGCACTAATAAACTAACCTACGCTGTAACACGCAACACTTTGATGAATATTGTTACTCAGCTGATAGAGTTGTAATAAAATATATAATTTCATTGTTGCAAATACTGTTACAGTGCTGGATCTCATCAATGAGATGAACGCAGAAGACGGCTCAAGAACAACTACTTCAAGTGGTCGTAAGTGATGTATACATTTTTTTATTGTGTGTGTGACTGTGTATGTATATATAATATATACTTTTTAATCTGGGACATCATTTCAAAGAGTCATCCTGTAATGCCCTCTCTCCCCTCTCTCTCTCTCTCTCTCTCTCTCTCTCTCTCTCTCTCTCTCTCTCTCTCTATATGGGTAACGCATGTATTCCTGGTAACCTGCCCCATTTCTAAGCCATATAACCCAGGACGTTATACGAACAACATTAAAATCTTTTCTCATGTCAAGAATGATTGTTATAGATGCCAAATAATTCACCTTAAAAAAAATACATCATGTAATGAGGGATGGCGGACCTCTAAAGTTGACCTAAGTTACCGGGAATACCAATTCACTATCTCCTCCAATTTAAGAGAGAATTAAAATGTTTTGGTTGTTTTGTAGGGATATCATCATCATGTAACATAATACCATAGTTCTCCCTGAGTTATCTCAAGAGAATTCAAATTTAGCTGAATCTGAAGGGAAAATCCGGGTATGGGATATGAGTCAACATAGTTCATGACCTTCAATTGATAACAAACATAAAAGGCTTAATTTTCATGGCAGATGCATGATATGTTTTGGGCATGATCTTGGCACCCCAATGAACAACCAAAATGAGTTTCGTCTTTTGTGGCCAATTATTTGAGGAGATAATTACGTTTCACATATTGATCCCAGGTTACCGCGAATACCTATCCTCACAATTCCAGATAAACACTTAAATCTCCTATTTGACTAAAGATTGGTGAGATTTTATTTTTGGAAATCATAACATCAATAATAAGGGTTAGGTGTAAACCAGAATTACTAGAATGTGTTGTGTTTTGTCTGTTAAAATGAGCAAAAACAAGGAAAGGGTATTCCCAGTAACTTAAAAACAAGTGCAAAAAATACAGTTCTAGAACAAGTATTTAAATTTTTTCTATATTCAAGAAAGTGGAAAGGAACCCAACATTTTCAATTGTCTGCACACAATCGTTGTTTTGTTATTCACCACCATGCCCCTAGTCAGTCTACACCACCATGCCCCTAGTCAGTCTACACCACCACCATGCCCCTAGTCAGTCTACACCACCATGCCCCTAGTCAGTCTACACCACCACCATGCCCCTAGTCAGTCTACACTAGCAACCTGCGCCTAGTCAGTCTACACCACCATGCCCCTAGTCAGTCTACACCACCATGCCCCTAGTCAGTCTACACCACCACCATGCCCCTAGTCAGTCTACACCACCATGCCCCTAGTCAGTCTACACCACCACCATGCCCCTAGTCAGTCTACACTAGCAACCTGCGCCTAGTCAGTCTACACCACCATGCCCCTAGTCAGTCTACACCACCATGCCCCTAGTCAGTCTACACGACCACCATGCCCCTAGTCAGTCTACACCACCACCATGCCCCTAGTCAGTCTACACCACCATGCCCCTAGTCAGTCTACACCACCATGCCCCTAGTCGGTCTACACCAACCTGCCCCTAGTCAGATATGCTTACTTTTGGTTAGGCCTCCAAATTAAGATAATCTGGACAAACCTGTCAGATTTTCTGATTTATATGTAGACCGGTTTGAGTTTATTGTAGTGATGTTACTGTGTTTCAAAATCTCAGATATTAACTTGTTAAGTGTTTGTTTTTTTACAGTATGTAAAACCCTACTGTCATGCACTAATAAACTAACCTACGCTGTAACACGCAACACTTTGATGAATATTGTTACTCAGCTGATAGAGTTGTAATAAAATATATAATTTCATTGTTGCAAATATACTGTTACAGTGCTGGATCTCATCAATGAGATGAACGCAGAAGACGGCTCAAGAACAACTACTTCAAGTGGTCGTAAGTGATGTATAATTTTTTTTTATTGTGTGTGTGACTGTGTATATATAATATATACTTTTTAATCTGGGACATCATTTTCAAAGAGTCATCCTGTAATGCCTTCTCTATCTCTCTCTCTCCCAAGACGGTCAAGATCTAACGTATTCTCGCTCTCTCTAGGTTCATGGCCACTAATGACTTCAGACCTTCAGAAGGACAGTATGCTGGATGAGGAAGGTCTTGGCCATGCTGCGATGGCTCCTAGAAGACAAGAACAGAGAGGTGCTGGACCTGGCTGTCAAATGGTTTGTAATGCTACAGTATATTGTATGTAGTTGTGCATGACATGGACTAAATTAGAGGTCCTAGATATGCAAAATAATATTGAGAATCACTGGCCTTAGACTATCTACTAACGTATTCTCGCTCTCTCTCTTTAGGTTCATGGCCACTAATGACTTCAGAGCTTCAGAAGGACAGTATGCGTGTAGCTTATTGCCAGCGGAAGAGTGCAAGAATGCTTCCGCATTCGTCACTGCACGCCAGTACGGTAATGCGCCTTTCCTTTCGCCCCGCTCAGACAAATGCATGTAGTACATTGCAACACAACGCAGCATTTCCGCGTACATTGCAACGAATCACTTGGAGTTTGAAAGTGATATCAGAAGAAACTACTCAACCTCAGCTGTCTTTAACTAGCAGGACGCTAGTGGGCTAGTCGCTAAAATATATATCGTTTTATATATAATTGTACCAACACAGATATTAGGCAGTACACACATTGTCCTGCAATACATACAGTGAATGCACAGCTACATTCGCCATATATTTCTATCGCTGCTGCGGTCTACAGTGAAATGCAATATTATTATTATTATTGTAAAGATTATCATTACAATCGCAGCCTGGAGAGGCAATGTTACAAGTGTACGAGGGTTGTGTGCAAAGAGCACAGCCTCTCAATTTGCACAACGTGCACAAAATAATAATTGTAATGATCTTTACAATAATAATAATATTGCATTTCACTGTAGACCGCAGCAGCGATATAAATATATGGCGAATGTAGCTGTGCATTCACTGTACATGTATTGCAGGACAATGTGTGTACTGCTTAATATCTGTGTTGGTACAATTATATATAAAATCGATATATATTTGAGCGACTAGCCCACTAGCGTGAAGGGGCTCCTTTCCTCAGAGCAGCCCGCTTGTATCACCACGCTCGGCGCTGCTGCGATGGTGCAGGAGGTTGCCTCGCTAGTGGGCTAGTCGCTCAAATATATATATCGTTTTATATATAATTGTACCAACACAGATATTAGGCAGTACACACATTGTCCTGCAATACATGTACAGTAAATGCACAGCTACATTCGCCATATATTTCTATCGCTGCTGCGGTCTACAGTGAAATGCAATATTATTATTATTGTAAAGATCATTACAATTATTATTTTGTGCACGTTGTGCAAATTGAGAGGCTGTGCTCTTTGCACACAACCCTCGTACACTTGTAACATTGCCTCCAGGCTGCGATTGTAATGATAATCTTTACAATAATAATAATAATATTGCATTTCACTATAGACCGCAGCAGCGATAGAAATATATGGCGAATGTAGCTGTGCATTCACTGTACATGTATTGCAGGACAATGTGTGTACTGCCTAATATCTGTGTTGGTACAATTATATATTTTAGCGACTAGCCCACTAGCGTCCTGCTAGTTAAAGACAGCCGCGGAAATGCTGCGTTGTGTTGCAATGTACTACATGCATTTGTCTGAGCGGGGCGAAAGGAAAGGCGCATTACCGTACTGGCGTGCGGTGACGAATGCGGAAGCATTCTTGCACTCTTCCGCTGGCAATAAGTACACCCGGACAGTATGCTGGATGAGGAAGGTCTTGGCCATGCTGCGATGGCTCCTAGAGGACAAGAACGGAGGTGCAGGACCTGGCTGTCAAATGGTTTGTAATGCTACAGTATAAATTATTGTATTACATCACACTCGCCATCAATGACTCCACCATCACCCCCTCCCCCCTAGTCCGCAACCTCTGTGTCATCCTCGACCCCACCCTCTCATTTGACCCCATGTCCGCTCCATTGTCAAAACTTCATATTTTCACCTCCGCAACATTGCCAAAATCCGTCACTGCCTCTACCCCCTGCTGCTGAATCCCTCATACACGCCTTCATCTTTTCCCTCCTGGACTACTGTAACTCCCTCCTCACTGGCATCACCTCCCGCTCCCTCCATAAACTGCAGATGGTCCAAAACTCAGTTGCCCGCCTCCTCACTAACACCCGGTCCCGCGAACACATCACTCCTGTCCTCCACTCCCTCCACTGGCTCCCGATCAAGGAACGCATTAACTTCAAAACACTACTCCTCACCTTCAAAGCCATCCATAGCCTGGCCTCACCCTGGTCTTAAACTTTTTACACCAAGAGAACGGTGGGGAGAGAATATATACATATGATGGGGAGAGAATATATACATACAGTGGGGAGGAGACTGTACATTAGGAGGGGGTGGTTGGGAGAGAAATATACATATAATAGACAGTCTCCTCCCCACCGTATGTATATATTCTCTCCCCACCATATGTATATTTCTCTCCCACCCACCCACCCCCTCCTAATGTACAGTCTCCTCCCCACCGTATGTATATATTCTCTCCCCACCGTATGTATATATTCTCTCCCCACCATATGTATTTTCTCTCTCACCCACCCACCCCCTCCTAATGTACAGTCTCCTCCCCACCATATGTATATATTCTCTCCCCACCATATGTATATATTCTCTCCCCACCATATGTATATTTCTCTCCCACCCCCTCGTAATGTACAGTCTCCTCCCTACCGTATGTATATATTCTCTCCCACCCCCTCCTAATGTACAGTCTCCTCCCCACCGTATGTATATATTCTCTCCCCACCATATGTATATTTCTCTCCCACCCCCTCCTAATATACAGTCTCCTCCCCACCGTATGTATATATTCTCTCCCCACCGTATGTATATTTCTCTCCCACCCACCCCCTCCTAATGTACAGTCTCCTCCCCACCGTATGTATATATTTTCTCCCACCCCCTCCTAATGTACAGTCTCCTCCCCACCGTATGTATATATTCTCTCCCCACCATATGTATATTTCTCTCCCACCCCCTCCTAATATACAGTCTCCTCCCCACCGTATGTATATATTCTCTCCCCACCGTATGTATATTTCTCTCCCACCCACCCCCTCCTAATGTACAGTCTCCTCCCCACCGTATGTATATATTCTCTCCCCACCGTATGTATATTTCTCTCCCACCCACCCCCTCCTAATGTACAGTCTCCTCCCCACCGTATGTATATTCTCCCCCCAACGTATGTATATATACCGCCATCTTTCTCCCGGGTTGGTGTGATCACATGACTGACAAAGCCGTGCAGTGATAGGCCAGAAGTCAATTCGATTGCATCCAGGCGCGATTGCTTATCCTGTCTGGGTAGCCCGGATGATGGTTTTTTGATCGAATTTTATACACCGCAATTATGCATCGAATTTTTTTTACATTGAATTTTATTATACATTCGAATTTTTTACATTGAATTTTTATTTCACATAGGTAAATTCAGAGCAAAAAAATTCAGATACATTTTTCAAAGTAATTATTTTCAATGCTATAAATTCGGTGTCTGAAAAAATTCAGATACATGTTTTCAAAGTAATTATTTTCAATGCTATAAATTCGGTGTCTGAAAAAATTCAGATACATGTTTTCAAAGTAATTATTTTCAATGCTATAAATTCGGTGTCTGATAAAATTCAAAAATCAGATACATGTTTTCAAAGTAATTATTTTCAATGCTTTAAATTTGGTGTCTGAAAAAATTCAGATACATGTTTTCAAAGTAATTATTTTCAATGCTATAAATTCAATTCAGATACATGTTTTCAAAGTAATTATTTTCAATGCTATAAATTCGGTGTCTGATCAAATTCAAATACTTCTGTCACTCATTTGCTTCCATACTGGCTCTTGTTGTATTTTGTTATCTTGCTTTCCTTCTCTCTCTTCTCTCTCTCTTCTCTCTCTCTCTTCTCTCTCTCTATCTCATCCTCTTCTCTTCTGTCGTTGAATTTGTGGTTCGTTCTTTTTATTTGCCTTTTTCACTTTTCGTGTAGGGCAGTGAGTGGAAGTCCCATCCCCTCCACGTCGGGGACCAGCACGCCTCGCCGGGGCCGGCGACAGCTCCCCCAGACCCCCGCCACGCTACGCCCCCACGTCACCTATTCCCCCGTGGTCCGTAAGGCTATGCCCACGCCTCCCGGGGTGCCCCAGGGGCGCCTCCCGGCCCGGCCCCCTGGCGCTTTTCTCCGGAGCCCCCCCCAGGGGCCTCCCCCTGCCGGCCCCCCGCCACCCCACCATGGCTCACCTCGTCAGGGTCGCCACCCGCCACCTCGCTGGGGTGGCGCGGGAGGAGGGGGGTCTCCATGGAGGGCGACGGTTGCTTCTAGCCACGAGCCGCCCGCCTATGAGCAGAGCCCCGCATAACATTGGGGTCTTGTGCTTGGCACTCCGAGCATGGCACTAACACTGTCACGGTTAGGAGTTTGATTCCTGCTGGGGCCACCCGTTGTGAATGATGTATACAGTCATTCCAAAGCACTTTATGTCCTAGTAATAGAGCTGTGCTATAGAGATGCTGTCATTCATTCATAACTAAACCAAAAGACATTTATAAACAACGTCTTACTAAATGCAGGCTTTCATTTACAACTGAACGGCCATATCACTCGTTTTTGTATTAATTCTCCTAAAAAATGTTGCTAAGCTAGACTAACATGAAAGTTTAAGTGAAAGTACACACTTGAGTAAAAGTCAAAGTTTCTACTTTTAAATGTACTTAAGTAGTAAATTGAACTTTTTTTCTGACTGTCTATATTCTTCTGATAGCAGGTGTTTAATCAAAGATCCCCTGTGGGAGAAGCTGTTGCAGGGGAACAATGGGTTAATTTCATTGGAGGCTTTGTCGTTGGGTTCAGAGAGGAGGATGTGATATTTTTTTGTTAATAAATGTTTAAATATCTATTCAAGTTGTCATTTTTAACTGGAAAAAGTAGCATGTATGGGGGTAATTGTTACTTTACTTGATATTTGAGCTTCACTGCAGAATGGTGTATATTGTGTACAATGTGCACATACACTGAGAATATATTTCAGTGAGGTAGGAGACAGCATGTAAACTTCTGAATTGTTCAATGCGGGACATGCCAATACTCCATTGGTAAAGGGAAGGGTCCTTAAATATGTGGCATTGTATTACTAATCAACCATTTCCTACTGTATTTCCGGTAATGTATGGTCATAGGCAGATAGTGGAGTAGCTCTGGCAGAATACTGGGTACACAGTAAATTCCGCAAAGTAAATTTGACTCAAACTGAGTACATTTCACTCAAACTGAGTAAAATTTCTTTACTCAGTTTGAATCAAATGTACTCAGTTTGAGTCAAATGTACTCTGCGGAATTTACTGTGTAGTACCATTGCATTGGCAGTGTCGGCTAGGCTTCGGGCAACCAAACCTGGCCCAGTGTGTGTGGGTCGCATCTGGGCTGCTTTAGGCAACCCGACGTTCACCGCTTCCGGCAACCCCGGACATGGCCCAGTGTACTCGGGCCGGAATCGGCCAGTCAGTCATTGCCGCCTACTCGGCCGATCCGGACGTTCACCGCTTCCGGCAACCCCGGACCTGGCCCAGTGTACTCGGGCCGGAATCGGCCAGTCAGTCATTGCCGCCTACTTGGCCGACTCTGGCAGCCGGACTTGGGCCGACTAATTTCTTCCGGCCTGCCGGATACAGGCCATTAATGGGCCGGAACTTTTTGGCCACCTGGGAGTGAGCAGTTCCTTTGATTTAAATAGGTGATATATATCGATGCTGTCTGACAGCTTGTGCTAAAGGTTCTAAAGAGAGTACAAATAGACCAGGCGAGATGGGACACCCCTGTCTGGTGGATCTACAGTATGCAGCTTAAACTCAGGTGTGCCAGTGGGCGGCTACGTGGTGTAGTGGGCAAGGCGCTCGCCACGGATGACGGAGACGCTGGGCTTGCCTGTTCGAGCCCAGCGCTCCACATTGCTTTCAGTTTAGCTGGTCGTTCATACTAATACACATTGGCTGTATTAGGGGGTGGGAAACTGATGGGTGGGGATCGGGCGTTGTGGACAGCGACTCCTACAGGTCGGTTGGTGCGCCTGCGCAGTAGAATCAGGAAGTGTCGGGGGCAGCGTGAGCCTCCCACGCGTTACTCCTCGCCACTGAGAGATCGAGCGAAAAGAGAGATCGGTGAAAAGATGCGACTGCTGTTACCTCAAGTACCGGAGGGGACTCGTGCTATGTATGACTTAGTCCACATTGCAGCCGGCTTGTGGGAGGCAAGAAACAGCGTTCGTGACAGGGGAGGGTTGAATTGGATGATACGAAATTGGGATGGGAGAAAATATAGAAAATGGGAGAAAAAGTGGATCAAAAAAGAAACTCAGGTGTGCCAGGCTGAGCTGTTTGAACACGTGCAGTGGGACCAGCCTACCATATTTCAGCAGCGCACCATATTGATCAAACATGTTTTAAGACTGCCCATACTGTAGGTAATCCCACTCCGCACGCAGTCAAAGGCTTTCTCTGCATCAAGAGCAAGGATAGCACAGGGCTGCTCCTGAACACGTATTGGCCGACGGATGTTTTCTGAAGCCAAGCGGCCTATAAACCTGAGGTCTGTGTGTACTGTACCAAGGATGAGATCAAATTGTGAAATTGTGTCATATTGTCTTGATGAGACCTTTGCAAACAGAAATCGCAGTTTGAAATCAATAAAGACCTATAGCTGGAACATTCCATCTGGTCTTTACCTTAGAAATAAGTGTTTTTTTTTGTTTGTTTTTTTGTGGACGTTTCCAACAACAAGTGAGAAGTTAATAGAATCCAAAATGACCAGACCAACCAGTTCCCACAGAGCAACAGGCAGCGCAGGCGGAATGCCGTCTAATCCTGGTGCTTTTGCAGAAGAAACGCTTCACTGTTTCCATTGTACTTATATGATGCATACGTGACAAATAAACTGTGACTGTGACTTTAGATGTTTTTATTTTTTGTGTAGTTTTCTCTCTCTATATCTAATCGTCGGCGTAGATTTATAGGGGGTTTCAGGGGACAATGTCCCCATCAATATTGAAAAGAGGTCAATTTGTCCCCCTCAAAAAATACAAGACAACCCCCTCCCCAAAAGAGGTAAAAAAAATATATATATATATATAATAATAAAATAATAATAATAAAATAATAATAATAATAATAATAATAATAATAATAATAATAATAATAATAATAATAATAATAATAATAATAATAATAATAATAATAATAATAATAATAATAAAGAGGTCAAAACATTTATATATCCTTCTTACCTGTAACTATATTAACACTTGAATCGCCGGAAACGCCGAAACTCGTCATTCCCCGCCATGCTCATTCTGCCGAAGACGCCGTAACACGTCTTTGATATCAATATTTCAAAAATCTGTGATCGAAATCATATTTCTCCCCCGGGGACCTGAGATATACTGCTGAGCTCCACTCAACTCTCGAACGGTTCAAGAGCGCCATCTGGTGGCCGATCGGCAGATCGCCCAACAGGAAGTCATGTGGATGAAGTGGTGCTCACCCATATTTCGTCCGGGCACTCGCTATCATTAGCAGGACTCCATCTTGACACAGTGAACACCGATCGGTGCAAATAACTCGACAAACAACATGATTTGGACGTATATACTATTATACAACCTGGAAATGGATCGGGTATTTATACATCCCATAATAAGAATATCTCTGCTCCACGCTCATCGCCCAACGGCGCGAGGAAGATACGGTAAGATCCAGCGTTATTTTCCAACGTGTTCTTTACTAACTGCTCTGATGATCATATCACCCACACTAGATGAATGATATAACGTTGCCCACGGAATTATAAACGACCCCCCGCCCATCCGGTCAACATCAGATCATACTTAGTAACTTCTAGAAGTACCTCCAGTTGACATTTTTTATCTCGCACAGATTCCTACCAAACTTTATTTGATCATCAATATAATGCATTTAGGGCTATAAATCAAGTTCTGGAGAAAGCTGCAGAAAACGATAAAAACATACTTATACTTTAGACCGTATTTTAGTATGAATATGTGAATGAAAAAGTATAACGTTGCTACACCCTGAACAATAGATATAGGACATTGAATGGGCCATAATAATGTCAATTTAGCAATACAATTTAAAAAGTTATAGCCCTGCAAAGAAGGGGAACTTCTCCATAGACTTATAGAGATGGCGAGGGATGGTAAATTATTAATTTAACCATGGCGATCAAAGTGTTAACCAACAACCTCAGACCCCCCTACAGGACTGTACCATCTCAACCTCAGACCCCCCTACAGGACCGTACCATCTCAACCTCAGACCCCCCTACAGGACCGTACCATCTCAAGCTCAGACCCCCCTACAGGACTGTACCATCTCAACCTCAGACCCCCCTACAGGACCGTACCATCTCAACCTCAGACCCCCCTACAGGACCGTACCATCTCAACCTCAGACCCCCCTACAGGACTGTACCATCTCAACCTCAGACCCCCCTACAGGACTGTACCATCTCAAGCTCAGACCGCCCTACAGGACCGTACCATCCAGGGCTCCAGACTAACTTTTTTCACCACCGTCCCAGAACCGTCCCGAAATACAATTTTAACCGTCCCAAAGTGAATGTAACCGTCCCAAAAATACCAGTGCATACATTTTTTTTTTTTTTTTTTTTTATTAAATTATATAAATTATACTTTTTTTTATTTATTTTTTTATACAGCTACTGTTTTATATATACTGTTTTAAGTAATAACTAGAAAGTAATGGTATTTATTCAACAACAGGTGATTGATTATGATACTAATACAAATCTATACGGGGCTGCAGCACTGCAGATATACCCTACTCCAACGATCCACACGGACATTACACAGTGTTGCACTCGTTACCAAGTGGCTCTGCAGATATACCCTACTCGGCTACAAGGCTCCGTTGGAGAGGATGTTGTGATTTTTGCACAATAAATATTCAACATTCTCTTTTGAGACACCGCCTCAGACTCTTATCATTTGGCACTAAAAGCTAAACATTGTCACCGATATGGTTGTCCGCAACATGTCATTAATTGTGTACGCGAGGTGGTTCAGTGACGACGCTAACATGAGCTAGGTTAGCTAGCATGTAGCTGCAGTACTGTACCGGAGGAGAGGTGGGTAGGAAGTAACTTGATGCTGGATGAGCGTATTGCTGCGTTGGGAGGCGGAGATAGTCATTGGATTTGGCAAATCACACTACGTTTAGACTTCAGTGAACTTAGTCAGCACGAGACATTAACCATTTGACAGCAATATATGCGCGCACTGACAGTCGTCCAATTGACATTTCCTGTGAAAAAACGAAATCCTCTCCGTCCCGGATGCATCCCAGCAAAGATTTCTGTTCGTCCCAAATCAATAATTGATCGTCCCCGGGACGGCGGGACATCGTTAGTCTCGAGCCCTGGTACCATCTCAAGCTCAGACCCCCCTACAGGACCGTACCATCTCAACCTCAGACCCCCCTACAGGACTGTACCATCTAAACCTCAGACCCCCCTACAGGACTGTACCATCTCAAGCTCAGACCCCCCTACAGGACTGTACCATCGCAACCTCAGACCCCCCTACAGGACTGTACCATCTCAAGCTCAGACCCCCCTACAGGACTGTACCATCTCAAGCTTGCATACCTCATAAAATTACACTAGAATGGAGGAAGTGATGCTCAACCCTCTCCCCTCCTTTCTTGGGTTTTGTGTGCGTGTGTGTGTGTGTGTGTGTGTGTGTGTGTGTGTGTGTGTGTGTATATGTCTGTGTGTGTGTGTGTATGTGTGTGTATATGAGTGTGTATATGTGTGTGTGTGTGTGTGTGTGTGTAGTGTGTGTGTGTGTGTGTGTGTGTGTGTGTGTGTGTGTGTGTGTGTGTGCGTGCGTGACCGGCCACTCACCGTCGTTGAGGTCCTGCAGCAGGCTCTCCTGCCCAGAGAAGTCCAGCTTGACCCTGATGTTGACGGTGAGCGTGGCGGCCTGGCTGGGCTTCAGAGGGAGGCGAGAGGCAGCCTCCTCCAGCTCCCAGGTCAGAAACTCCCCGAACACTTTCTCTGCAGGAAGGAAAACAGAGACACGAGTTAGCTAGAGAAATCAATAGTAAGGTAACGCAGAGAGAAAACAGCCCCTGCTGTGTGTGTGTGTGTGTGTGTGTGTGTGTGTCTATATGTGTGTGTGTGTGTGTGCGTGCGTGTGTGTGCGTGCGTGTGTGTGCGTGCGTGTGTGTGTGTGTGTGCACAACAGGCTGAGAGACAGGGTGAGAGCTATTGAAGTATCATACTCGTACACACACACACACCCCGCGGGCAGCTTCTCCAGAGGGACACGATTATGAACACACCCCGGTTCAAAGAGAAGCAATAACAAAACAGCACAGGAAAACAGCACACATGTCTAAAACTCGTATTGAAACAAGGTGTTAAAAAGACCACAACAACACATGATTGTTCCAGAGGCGTAACACGATGGGGGGTTTCTCTCCCTGGAGGAAGAGCAGGTGCATAGAATAAAGTGGTCAGCGAGAGAGAGAGAGGTGCTGAAGAGATACTTTAACCCTTTCACTACCACACTACAGAAGGTTAACCTTTCACTACCACACTACAGACGGTTGTGTGGTAGTGAAATGGTTAACCTTCTGTAGTGTGGTTGTGAAAGGGTTAACATTCTGTATTGTCACAGTGAAAGGGTTAACCCTTTGGTAGTGTGGCAGTGAAAGGGTTAATTAAGCTGATGGGAGATTTGATAAGGCCTGACGAAAAAAACGAAAGGGACAAGACACTGCAAAAACATTGTAGCAGTATGTCATTTCTGATGCTCGTGCAATTTTCTCTGCATATGTAAGCAGTTAGCCGACAGATTCGTTTAGACTTGCCGGTCATGGACAGTGATGTTTTCTGCATAGTGACCCGAGCAGGGGGGGGGGGGGGGGGGGGGTATCGTACTGCAAGTACGACGGGTTGCGCCACCACTGGTGTAAACCAGTTCATCTTGTCATGCCCAGCGCCTATTGCAATTAACCCCCTGGGTCAGGGCAAAACGCCAGCAGTACGCTGTTAACGGGTCCTTTTGCTATAAGCACTTTGTGAAGGTGTCAAAGACCAAACAGTGTAATTTATGGCTAAAACAATAGCCACCCCACCTGACACTGATGATTCAACTGCATCCACTTCAGCTAGGAGCTTCAAAAGGAGGATCGACTTGTGCAGGTGTGTGTGCCAGCCATGTACTCTAACTCTGCTTGTGCAGGTGTGTGTGCCAGCCATGTACTCTAACTCTGCTTGTGCAGGTGTGTGTGTGCCAGCCATGTACTCTAACTCTGCTTGTGCAGGTGTGTGTGTGCCAGCCATGTACTCTAACTCTGCTTGTGCAGGTGTGTGTGCCAGCCATGTACTCTAACTCTGCTTGTGCAGGTGTGTGCCACCCTTAGTTTCAGGGAGAGGAGAGAGCGACAGGCTGGCAATAATGGCGGAAGCCCACTTACTTATTTGCTTCAGCCTCAGAGGTAGCCTGAAGGAGATCATGTAATCGGTCCGGTGCATGTGCGTGTGTCTGATTCTGTCCACAGCAAATTTCGCAAACTACAAGGCTGTTTGGTCTAATATTTGTTGTGCATCTATTGCTATGTCCGCCCACTACAATCACGCGAGCTGTCTAACGCCTGTCCCGTCTCCCTGTGAGTTGCTGTCCCGGAGTGTTGACCGGAGTGTCGGACGTCCCGCAATGAAGGCCGGGAGGATGCGACCCTCTCTGCGTGCCCTCCTGTCTCCCTGTCTCCGGCGGTCTTGTAGTGGTGACCGGAGTGCTGGACGTCCCGCGATGATGTCGGGGAGGTTGCGACCCTCTCTGCGCCGCCCCCCATCTCCCTGTCTCCGGCTGTCTCGGAGCGATGACCGGAGTGTTGAACGTCCCGTGATTAAGACGGGGAGGACGCGACCCTCTTTGCGTCGCCCCTGTGCCTCAAATAGATTCGCTATCAGCTCTATCTTTAATCTTTCAAAATGTTCAGTTGCTATTGCATGCACTCATCTGTGTTTCACTACACACATGAGTGCATGCTTACCAACTGTTAGTCTGCAACACTACTATCACCGACATCTAAGAAGGGAGATCCCCCCTTGAATGGCCCTTCTAAGGTTTCTCTCCTCCACACTGCCTGTGGAGCATTTTTCCCCTATTGTTAGGTTTTAGTGAGTTTTTCCTTACCTTCGCGTGGGGTATGTCTGGGAGTGCTTGCATTCATTCATTTATTTGCATTTATTTTAAATTTGTTGGACCTTATGGTGTTCTTGTTTTGTTCTTGACTTATTGTTATGTTTCTTCTTGACTTGTTTAAAGAAGACGTGTCCGGCCCATGGGGACATTAACGTGTGTTGTCGGGCCTTACAAATAAATTAGATTTGATTTGATTTGATTTGATTTGTGCAGAAATATGACTATATGAACAAGGACCTCTTGTGGTTTGGGTGATGCAAGACCTTTTCAGTACCTGTCCCGTAGCCCAGTGGTTCCCAAAGTCGGGGTCGCGACCCAAAGGTGGGCCGCGAGCAGCCACGGATGGGCCGCGAGATGATTAAAAAAAAATAAAAAAAATAAAAAAAAACCTTTTTTTTATTTTTATTTTTTATTATTTAATTTTTTTTTGTCAGGCCACTGAACTTAGAAGCAGGCCAGGACAGTGTTTCTAGTTGTATTCTAAAATTCTATTCTATTGTATTCTAAAATGTGACTATATGGTTTTATATTAACTTAATAAATAAACAAAAACGAAAAATCTACTTATTTCAACGAACATTTCAAACTAAATAACAGATTATGCACATAAAATGCTGAAAACAACCGAAGCAACAATAGTATTTTAATGAGGCTATTATTATTATCATTATTATTTTGCAACAAGTTAGCCCTCTCATAAATAGCACATATAAATGAATAACTAACTTGAACTAACTTAATAGGATTGAAGTGATATTTGGCTTAAAAAATCGGTCGCCTGGCAAAAAAAAAAAAAAAAAGCCAGACGATGTGCATTGGGCCGCGGCTCTCTGACGCCTTATTTTCTGGGCCCCGGCCTGAAAAGTTTGGGAACCCCTGCCGTAGCCAATAGAGTGCTAACACCACCCAGCCTGACCGTCCAGGAGCTACTAGGGAGGTGCGCAAGTGCACCCGTTTGGGATTACTCTCTATCTCCACCAGGTGGCGGCGTAATACGAGTGATTGAGCAGGGGTGTAAAAAGCACCCAGAAATCATACTTACCGTACTTTTCGGACTATAAGCCGCGGCTTTTTTCCCCATTTTTCGACCCTGCGGCTTATATAACGGTGCGGCTTATATGTGACTCGACGTGACCAAACTCGAAAATGTAAACATCTAAATATTGCTTTTTTGACTGCATTGAAATTTTATTTATCTGTTCCCTTATTTGCTAAACTTAATACAACTTGTAAATGAGTTAATGCTTGTTATTTGTCCGACAGTATTGTGTCCCAATGCTAATTACACATGGTAATTAAACATTAAAACACCTGCGGCTTATAGTCCAGTGCGGCTTATATATGTACACATCATTCAATTTAGCTGCTGCGGCTTATAGTCAGGTGCGGCTTATAGTGCGAAAAGTACGGTAAGTGAAAGTATGGGTACCGTCTCAAAATCGTACTCAAGTAAAAGTCAGAGTATCTGGCTAAAAACCCACTTGAGTGAAAGTCAAAAAGTTTATACTTTGAAATGTAGTTAAGTACTAAAAGGTAAAAGTTTAAACTTTTACTCATTCCATCGTGGGCCAAGTTTTCATTTTAACTACACATTGTACCAGGTGAGTTAGTTGAAGAGGTGAGCCAATTAATGAAATCATCAGCTGGTGTTTAGGCAAGGCTGGAATGAAACCAAGCATACACTCACACAAGGACCAATCAGCATGGGTATGGGCGGGTTTAATTTTCCATTGATGGGGATTTCATCGGCTGTTTTTAAATAAAGTGTGGCCGCAGGAATAATAAGTTAATAACGTTAACAAATATACGAATTAAAATGGTTGGACCTGCGAGATTTCTCTGAAGTGAAGTGGATATTGAAATGTACAGACAAAGACAAGGAATATCCAACTAATGTAACGGCGTCCCAAGAGGAGAGCGCCCTGGTCTGAGCTCCGCAAGCCTTTTGAAGACAGAGCATGGGAACACCGGGCCCAGGTGTCTCCCATTGCGCTGATTGGCACTCCAGCCACGCCCATCTCTAGTAACTGTCGCAACGCGGCATCGCAATTATCTTGTTTTCATGGTCGTGGGAAGACAAAACAGTCATTGAAATTGAAACTCGATGAATCGCCCAGCCCTAGTAGCAGCTCTCCGCACTCCCTGCCCTGTACGAAAAATACCTAGAAAGCCAACAGGGTTTTTTCAACGCTTGCGGTGGAAAATCCTGGTAGAGAGTTTGACCAAACAGAAGACACCATACACACGACGGTATGCCTCGGCACAGCTCGACCACAAAGCAAACGGCACCGGCACTGACAAAGCCAGACGAGGCGTGTAGCCACCATCACACAGGGGAGACACTCAGAGGCTTTATGTGTCTAACAAAGCTGACATCGCCCCGACCAAGCCTAACTGAGGGAGAGGAGAAAGAACGCCGCGCTCGCCGGTACAATTACCGGCACTAAGAGAAAAACCCAAAGTAAACTGTGTCAAAGAACAGGAGTTACATACCAAAAAACAAACGCATGAGAACAGTGCTAGGAGTTACATACCAAACACTAGGAGTTACATACCAAACACTAGGAGTTACATACCAAACACAAAGTACAGTGCTAGGAGTTACATACCAAACACTAGGAGTTACATACCAAACACAAAGTACAGTGCTAGGAGTTACATACCAAACACGAACACCTGTGATCCCCCCCAAGAAAGATAAGAACGTGGTGTGCACTAAATAAAGAATGTAGAATAAAGAATGACAAAACCACTTTAACTGGTGCTATAGATAAAAAGGTTTATGTAGAGTAATATATATATATATATATATATATATATATATATATATATATTAATACATCCTCTTTTTATTATTATTTTTTTTACTCTTTTTCCCCCTTTTCTTTTTCCATTTTTCTTCCATCCCAATGTTAGTCGTTATGCCAATTCCCAATCCCCTTCCTAGTCGCTGCGCACTCTACCCCCTACCGTCGGTCTCGGAGGGCGGAGACTATCACATGCTTCCTCCGAAGCCCACCGCTTCTTTTCACCTGGCAGCGCGGACTCTCACTGGGAGAGTGTAACGTGTGGAAGGTCACACTACCTCTCCCAGATCCTTCCCTTGCTGTGCAGGCGCCCCCGACCGAACTGTAGGAGTCGCTGTTTACAACGACCAGGACCCATCCACGCCGGCTTCCCACCCGCTAACACGGCCAATTGTGTTAGTATGGACGGTCGGCCAAGCCGGAGGCACCACAGCCGGATTCGATCCCACTGGCTCTGTGGTGGTAGACGGCCGCCCTAATACATCCTTTTAGAAAGGTGCAAAATAAAAATATTGCTTTACTCCCAAAAAATTATTGATTAATAAAATGTTGCGCGTCCCAAATGAATGTTGTTGTTTACATGTTGCATGCATGTATAGACCACCGCAACACTTCCGGTATTCTGAAATCATGGGAGAGAAAGCGGGGGGAGAAAATTAATGAATGTGGATGACAGCCTTGACATTAAGTGGTTGTAGCTACGGCTGTGGGGGTGCTGGAGACATGATCCAATAGACTTGTATACGCCTGAATCTCCTGAACACAGTGAGACCAAGCCCAAGTCGATCGGCACTTTCTCGACCGAACTATAGTCACTTTTACGCACCTACTCCCGAACTCCGCATGCGCAGATTGATAAACCTAGATCTCTGGACAATCCAGAGAGACTCCGTGGGCAATCTGCGCATGCAGAGTTCGGGAGTAGGTGCGGAAAAGTGACTATAGCTGGGCCGAGAAAGTGCCGATCGACTTGGGATTTATCTCTCCGTATTCAGGAGACTCAGGCGTATACAAGTATATTGGATCATGTCTCCAGCACCCCCACAGCCGTAGCTACAACCACTTAATGTCAAGTCTCTCGTCCACATTCATTAATTTTCTATGTGGAAGTGGAGTGGTCCATCCCCTCCCTGCTTCCCATTTCCCCCCACATGGAATGCAACCTGATTGGCTGAATGACACGCTGGTGCTCCGGTGCGACGTCTAGTGGCTGAACGTTATCAGCAGCACCTTTAAATATTCATAAGCATAGCTGTCCTTTCGGGTAAATTAACTGATGAAAGGACAGAGATGGAAGGAAAGGAGAGAGAGAGAGAGAGAGAGAGAGAGAGAGAGAGAGAGAGAGAGAGAGAGAGAGAGAGAGAGAGAGAGAGGCGCTGATTGCATTTTCTACACGCACTTCATTCGCACAGGTAGGCGAGCTTTGCATTGCAGATGAAAACCCCCGACGTCACGAGCGGCGATGAGTCACACGACGTACATTAATGCCAGCCAGACACAATTAAATCTTTCCCCTTCACCCCGTTTGTAGTATTAAACACGAGCCATGTCCACCACACTGTATGCCGATCACGTCGACGTGGAACACGACCTCCGTTACGAATGGCTGCACGAAGAAAACAACGTTTTCCCCCCGTCTCGATTCTGACTCACTCCCCTCCTTTTCTTTGTTCTTCCGGCCTGGAGGTAAAGGAGGCCCGGCCAGTAACCCGAAAGGTATGAAGACTGTGTGTAGGTGTAACTAGGAGGGATATGAAGACTGTGTGTAGGTGTAACTAGGAGGGATATGAGGACTGTGTGTATGTGTAACTAGGAGGGATATGAGGACTGTGTGTACTGTAGGTGTAATTAGGAGGGATATGAGGACTGTGTGTATGTAACTAGGAGGGATATGAAGACTGTGTGTAGGTGTAACTAGGAGGGATATGAGGACTGTGTGTATGTGTAACTAGGAGGGATATGAGGACTGTGTGTATGTAACTAGGAGGGATATGAAGACTGTGTGTAGGTGTAATTAGGAGGGATATGAGGACTGTGTGTATGTAACTAGGAGGGATATGAAGACTGTGTGTAGGTGTAACTAGGAGGGATATGAGGACTGTGTGTAGGTGTAACTAGGAGGGATATGAGGACTGTGTGTATGTGTAACTAGGAGGGATATGAGGACTGTGTGTATGTGTAACTAGGAGGGATATGAGGACTGTGTGTATGTGTAACTAGGAGGGATATGCGGACTGTGTGTACGTGTAACTAGGAGGGATATGAGGACTGTGTGTATGTGTAACTAGGAGGGATATGAAGACTGTGTGTATGTGTAACTAGGAGGGATATGAGGACTGTGTATGTGTAACTAGGAGAGATATGAGGACTGTGTGTATGTAACTAGGAGGGATATGAAGACTGTGTGTATGTGTAACTAGGAGGGATATGAGGACTGTGTGTATGTGTAACTAGGAGGGATATGAGGACTGTGTGTAGATGTAACTAGGAGGGATATGAGGACTGTGTGTAGATGTAACTAGGAAGGATACTTCTTATTTCTGCCTTACATGAGTTACATGAACAGAAGGTGGCAGAGGAATGAATATTATCTACGAGGAGCACCCATTGTGAAGAATTACCACACAAAAAAGACCCCATTTTGAACTGAGGGACAGAAGAAAGAAAAAGATCGAGCGAGGTACTGTATAATTGCAAAGCGCCCGCAATTCCACAAATAAAGCTCTGATTAAAAATTCAGCGAGGAATAACGCATTCCATTCCAGACGTCATCTAGAAGTAATTAGGAAGCGGAGGCCTGTGGGGGTGAATTGAAGTGATCAATATTGTGCGTCTGGAGCGTGAGGCGTGAGGCGGTTCGGGGGATTTGATTTCCGTCTGCTACGCGGCCTGGCCGTCTGACGAGATGGAACGGAGGACGATGCGGTGCGGCGGCGTGTACAGTAGGTGACGGTATCGCTGCCTAGAGGTTAGACCACCGGCAGGGTCGACTGTTCGACGTGCCCTTGAGCATGACACCATTTTTCACTTCTGGTCAATGTTAGCATGGTGTTATTCACCGTCAAAGATGGAAACAAATTTATAATAATAATCATTTATATTCTCCTTTGGTTCATTACAATTTACTCTAGTAACAGACACAATATTTCTGACACTGTGAATACATTCCCTGTGGTCCATAGATGTCCCTAGATACCAAGAACATTACAAATGGACCTTGTAGAAGTGCAGCAATCTTCCATTTACTTGGGTATGTACTTTAAGGCTAATCTTCTGAAAATATAGTTAGGGCTTAAGAGGTTAAGGGCAAAGATTTTGGATTATTAAATGCAAGACTTTTTAAGACCATGTGGGAACCCTGTATATAGTAATGTACCAAAAGAAGGCCATACATACTGCTGCTCTGTGGCTGGAGGCAGGTGGATGTGAGAGCTGTGAGATGACAGGGAGGCGCCTTGTAGACATTTAAAGATAAAGATAAAGTGGACCTTTTTAAACAGCATCTGAAATCACATCTTTTTAACTTGGCTTTTAACTGTATTTAGTATATTCCTTTTGTTTTAATCATTTTATTTAACTCTCTTTTATTTGTTCTACTTATTTTATTGCTTGTTGTGATATGCAATTCTGTTTACTGAGTCATGCATTTATTATTCATTTGTACATTTTATTTGTTGTGTTGTCAAAGCACTCTGGACTGCTTTCTTGCATGAAGGGTGCTTTATAAATAAAGTGTATTATTATTATTATTATTATTATTATTATTATTATTATTATTATTATTATTATTATTATTATTATTATTATTATTATTATTATTATTATTATTATTATTATTATTATTATTATTGAGTCATGTAGCTGAACGCTTTTATCCAAAGCCAAGTCAGCAGGAAGGATACAACTCTGGCAGCTAAGGCTAAGTAACATTGTTCTTCAAACAGTGTTGAACTTGGGCAGTTAAGTGGCGCAGTGGGCAAGGCGCTCGCCACTAACGCAGGATATGCTGGGTTCGAGCCCAGCTCTCGGCGTTGCTTCCGGCTTGGCTGGTCGTTCATACTAATACAATTGGCAGTGTTAGGGGGTGGGAAAGCCGGTGGGTGGGGATCGGACGTTGTGGACAGTGACTCCTACAGGTCGGTTGGTGCGCCTGTACATCAGAATCAGGATCAGAATCAGATCAGCGTGAGCCTCCCACGCGTTACTCCTCGCCACTGAGAGATCGCTCTGTTCAGGTGAAAAGATGCGACGGCTGCCTCCTCGTGTACCGGAGGGGATACGTGATGCAAGGCTTCGTCCACATTGCAGCCGACCAGTGGGAGGCATGGTATAACAACGTTCGAGACAGGGGAGTGTAGAATTGGATAATACGAAATTGGGATGGGAGAAAATAAATTGAAAATGGGGAGAAAAAGAAAAAAACAGTGTTGAACTTGAGTGCTACAGTCTTGACTGCATAGTAGTAAAGACATTAGCATAGTAGGTAGTAATATAAGCAATGTGGATTACTTTGTAGAGAGTGCATAATAGTAAAAGACAGTAGGAAGATACTTTTTTAAGTCATTTAAAAAAGGTCAGATATTGATTGAAGTGTGCTTTTGGTCGATGGCGGACAATTCCCTATTGTTAGGTTTTAGTGAGTTTTTCCTTACCTTCACGTGGGGTATGTCTGGGAGTGCTTGCATTCTTTCATTTATTTGCATTTATTTTAAATTTGTTGGACCTTATGTTGTTCTTGTTCTGTTCTTGACTTATTGTTATGTTTTCTTCTTGACTTGTTTAAAGAAGACATGTACGGCCCATGGGGACATTAACGTGTGTTGTCGGGCCTTATAAATAAATTTGATTTGATTTGATTTGAATTGTCGTGCCACCAGTAGAAGTCTGTGGTTTTCACTGAGCGGTTCCCGGGTGTGAACGCATGTAACTTCATTCCGACAGCCATCAGACTCTATAACGCATCACTGCGCCTCACTGCATCACTGAGCACAGACAGTGCTATCAAATCTCCCTGGACCTTTACTTAAATCGACACTGTACAATTCCACAGTTTTTACTGTACACTTACTGTATATTTTGACTGTATATTTGATATTAGAATGTATATACATAACATAGAAAATGTATATCCCGGACCGTATTTTATTCTTAAGTCTTATTGGTGAATTTTGTTTTTGTCCTAAATGTACCTAAATGTTTACCGTTTACTGGGAGCGATCTGTAGTGCCAAATCTCCCTCGGGATTTGGTACTGAGATTGCCAGTGATCGGTGACGGTTTCAGTTGTAAAACTTCCCAGACATACACCACCACCCCCCCCCCCCCCCCCCCCCCCCCCCCTCTCTGGGCCTCGATGACCTTTGCACCTCTGTGATGTGCAGCAAGAGCAAAGAGCGGGATGACCTTTGAGACACCTTTGATGGGGGGAGAGAGTGAGAGAGGGCGGGTCCTCACCCCTGATTAATGGATCTGCCTTCCTACAGATCTGCCTTGCTTCAATCACTGTCATCCCACACATCCGCTGCCCTGTCCCTGTCTCTCACACACACACACACATCACTCCCATCACTCTCTACAGTGAAAAGGAGGAAGACATGCTTTTATGAGACATGACATGTCAATCTCTCTGTTTTTATGATGACATAACACGGCCACCGACATACGTCTCTGTCAACGAGGTGTGGCTTTCGGGCAGTCTCTCCTAAATGAAATACCGACTCGCTAAAGAGGGAGGGAGGTGAAAGCCTTCCTAGCAAGCGATGCCCCTATACTTTCACTTAACCGACAGTAAGTCAAACGTCGTCACTTCTGTTCTTAGGGGTTTTATGGATATCAAATTCTTGAGGATGTTCCTCAATCATATTATGTTTCTCGTGAACTTCAGATGGCGATTGTCCAGGATACGTTTGTGTGGATAATAAACATAAACTGGAATAAGCCTTAGTAGGTATGTATTAGTGGGAGACTTGTATGTCTTTTATCAGAGCATTCTGACCGGCGTTCTACGCTGTGGTTTGCTGGGGCAGAAGCATCGTCGTTGATGACACGAAATAAACAAAACCGATTAAAAAGCAGGCTCCATAATCGGCTTGACCGCAGATTCCGTAGAGGTTATTATAGAAGTGAGAACCAGAAGTAAATGGTTGAGTATACTGCGATACTAGATTAGATTATATTAGATTAAAATGTATTGTCATCATACAGCACAAGTACAGTACAAATTAAATGAGAGGTTTGGCATCCAACCACAGTGCAAATATAACAGTAAAGTGCAATAGTAATATACAATGTACATACAGGTGATTGAACTGGGTATAAAATATATATTTGTACTACTGAGTAGTGCTAGTGTAATAGTGCTAATTAGATGAATGTACAGATTTGTAGTGTTAATATGTACAGTGATACAGGTATGAAGACACTATGGTAGTAAGTCATACTGGCCAGCAGCATAACTAGTATAATAATAATAATAATAAACTTTATTTGTATAGCACCTTTCACACAGAAACTGCAGCTCAAAGTGCTTCACGGCAGAAAAAAGACAGGCAGAAAATCTAACATCCCAACAGGCCACCTTGTTTATGGTTTGATTCAGTTTTAAATAGACAATAATAAAAAGAGTAAGATAAAAATATAGACAGAGTAAAATAGTGCAATGCAATAGAATAGTAGAATAGAATAAATATATAATTTTTTTACAGTGCAATAAAATAGTTCTGGATTACTGTTCAACAGTTCAAAGTCGTCTTTACCTTCTCTGTTTGGTATCCACAGTTTAGTAAGTAGGGTAAGGGATATGTACAGACAGATGTGGATATATATATATATATATATATATATATATATATATATATATATATGGTAAGAATAAATATATATACTGTATATACAGCTATATATATACCTACTTATATCCCTGCATATAAGCCATATAACTCTGTATGATCAACCGTGTATATATATATCTATCCATCTGTATGTACATACCTGCACAGACTCATTTTACATATCTCTCTATATATATATATATATATATATATATATATATATATATATATATATATATATATCTGTACACATCCCTTACCTACTCTTACTGGTTTAATCACCTGTACATTGTATATTACTACTGTTACATTTGCACTCTGGGTGAATGCCAAACTTCTATTTCATTGTACTGTACTTGAGCTGTATAATGACAAGCCATTTGCATCTAATCGAATCTAACGTAATCGATTAGAATCTAATCGAACCTAATCTAATCTATCTTCGTCCGTTTTGCAGAGATCCACGCCGTCTCGCGAGCCACTCTCGTGCGCGGAAGTAGATCTCTAGACGACTCGCCACTCGGCTCCGTGGCTCTTCTAACCTATTAACATGGAGATTAAACCTTTCACTGCCACACGACAGAAGGTTAACCCTTTACTATGTGTGATAGTAAAGGGTTAACCTTCTGTCGTGTGGCAGTGAAAGTGTTAACCGGCTGTTGTATGGCAGTGAAAGGGTTAACAGTCTGTGTATTGTCGCAGTGAAAGGGTTAACCGGTTGGTAGTGTGGCAGTGAAAGGGTTAACATTGAGATGAAGAGCAAGACGGTCCACACATGTACACACACACAGGCACGCACGCACACGCACACACACAGGCACGCACGCACAGGCACGCACACACGCACGCGCACACACACTGCTGAGGTTGGCAGTGTGGATCGAGGCAGAACACTTATTATTAGGTACGGTCGTTTGCGTTTTATGATTCATATTTTGTGAGGTTTGATCCTCTTTTATATTGCATTGTATCATATTGCACTGATTAGATTAGATTCCCTCATGAATGTGTCTTTGAGCGGCTCTTGATGAATGTAACGTCTGTTCTTATGCGTCACCGTCGATGTTTGTTGACGTGCGGCGGCTCTAACCAAGTTTCCCCCTCGGAGGATTAATAAAGTTAAAGGAGAGATTCTCCCCTGGTTATTCACTCGGAATTAATATTCGACTACATTAGGTTACGGATTACTTCATCCATCAGAGTGAAGCATTGAATTAGCTTTAGTTCCTTCCCCTCTCTCTCTCTCTACTTCCACTGCCCTCTGTTGGCTACTGGTGGAAGTACACCACCTCTGTGTGCTCCCAAAAAACTATTCTCAAACACCACACCGTGTGTGCCTTTCATTTAATGTCAGTCGGCTGTGGTTGTAATTAAGAAAAACAGAATCGGAAAAGTGTGTGTTTTCCCACAGATGTCTCCTTATTCTAACACTCCCATCTTTTATTCATTCGTTTCCCAGGCAGGAGAGCAAGGTCTCGGACGGACGGAGCGGGACCCGGGGGCAGGAGCGACTGTAGGGACACTTGGGAGAGTTCGCAGGACAACTCCCGGTTTAGGACAATAATGCGGCAGGGGCGGGGCGGGGGGTTAACACCTGTGGTTGAACTGTATCCCCCTCACCCCTAATTCAATACCCTCTCCTTTGTCTCCCACCTTTACATTCTGTCTGTCTACCTACCCTCCCCCATCCCCCATATCCCCCACTACACCCCTCCTTCCGGTCACCCTTCCCCAGCCCCTCCCTTTGAATCACCAACCCCGCCCCCCCTGTCTCATCCTCCTATCAAAATCGCCCCCTCCCTCCCACCTGGTTACCTGGCCCCACCCCTTCTATCATGGTATTATAATCTAATGACCAGATGAATTCGAGGAGCTCCCCAGGCCAGGGGCTTCCGGTTGGGTGCTCTCAAGCCTAACTCCTATTTTACTTAATACATGTGTAACAACCAACTATTTGATCAGCGAATTATTGCCTCCGACATCCAGGACACACCATAACTGGTCACGACAGCCCTGTAACGCCGGTCTAATGACACCTCTCTAATTTAACCCTTTCACTACCACACTACAGACGGTTAACCATCTGTAGTGTGGTAGTGAAAGGGTTAACCTGCTGTAGTGTGGTTGTGAAAGGGTTAACCATTTGTCGTGTGGCAGTGAAAGGGTTAACCGTCTGTGTTGTCGCAGTGAAAGGGTTAACCATTTGGTAGTGTGGTAGTGAAATGGTTAATGCGTCACTGGCCAGCTCCTCATGAGTGGCGGACTGTCATCAGGGACAGGTATGAAGAATTAGATAGATAGATAGAGAGATAGATATACTTTATTAATCCCCTTGGGAAAATGCAGGTATCCAGTAGCTCAGTCAATAAAAAGGACAACCAATACAACAACAAACAATGAAGGTCAGCGCTGAAGTTTAAAAAAGTTCCAATAAATAAATAAATGGTGAGCACTATTGCACAGTGTTAAGTCAAATAAAATCAATTGCTATATAAAATGACAGTATACAAATTTAAGTTGAATCGGGTGATATTGGCTCATTATAGATATATTACCGGTTGATTAGCCACTTTTCACGGGCTCATTAGAACAAATATAATGAAACTAGAAAGCTTCAGGAGTCCATGGTTACCAGCCATGTCATGCAGGCTCAACAGCAAAGGGGGTTTATATTTGATATTACAAGCAGGATTTCTATGGGCGGAAAAGAGGCATGACCATTCAAAGGAGTCCCGTGACCTCGGACTTCAAGATATCAAGACAATGGTCTCACTGGAACCACACAAATCCCCCTCTTTACAGCCGTGCCCAATAGACCTGTCTCAAAACCCTGCCCCTTTTCTTGATCCTCCAATCACAACTGTCGCTTACCTCGGACAAACCAAGTTTGTCCGAGGTAAGCGACAGTTGTGATTGGAGGATCAAGAAAAGGGGCAGGGTTTTGAGACAGGTCCATTCATGCTAGTCCTATGCAGATTTAGACCCAAACCATGCTTTTCTTTTGCATGCAGTACAGATTTTATTTAATAATTTATTTGATTCTTTTCACCTTCTATAAATAGATTATATTATAGATTAAAATGTGTTGTCACATTTTAACCAGCACAAGTACCAGAGTGCAAATGTAACGGTAAAGTGCAATAGTAATATACAACGTACAGGTGATTAAACTGGGTATAAAATATATAAATTAGTACTATTGAGTAATAGTGCTAATCAGAAGTATGTACAGAGTTGTAGTTGTACCGGCAATACATAGTATATCGGCCGCTATATCTCTATAGGAATTTTATTTACTCCCAAATATTGGTATCGGCATGCAAAGAAATCCAGTATCAGTCGGGCCCTCGTCAGGATGATTCTTATTAGATTCCTTTGATGAAGCCAATAAACTCATCATAGAAATGAAATTAAACTGTCACCTTGGCTTGGGCTTACACTTCACTGTTAATGAGATAACCTGTGTCATCATAGAACACGACGATGACAGGAGATCATCTAGATTAGGAAATGATTCAAAAACCATTGATTAAATTCAATCACAGCTCCTCGAAATCCCATACGGCTGAGGACCGGGCCTGTTGTGTGTAGCCCATTCAAAGCGTCCATTGTACTGAGAACTCTGTGGGTCCATGACTTCCGCGGCGAGAACACGTCTGCTGCCGGCTCTCTGTGTGATCCACGGCCCTGCTGTGCAAACAGTGTGGCTGATTGGATCATAGCACTCCATGCTGTGCCCCCCCCCTCCTCTTAGGACACTAGCGTGTGAGCCGTCTTGACTTTTCAAAACCTCCGACCAACTAAAGTGACCTCCTCTCTCTCTAGGTGCAGAACAGTGAGACGAACAGTGTGAAGATCTCCTCTCTCTCTAGGTGCAGAACAGTGAGATGAACAGTGTGAAGATCTCCTCTCTCTCTAGGTGCAGAACAGTGAGATGAACAGTGTGAAGATCTCCTCTCTCTCTAGGTGCAGAACAGTGAGATGAACAGTGAGAAGATCTCCTCTCTCTCTAGGTGCAGAACAGTGAGAAGAACAGTGAGAAGGACAGTGAGATGAACAGTGAGATGAACAGTGAGATGAACAGTGAGATGAACAGTGAGATGAACAGTGAGATGAACAGTGAGAAGGACAGTGAGATGAACAGTGAGATGAACAGTGAGATGAACAGTGAGATGAACAGTGAGATGAACAGTGAGAAGGACAGTGAGAAGAACAGTGAGATGAACAGTGAGATGAACAGTGAGAAGGACAGTGAGAAGAACAGTGAGATGAACAGTGAGATGAACAGTGAGATAAACAGTGAGATGAACAGTGAGATGAACAGTGAGATGAACAGTGAGATGAACAGTGAGATGAACAGTGAGATGAACAGTGAGATGAACAGTGAGATGAACAGTGAGAAGAACAGTGAGACGCGAGAGACCTTTTTCTGCTGGCTAATAAAAGACAAGAAAAGCACAGGCCCCCCGTTATGGCTGTAGAGCAGAAAGAAGCGCACGCTAATTTGTGCTAATTATAAGTCTCTGCAGAGAGACTGGGGACGTTCTTCAGAAGAGGGGTTATTTCAGCCTGCCAGCAGCTGATCCCCCTGGTTAGCAGACACTCTGCTGCCGAGAGGAACCAGCGTCACTCACAAGGCGAAGGAACAGAATCACCAGCGTACGACAGACCTGCTCTCGCTTGAAATTACACGATAGACGACGGCAGGACAGCGCAATCAAACTTCATTCGAGGGACGTGAGACGTCTATTCCTCTGACCCCTGCAGCTGGACAGCAGGTGGCTGTTCATGTGTAAGAAATGCCACGTCGTACTCCCAGAGCAACAACTAGTACCCTCCGCCCCCCGCCCACACACACACGATGGAACTCGGACTGAAAACGCTACATGCGATGACTCATCTGACGGACAGGCCTAACACACCGAGATGACACTCCGGGGAAACGCTTGTAAGGGTTCACGAGGGGGGCCGGAGAGGGCAGTTCCGAGGGCCTAACGGAGCGGACGAGAAAATAACAACCGCAGAACTGTAGCGGATAGAAAGACTAAGGGCTAAACTTCCACCCATCTAGGATGTGTATTATATCGTCAAAGGAAATAGGCGTCCGGTTCTCATTCGTGGACACTGTGGCGCGAGAGACTCGCAGAGGATTTACAGAACACGGTCAACCGCCGCGGGAACCGTTCACTCAAACAACGATGCATTTTTGCCGTCCTAACATCGTCCCGCGCGCCGACCCCAGACTCTAATCACCATGACAACACTATGAAACATTCCCCGGCGACCGTTTTAAGGTGCGCTCGTCGAATGACCACTTTAAGAGCGTATTATTCTAATGGACACGTCCATTCTATGGATTCAATAGGTAGGACAGCTGAAACCCGTCCAATCTTTCGCCGTCGACTAAAGACGCACTTCTTCAACCATTATCTGAAATGAAAAAAATAATAATAAAAAGAAATGATAATAAATAAATGAAAAAAAATTAGGGCGGCTACGTGGCGTAGTGGGCAAGGCGCTCGCCACGAATGACGGAGACGCTGGGCTTGCCTGTTCGAGCCCAGCGCTCAACATTGCTTTCAGTTTAGCTGGTCGTTCATACTAATACACATTGGCCGTATTAGGGGGTGGGAAACTGATGGGTGGGGATCGGGCGTTGTGGACAGCGACTCCTACAGGTCGGTTGGTGCGCCTGCGCAGTAGAATCAGGAAGTGTCGGGGGCAGCGTGAGCCTCCCACGCGTTACTCCTCGCCACTGAGAGATCGAGCTGCGCAGGTGAAAAGATGCGACTGCTGTTACCTCAAGTACCGGAGGGGACTTGTGCTATGTATGACTTAGTCCACATTGCAGCCGGCTTGTGGGAGGCAAGAAACAGCGTTCGTGACAGGGGAGGGTTGAATTGGATGATACGAAATTGGGATGGGAGAAAAATATAGAAAATGGGAGAAAAAGTGGATAAAAAATAAATAAATAAATAAATAAAAAATCTAACCCTAACTAACCTTACTGTCATGCACTTGTCCTAATAAACTAACCTACACTGTAGCACTCAACACTTTGATGAACACTGTTACTCAGCTGATAAGAGTTGTGCCCTTCCCGATGACTTGTCGTACAGAACTTGTAAGTCGCTTTGGATAAAAGTGTCAGCTAAATGACTAAAATGTAAATGTACATGTCTATGAGAACAACATAACCCCCCCACACCTCAGCTCCTTAGCACGCAGTGCTTATGCAAGCTCCCGCTCGGTCGCCAGTCACTTTGCATGACATCATCAGCGCTGTGCGCTCTCTCTCTCTCTCTCTCTCCGCCGCGATGCGTCTTCCCCTTGAGCTGACACTCGGTGGACGAGTGCTGGAGAGACTCGTCCTCTCGCTCCGCTGAGCACCGGCCACTCGCCTGTGTGCGACTCCAGACGTCTGAACGGACCAAAGGGGCCCCGTGTGTGGTTTACTAGTTGAAACGGTACAGCGAGCTCGTCTTTTTTTTTTCTTCTTTTTCCCAATATATTTTTATTTGCATTCGTCAGTTTTACAAACAGTTTTCAATGAACAGAATTGTCCCCCCAATTCTTCCCTCCCGCCCCCCCTCAATTCGAGACAGGTCTATTAGGACATATGGATCATAAACATTTGGCCTCTTTATCTGAGGAGAACCATAAGAGGGAAAAAATAAAAACAGTGACAATAATACAGTTTACAACTTCTTCAATTATAACAGACCCCCCTCCCCCAAAAATAATAAGCCCTTTCCCTCCTTCCCACAGCCCTCCCCTTTACTGTCGCTGTCAGAACAAGGTATCTGAGTCATATTACGGAATCTGTCAGCACATAGTGTGTACAGTCGCATCTGTGTACATCAGTCAGAAGTGCAAGAACTAGTGCATATGAGAGATAAAAATAAAATAAAGTAATTTTTTGGAGAGATAAAAAGACAACGTGGACGAAGTCCTATTATTTCCCTCCTTCCCTCTCTCATCCTCCCCCCTCCTTCCCCCTCCCGCTCCCTCTGAGCTCGTCTATTTCTGTGGGTTTCCTTTATGACTTTGCCCGGTCGACAAGAGGCCACGTGACGATATGGTACATCTACAGCCTATTTGGCAAATACAAAGGTAAATGGGTGCATTTTTATATAGCAGATTTGATCCAAAGTGCTTTACAATTTGTTCCTCACATTTTACCCATTCACTCACACATTCACACACCGACGGCGGAGGCGACCGTGCAAGGTGCCGACCTGCTCATCGAGGAGCAGTTAGGGGTTAAGTGCTCAAGGACACTTTGACACGCTGCCTGGGAGGAGTGGGAATCAAACCGGGAACCTCCGGATTACCAGACGGTTGCTCTACCTCCCGAACCACTGTCACCCCTCCCCAGGTCACCATGGTCTGCTTAAGCATTGGTAGTACCGTCTTTCACTAGTATGCACTCTGCTATAAAAAAATCTACCTTGCCTATATTATTACCTTCTATGCTAATAATGCACTCAAGTCTATAGCACTCAAGTTCGACACTGTTTGACGAACAATGTTACTTAGCTGCCAGAGTTGTACCCTTCCTGTTGACTTGTACAGAACTTGTAAGTCGCTTTGGGTAAAAGTGTCAGATGACTTTAATGTAAATATAAAAATCTCCTCCTTGAGAGGGTTTCAGGTCCCAGGGGGGTCCCTGGCAGAATGGGGAGTAGTTCAATTTAACTAATATTCTATTCACCAGAAGTTCACACAATTTATAAAAATGACTATTCTGATCATACGTTTCCCTCCACTGTCGTCTACCCACCTACCTATAGACAATTATGGAATTATGTACTAAATCCTATAGCAACAACAACTGTCTCAGTTAAAGGCTCAGGAGGTAGAGCGGTCTTCCTGTATTCGGAAGGTTCCCAGTTCAATTCCAGGCTCCTCCCTGCAGCGTGTCGAAGTTTCCTTGAGCAAGACACTTGACCCCTAACTGCTCACAATGAGCAGGTTGGCACCTTGCATGGTTGCGAATGTGTGAGAGAATGGGTGAATGTGAGGCATCCAGGGGGTGGAGGTGGAGATGGTGGAGAACTAGAGATTATTGGGTGTTCTCATGAACAATAAACTGGACTGGTCGGACAACACCAAGGCCCTCTACAGTCAGCAGGGGTTCCCAAAGTGGGGGCCGCCGCGGGGGGGTCACCAGATGATGCAAGAAAATAATAATTTAACATTTATTTGGGGGTCGCGGCCTGAAAAGTTTGGGAACCCCTGCTCTACAGGAAGGGAGAGAGCAGACTGTTCTTCCTGAGAGGGCTCAGGTCCTTCAATGTCTGCACAAAGCGCTTCGGGGCAGTCCTTTGTGCCGGTTGCAATCAGGCTCCACAACCAGGCAGGGCCAGGAGGGGCTAACTGCTGTGGACTGGAGGATCTGATTTGTGGACTGTAATAACAACCTGAATACTCTTCTTTCTTTTTTTTTACCACTTTTTAGCTCTATTTTAGCAATTTTCTTGCCCTACTTATTATGTCTGTCTTTGTTTTTAACACGTATTAATTAATTGTATGTATTGTATTAACTGTATTAAATTGCTGTTGATGCTGTGATGGACACCTGAATCTCCCTTTGGGGATAAATAAAGGTTTTCAATCAATCAATCAAAAAAGCGTTTAGGATAAAAGCTGCATAAATGCAGTGCATTTCCCATTCATCATACAGTAGGAGCCCTCGGGACTGAAATCAAATGGCTGCGCGCAGCTTCTTCATTTGTCCTTGACATGACAAAGGTTTGAGAGCCAAGGCGCTAAAGGCTGGTGCTTGACATACAGTAAAACTACTGTTCAAGTGCAAGTTCTTTATTTGTTTAAAAAAAAAAGAGTATCCACTTTTTCTCCTCTTTTTCTCCCATCCCAATTCCACTGTGCCGATTCCTCCCCCCCCCCCCCCCCCCCCCCTGTCTTGAACGTTGCTCGCATATGCCCCCCACAGGCCGGTTGTAGGGAGGATAGAAGCCTTACATCACGTGTCCCCTCCGATACACGAGGAGGCAGTCTGTCACATCTTTTCACCTGCCAGCGCGGACTCTCGTTGGCGAGGTGTAACGTGTGGGAGCCTCACTACCCCCGCCATTTCCTGTCTCTGCTGTGCAGGCGCCCTGTCCGATCTGTAGGAGTCGCTGTCCACAACGTCCAGATTACCACCCATCGACTTCCACCCGCTAACTCTGCCAATTGAGTTAGTATGACGGCTGGCCCAAGCCGGAGGCAACGCCGACAGCCGGAGTCGAACCCGGTGTCTCTTGCGTTGGTGACGAGCGCAAGGTCCGCTGCGCCACCCAGCCGCCCTCAAAAGTTCTTTATTTGTTAAATACACAACAATACAGGGGCATTGCAGGTAATGACATTTTTGTGACTCAACAGTGCACAATTAAGAAACAACAATGAAACAAGAATGGTAACAATAAGTAGTAGTAGTAAGATAGAATACAATTTAATATAAAATGAGGTAAGTTAAAAATAAAATAGTAAATTATTTACAGAAGTGTCTTGTGTATAGTGTATGTGCATATTAACACTTCCGGCGCCAACAGCTGAGGGCGCTGATGGCCCTTCAGCGCCAATGCTTTATCCAATGTAGGATAGGACTTATTTGCGAGTGCTTAAAATATATCAAATATAATAGCAATAGATCTAAATAACACAGTGATCGTTGCTTCCAGTCAACGTGCACGAAACAGATACTTTTTTCATACATACATTTCCGTTTTATACCGTGATGAATATGAATATATTTCTAGAGCGTTCTGTCTCATCTAAATAAACTCCAGCAAATCGAGCTTCAATGTATTTAGTTAGAAATCGTGCCATTTGTCGCTTGATTTATGAATCGTTTTAAAATAAAAGCTAGATTACCGATATTATATGTGTCATCATGGGCGAACAGAAGCGGGGTCTGAAAAATCGCTTCTCCGTACTTTGGTCGGCGCGAACCTCACACACTCCGATGGCGGTGAAAGGAACATCTGATTAACCCAAGATTGGTAACATAGAATCCTTACCTCACATCTGATGTAGTGCAAAAAGATTAATCCAATTCCTGATCGCCATTCCAAATATTGATCGCGTTTATTGATCCAACATTATATATCCAAAACACATAATCCACGCTGCTCTGAGTGTCCCCAGTCAATGTGTTATAACGATACTGCATGCCCGAGAAGGAAAACCTGGACCGGACTTCTTAGATTGATGCACAGCCCCAGCCAGAGGGATTCCAATGATGCAATACCATCCGGGAGACGTTAGGCCAGCGGTATTTGCCCTTTGCGAGCTCAGACCCATTCCCAATGATAACGTCAGGCTGGATGGATGAAAAATGAATGGATATAGCGAATAAAAGAAATATCTATTAAAACCCAGGATTTCTCGGGTTTGGCGCCCAGAGCATGGCGAGTTAACCCGACTTATCTCGGGGTTTGGGTTCCAAAGGGTTAAGGTGCAGTGTGTGTGTGTGTGTGTGTGTGTGTGTGTGTGTGTGTGTGTGTGTGTGTGTGTGTGTGTGTGTCGGTGCGTGCGTGCGTGTGTGTTTTTAATGGGGCTATTTCCTGTTCTTGTCCTTTGCTCAGGAGCCTTATGGTTTGTGGGAAAAAGCTGTCCCTGAACCTGCTGGTTCTTGTGCGGATGCTCCGGTGCCGTTTGCCAGACGGTAGCAGAGTGAACAGTTTGTGACTGCGGTACTAGAAACAACATTGATGGTAATGTTGTAATAATAATAATAATAATAATAATAATAATAATAATAATAATAATAATAATAATAATAATAATAATAATAATAATAATAATAATAACTGCTCAGGTTAAAGTGTTTCCTCAATTTTCATGTCTTCATCAAAGTTTTGAGATTCCAGGAGCAAACAGGAGCTTTTCGCTGTGAGTCATTCCAGCATCAACACGCAACAGGGAGGCAGGGAGATGGAGGCAAGAGAGAATTCTGTACAGGTCATCAATGCCAGAAAAAACACCAGCGAATACTAGTAGACGCTGCAACCCAGTAGCATCATTCAAGTAACATATTAACTAGTTCGGAGAAGCAGACAAGAAGGAAATATCACAGCGAGGCTCCACAACACAGACATTAACCCTTTCACTGCCACACTACCAAACTGTTAACCCTTTCACTGCGACAATACACAGAAGGTTAACCGTTTCACTGCCACGCGACCAGGCGACCGTCGGTTGTGTGATAGTAAAGGGTTAACCTTCTGCCATGTGGCAGTGAAAGGGTTAAAACGAGGAACAAGAGGTTTGCACTACACTCCCGAGTTTCACCATGTAAGCAGCAAAATATGTTTTAATGGATCGTGGCTAACAAGTGGCTTTAAATGCAGACCGGTCTATTTTTAACTAAATGTTTTGAAGCACGGCTTAAAAAAGCCATCCATCCATTTGAGACTCATCTGAATAATACATTTTCATAACGCTGCGGATGTCTGGCAGTCGCTCGATTCAGCGGTTTTCAACGTCCGACTTTGACAGCCACTCTGGGGTGGCTTTTTTTCAGGTCCTGTTGTGTGGCTTAATCTATGGGACAGAAGTGCACACCTCATCACTGGTGACAAACGCAAGGACAAAGACCGGCAGTGCATGAGGTGACGTGATTTATTTTCTTTGTCATCGTCCTGCCATGCGGTCACGGCATCTTCCTCCCACCTATGGCAGAAGTGACGGTCTTTTCCTTTCCCATGTACCAGTCATTTTGTCCTTGATATGATATGATACATTTATTTATATTGCGCCCCTCAACCAATAGTTACATCGGCCTGCGGGGGGAAAAGAAAAACAGAAAGACAGGAGCAATACAAAAGAAAATAAAAAATACATGCAGGCCAACCAAGCAGACAGAGAACGGATGGACATAATACACCTGTCATACTACTACAACAAAACTAGCTCATGGATTTTTTTATGGCGAAAAGGTGGGTTTTGAGCATGGCCTTAAAAGTCAGAGTGCTTGCAGATTTTAAGTTGAGTGGGAGCTTGTTCCAGAGGGTCGGTGCTGCGACTGCGAATGCCCGGTTTCCCTTCGTCACCAGTCTTCTTGTGTGGGGGATTTTAAGGCAGATTTGATTGTTTGATCTGAGGGATCTGGAGCTGGCTGATTGGACCAGGAGTTCCATTATGTAAGCTGGGGCGAGACCGTGTATGGCTTTGTATGTGAACATGAGGATCTTGAAATTAATTTGTTGTTTTATTCCTTGATAAATGGTAGATGGTAAATGGTGCATTTATATAGTGCTTTTATCCAAAGCGCTTTACAATTTGTTCCTCACATTTGACCCGTTCACTCACACATTCATTCATTCACACACCGACGACCATGCAAGGTTCCAGCCTGCTCATCGGGAGCAGTTAGGGGTTAAGTGTCTTGCTCAAGGACACTTCGACATGCTACCCGGGAGAAGCGGGAATCGAACCGGGAACCTCTGGATTACCAGGCGACTGCTCTACCTGTCGCCCTTGATACTGCATGTGCGGTTAAAAACCCACACCAGGGTTTTTACTGGATGTTGCAGAGAATTGACCGACGTTGGTGATGTCCGGTGACCTGATCTGCAATGCTAAGCTAGTTTTGGCTATCGATTTTTACTTTTTTCTTTGAAACTACCGCTTAAAATTCTAAATCCACTGCCTTAACATAAAGAGAAATGTATATATTTAGAAGGCTTTGGTAAAATTAGGTTTTTTAGTTTTAAACAACTTTTAGTCAGGGGAGTGTCGTAGTTTCTCCATAGAGCGCCGTCGTATTATTTTAGCGCAGCAGCTCGCGCAGGTCCGGGGCAACTTAAGTCACGTGACTCCGTTGGTATTGCTGATTGGCTAGAACACGGTATGTTTGTATACAGCGAACAGGTCTATAGCTGCAGCAAAGACTGGAGACTGCTGGAAGTGTCTGTCTGCACCTAGTGTCTGCCTGCACCTAGTGTCTGTCTGCACCTAGTGTCTGCCTGCACCTAGTGTCTGTCTGCACCTAGTGTCTGTCTGCACCTAGTGTCTGTCTGCACCTAGTGTCTGTCTGCACCTAGTGTCTGCACATAGTGTCTGTCTGCACCTAGTGTCTGTCTGCACCTAGTGTCTGTCTGCACCTAGTGTCTGTCTCTGTCTGCACCTAGTGTCTGCCTGCACATAGTGTCTGTCTGCACATAGTGTCTGTCTGCACCTAGTGTCTGTCTGCACCTAGTGTCTGTCTGCACATAGTGTCTGTCTGCACCTAGTGTCTGTCTGCACATAGTGTCTGTCTGCACCTAGTGTCTGTCTGCACATAGTGTCTGTCTGCACATAGTGTCTGTCTGCACCTAGTGTCTGCACCTAGTGTCTGTCTGCACCTAGTGTCTGTCTGCACATAGTGTCTGTCTGCACCTAGTGTCTGTCTACACATAGTGTCTGTCTGCACCTAGTGTCTGTCTGCACATAGTGTCTGCACCTAGTGTCTGTCTGCACCTAGTGTCTGCACATAGTGTCTGTCTGCACATAGTGTCTGTCTGCACATAGTCTGTCTGCACCTAGTGTCTGTCTGCACATAGTGTCTGTCTGCACCTAGTGTCTGTCTGCACATAGTGTCTGCACCTAGTGTCTGTCTGCACATAGTGTCTGCACCTAGTGTCTGCACATAGTGTCTGTCTGCACCTAGTGTCTGTCTGCACCTAGTGTCTGTCTGCACCTAGTGTCTGTCTGCACCTAGTGTCTGCACCTAGTGTCTGTCTGCACCTAGTGTCTGTCTGCACCTAGTGTCTGTCTGCACCTAGTGTCTGTCTGCACATAGTGTCTGTCTGCACCTAGTGTCTGTCTGCACCTAGTGTCTGTCTGCACCTAGTGTCTGTCTGCACCTAGTGTCTGTCTGCACCTAGTGTCTGTCTGCACCTAGTGTCTGTCTGCACCTAGTGTCTGCACCTAGTGTCTGTCTGCACCTAGTGTCTGTCTGCACCTAGTGTCTGTCTGCACCTAGTGTCTGTCTGCACCTAGTGTCTGTCTGCACCTAGTGTCTGTCTGCACATAGTGTCTGTCTGCACATAGTGTCTGTCTGCACCTAGTGTCTGTCTGCACCTAGTGTCTGTCTGCACCTAGTGTCTGTCTGCACCTAGTGTCTGCACCTAGTGTCTGTCTGCACCTAGTGTCTGTCTGCACCTAGTGTCTGCACATACCTAGTGTCTGGCTGCACCTAGTGTCTGTCTGAACCTAGTGTCTGTCTGCACCTAGTGTCTGTCTGCACATAGTGTCTGTCTGCACATAGTGTCTGTCTGCACATAGTGTCTGTCTGCACATAGTGTCTGCACCTAGTGTCTGTCTGCACATAGTGTCTGTCTGCACCTAGTGTCTGTCTGCACCTAGTGTCTGTCTGCACATATGTCTGCACCTAGTGTCTGTCTGCACCTAGTGTCTGTCTGCACCTAGTGTCTGTCTGCACCTAGTGTCTGCACATAGTGTCTGTCTGCACCTAGTGTCTGTCTGCACCTAGTGTCTGTCTGCACCTAGTGTCTGCACATAGTGTCTGCACCTAGTGTCTGTCTGCACATAGTGTCTGTCTGCACCTAGTGTCTGTCTGCACCTAGTGTCTGTCTGCACCTAGTGTCTGTCTGCACCTAGTGTCTGTCTGCACCTAGTGTCTGTCTGCACCTAGTGTCTGTCTGCACCTAGTGTCTGTCTGCACATAGTGTCTGCACCTAGTGTCTGTCTGCACATAGTGTCTGCACCTAGTGTCTGTCTGCACCTAGTGTCTGTCTGCACATAGTGTCTGCACATAGTGTCTGTCTGCACCTAGTGTCTGTCTGCACCTAGTGTCTGTCTGCACCTAGTGTCTGTCTGCACATAGTGTCTGCACCTAGTGTCTGTCTGCACATAGTGTCTGCACCTAGTGTCTGTCTGCACCTAGTGTCTGCACCTAGTGTCTGTCTGCACCTAGTGTCTGTCTGCACATAGTGTCTGTCTGCAGCTAGTGTCTGTCTGCACATAGTGTCTGTCTGCACCTAGTGTCTGTCTGCACCTAGTGTCTGTCTGCACCTAGTGTCTGTCTGCACCTAGTGTATGCACCTAGTTCCAAAAATTATTTCCTTTTTTATTTCCGTCTGAAGAAAACCCATTGTTTTATCTTCTTGGGAAAAGTAGCTAATTTGTGCGCTGCGTCACCCCACACTCAAGGGCGGATGCTAAAAGAATTGTCTGACATGATTGTCTTCCCAGACCAATCTTCACTAACATTGTAAAGGTGCAGGTACTTGCAACTGGCAATCTGTTTCATTCCGAAGCACGTGAAATCGCAGAAGCTATTTTATATGCAAGAATACATTAGCAAGTTAAAAAAAAAATAACTAAAAAGAAACAATGATAGCCACAGGTGTTTTCCTTTGGATCCAGCACTTCAAGGAAATTGAAAATAAATCCCATCCACTCAAAAACATGCTTTTTTTTTAAGGGTAACTCCTCTTGGAGGCATGACTTTGACTTATTTGTGCAGAATGTGTCACCAGAACGCCTTTTTCCACATTATTCCCCTGGAGAGGAATCCTCGTCCAATCAACAGTCATCTCCCGCCTCGACTACTGCAATGCACTGCTCGCTGGCCTCCCGGCCACTGCCACTAAGCCTCTTCAACTCATTCAGAACGCAGCGGCCCGCCTGATCTCAAACCTACCGAAGTCGGCCCATGTCACCCCACTTCTTAGGGACCTGCACTGGCTCCCCATTGCTGCACGAATCCGCTTCAAGGCCCTCGACCTAGCATACCGTGCGGCAAAGGGAACCGCTCCCGCCTACCTCCGGTCAATGGTCTCTAACTACACACCCTCAAGACCCCTACGCTCTGCATCTTCTGGCCGCCTCAGACCTACTCCTATCCAAGCTCCGGGAGGGTCATCAAAGAGAAGTCGCCTATTCTCAGTCCTTGCCCCACAATGGTGGAATGAACTACCCACCCCAGTTAGGACAGCCGAATCACGTCCAATCTTTCGCCGTCGACTAAAGACGCACTTCTTCAACCATTATCTGAATAAAAAAAAAATCTAACCCTAACTAACCGTACTGTCATGCACTTGTCCTAATAAACTAACCTACACTGTAGCACTCAACACTTTGATGAACATTGTTGCTCAGCTGATAGAGTTGTGCCCTTCCTGATGGCTTGTCGTACAGAACTTGTAAGTCGCTTTGGATAAAAGCGTCAGCTAAATGACTAAATGTAAATGTAAATGGAGAGGGAGAATATAACTGAGAGGGCATACATACCCTCATCTTGCACCTTGACCGTTTTACACTGCCTACTTGCCCATATGTGCATGTACAGAGTTTATTATTATTATTGTTGTTATATTGTTTACACTGCCTATTTTTTACTTCTCCACTGTATTATAATTCTATGACCTGTATCATGTCTTCTACTACCTGTACCTCCCCTCCCCCATGCTGCTATGATGCCTGAATTTCTCCAAGGGGATCAATAAAGGAATATCTTATCTTATCTTTCTCTGTACTTCCCAGAAATGTGTGATGTCACTAATAGGTTGAGCCTATCATGCTCCAATATGTGGTAACTTGAAACCTTTAGCTTCAGAATACACAGAAGGATGATGTATTAGTTGAAAGACTTGGAATTCCTGGTCAATATAAATGGGTGCTTGCTTCCAAGTGTAGAGAAACTGCTAAGCCATTTTCAGTATAGTTTATTGAACAATTTGGTCGGAAAAACTATATTTACTACAAATTGTTATTCAATATAGAGCATTTTTAATTATTTAAAATATATCTGGAGGTTGTTGTCACTTGGTTGGCCCATTACTCAGTGGTGGAAAGTACTGTAACTAAGTATTTTTTTTACTCAAGTACTGTACTTAAGTACAAAAATACTTTTTGAGTTTACGTTGAGTATTTTCATTTTAGGGACATTTATATTTTTACGCCACTACATCTCAAAGGAAATATTTATTTATCTGAACCCATCAGCTACTAGCTACTTTGAAGAAAAAGATGTTGCATAGAAAACATGGCAAAAATGTATGAAGATTATATACTTTCACATTCGAAGCCTGTCGACTGACATAAGCAGAGCAGCATAACTGGACCACATACCACTTTCACAAACGTCATGTAGAATGCATCCTTTTACTTTAGATACTTAAATGCATTCAATAGCAAATACATCTCTACTTTTACTTAAGTAGAATTTTAATGGAGGACTTTTACCAGAGTACTCGTTTATCTGGGTATTTCTACTTTTACGTAAGTAAAGGAACTGTGCAACTTCATGCACCGCTGCCCTTACTCAAAACAACCGCTTGGACCACTTCAAACAATAAAAATATAAGAAGAATCCAACTGTAAGGAAGAAGAGTATCCTCTCGAGGTCACGATGTCACTTGTTTGCACGCGGTGCCTCTGTCTTTACATTTTAATGAGCCGGGCTTCAACAGGAGAGGAAACAACAGTCATATTCTCTGTCAGTGAACCCAGAGGTCCACATCAGGGACACTCATTATACTCTGAAGTGACTACATGTAGACCCCGTGTGTGTGTGTGTGTGTGTGTGTGTGTGTGTGTGTGTGTGTGTGTGTGTGTGTGTGTGTGTGTGTGTGTGTGTGTGTGTGTGTGTGTGTGTGTGTGTGTGTGTGCATGTGCGTGTGTGTGTGTGTTTGTGTGTTTGTGTTTGTGTTTGGAAGGAATAATATGCAAAAAGAAGATAATTACAAGTTCATCCAGGCGGCATAGTATTGACTGAACTCAGGGTACCAGACGGGGCATATCAGATTTTAACCTCTGACCTGAAAAAAAACGTAATTGGGAACTTCCATTAAAACACAGCACCCTGGGGTTAGTCTGAAAACATCAATTCCATTATAGGCTCTCCCTCCTGCTCCTGTACTTATCTACGGTGTCCACAGACTCTGGAGAGGGTGGAAAAGAAGAGCTAAAAAAAAACAGGCGTATTTCTCCCGGGTCTCTCTTCGATCTATGGCCTCCGCTGGCTTCAAATGAACCAGACAGAGATGGGATTTCTCATTCGAGAAGGTCTCATTAGATTAGAGTACTGTAAATATTAGCTGGGGAACCTTCGCCGCTGGCTTTCTGACCGGTTGGCAGAGTGGACCGGGGGGGGGGGGTGGCACTTGAAAGGAATGGCACCTTTAAAGTACCAAATTACATTACCAAAAGCAATTTGGTCAGGACACATTCGCAATAAGTTGTTGGTAATGTACAGACGTGTATGATCCTCTATTCAAAGTTCTTTGCCACCTGGCACCATCGCTAAGTTAATTTCCGGGAACGTACTGTATGTGTGAACCGAAACCGAATATCTTTGGGTTGTGGACAAAACGAGACATTTGTGAGAACGTCATCTTGGGAAACATCGTGTTTTTAAATACACACTCGCCCCTAAACCCTCGATCCCAATTTACACTTGATCTTGTTTTTAACACGACGTCGTTGTGAGTGGTTGTCTCACGGGGGAACGGGGAGGCCGTGCGAAGCCGAGGCGACTCGTGAGAAGCCCGTAACCTTTAGCCCGCTGTCCTGCCGCTTCCTGTCAAAAGTCATCTCCGTTTTCCAAAGGCGCGGAAATGAATGGACACCGTATATATATAATTCCGGGGGTCATAATTGGGTCTCGAGGTGCCCCACATTCGATCACTGTCTCCTTAAGAGACGTGCTGTAGGGTTGCACTGGAGTTTAACGTGACCTACAGGATCTATGGATTGCACTGACACTGTGTGACGTGAAAATGCATCATCCACTTTCGATGGGGGGCAAAGGGCGACGGCTGAGGAGAGGGACAGGGAGGGAGAGGGAGAGAGAGAGAGAGAGAGAGAGAGAGAGAGTCAGCGCAGACTGACAACCCACGACAGAGAAAGACTGTGGAGATGTGAGGAGCAGAAAGAGCAGGTGTTGAACAAACAGATGTAACAGAAAGTGAAAAGCCACAGGTGCATGCGAGGTGAAGGAAGGAACCCGAGGACAATGGCCGGTGCCCTCCAGCGCTAGAGAGGGCAGAGGAGCTGCGACTGGCCAAGGGATATACTGGCAGGGGAGAGGAGGGCATTGATCGCTCACGCTGAGCACAGTGCTGCACATATGGGACAGGAGGACAGTGTAAAAACACAACAAAAACCTGCTATCCAGTCACTAATACTCGTGGCTTTAGAGGTTAGCAATGAAAATGACTATATAAGGATTAATCGTTGCAATTATTACCTCTTAGGCAAGATAGATAGATAGATAGATACTTTATTAATCCCCTTGGGGAAATTCAGGGTATCTCGCAGCTCACAACAGTATACAGACATTGACCGTTCCCATACAGTTATTACATGTTATGTCTGCATCATGAATTAAAAATAAGTACATGATAAAATTCAATTAAGTCATACCCATCAATATTAATAATAGCGTGATTAGATAAAAGCAGGTGTATAAAAACAGTGTATAAAAACAGATGTAAAAAAAACAGGTGTAAAAAAACAGGTGTAAAAACAGGTGTAAAAACAGGTGTGTGGGTCAGAGGTCAGGTCCCCTGCACTATATTACGCTGTTGTACAGTCTGATGGCTGTGGGGACAAAGGACCTCCTGTGCCGCTCAGTCCGTGAGTGCAGGGAGATGAGCCGTCCGCTGCGACTGCTGCTCTGTCCCACCATGGGACACCAGCCAGCGGCCACCAGGCCACTAGCATAACGCTTTGAAATTTGCACTATGGCAAGAAAGGTTGTCTGTTCTGCCAGCCACATTGGTAGGCAACTGACCATTGTTATTTTCTATTCCATTAATCCAATTGTCTGGTTTAAAAAAAAAAAAATGGTACAAACAAATACAAAATACTACTAGATATTTGCGTGTTGCAGCAGACAAACGTTATTTCCAGGAACAAAAGCATTTATTGAGAAAGTTACATCGTTGGCACTTGAAATGTCTGAGCTCCCACGTTAACTTATGGCTTTGTTTTTACATTGTTTACACAATGTACACAAAGAGTATACACATGTTCCTGATGTTCTTCTGTGGTGTTTTGACAATAAAGATTCATGACACATTATCGCCACCTACTGACCTGGCATGAGTTTTAAATAGTTGTTTGCGTTCTCATGTAGAAGGAGAGATGATTTTCTAAAACACGGTCGGTGTTTATGGAAAACATTTCTGAAATATCTATATACGTGTGAACAGGGTCCCAGTAGCTCATTCACTCACTCACTCACTCACTCACTCTCCCACTCACTCACTCACTCACTCACTCACTCACTCACTCACTCACTCACTCACTCACTCACTCACTCACTCACTCACTCGTGGTTACCCACTCTGCCCCTAGTGGCAGCTCACAGGAAATGCGCTTAGCATCGACGACACCGTGTGTCACCACGGCATCAGCGTGTTAGTTTCCAGCCCTGCTCTTGGGGACACCGAGAGAGGTGTACCTACCTTTGGTGGGGAGCGTTTTGGAGGTGAGCTCCAGCGTCTCGATGTCCTCGGTGCCGATGTTCTCCAGGGTGATGGTGAGCTGCTGGGTCTCTCCGTTAAACAGCTGCACAGAGACACTGCTGGAGAGCTCCTCTTTGGACCGGGGCTGAAGGGTGTGGGCTGACCTGTGGGCACAACGGCAGAGGTAACGATGAACCCTTTCACTACTGCACTGCCATGTACATATTTAACAGTGTTGGAGCAACCCCTCATTCTTTTTTTTTTTATCCACTTTTTCTCCCATTTTTCTATTTTTCTCCCATCCCAATTTCGTATCGTCCAATTCAACCCTCCCTTGTCTCGAACGCTGTTTCTTGCCTCCCACAAGCCGGCTGCAATGTGGAAGATGTCCCCTCCGATACTCGAGGTAACAGCCGTCGCATCTTTTCACCTGCGCGGCGCGATCGTTCAGCGTCAGGGGTCTGCGCTTTGGAGGGGCGCCGCCCCCATCGCTTCTTGATTCTACTGCGCAGGCGCACCAACCGACCTGTAGGAGTCGCTGTCCACAACGTCCGATCCCCACCCATCAGTTTTCCCACCCTCTAATACTGCCAATTGTATTAGTACGGACGACCAGCCAAGCTGAAAACAATGTGGAGAGCTGGGCTCGAACCCAGCGTCTCCAGCATTGGTGGTGAGTGCCTTGCCCACTGCACCACCTAGCCGCCGAGCAACCCCTCATTCTGTAACAACAATGCAGAAAACAGGACAGTGCTGTGCTGAACTCCCCTGGCCCCCCTCCCCCCTCCCCCCTTCCGCCCCCACACTAACCAAGCTCCTGACCGATGGACTAGATTCTTCTGTGTGTTTATGTTGTGCTGTGTCGTGCTGTGTTGTATTTATGTATTTATTGTGTCATGTTGTACTGTATTATGTATTCACTCTGTACCGATCAAGAATACCACCAACCTGGTTGTGTGTGGCAATAAAGGAAACTTGAACTTGAACATTAAACATGTTGTCATTTAGCACACGCTTTTATCAAAAGCGACTTACAAATTCTGTATGACAACAAGTCAGCAGGAAGGGTACAACTCTTTCAGCTGAGTAACAATGTTCGTCAAACAGTGTTGAAACTTGGGTGCTGCAGTGTAGTCAAGAGTTTTATTTGTCACGGCATACAAGCATACAGTGAAATGCGGGGTGTTGAGTGCATAGCTGTAGAGACATAATAGTATAGTACTGTAGGTAGTAATATAGGTAAGAACGATTATTTAGTGGAAGAGTGCATGATAGTAGAGACAATAGGTTGCTACAGCTAAACGAGGCACAAACTAAACATCATGGGAACTACTAATATGCACACCACGTCTCTACTCATCTTGTCCAGCATATCTTAAAAGCATAATAAGTAGCTTCAATCTCTAAAGCACCACCAAAACAATGTGTGTTTATAGGCTGAAACGACATTATTCGACGTTGACCGATCAGACATTCAAACTAGGCAGTGCAGACCAAATATGACTCAAGATCTAGCAATATCATATCAAACCTATTTTAGGTTCAATATTGGGTAGAAAAAGAGAGAAAAACCATTTTCTTTTTGAAAACGGGAGCAGAGAACCCTGCAGAAGGAGGAGTCTCTGCAGATAAACACACCACCACACACTTGTAGTGGGTCTTAAAGGGGAACTATCTTATAAATTGCCTTTTTGAGTGTTTAGCATTGTTTCCTAGCTATGTGAACTTATGATCTATGTCTCAAAATTCTCATATTGGCGCATTCTTCCAATTCTCCTCTCACAATATTCACCCTCACTGAACTGAGTCATTTGAAAATGTGCGCGATATGTGATGTCAGAAAGACACCGCTGCATGATAATGTTCAGGCGGCGGGACCCGGCGCAGTGGTTTAGGAGCCCAGGCTCAAAACGGCTCGCAATCTTGAGGTAGAAAAATGCTGTTTTTGAGGACTTGATTAGAAATACAAAACAATGAATAAAAAAAATATATATATTACAGAGGTGTTCCATAGACTCACAGGAATTGTGTAAAAGTGCCCAAATAGTGAAAGAAATAGTAAAATAGTTCCCCTTTAAGTGATTATTGAGATGGATGATGTTTGTACTTACTACATTGTTTTTATTGTCTAATTCTACTCACTATACCTTTAATGGAAAAAAATTTTCCACCTTGCAAAATCCATCATATTTACATCTATAGACCGCTGAAAACGTGGATAATTGCCACATTGCAACAGTTTTCCCACACGATTTGTAATGAAATTAAATTAAACCGCACTTGACGAAATGAGGCCAATTGCCCTGAATAACAATATATCAAGTCATTAGCTGTGTATCGTAGTAAATGTTACATTAAACAATGAAAATAAAACATTGTTTTACTGTTTACTGTTTTACAATTTATTGGTAGATATCAACTATAATATCCCAACTTTGTACAAGCCCTTTGGACTTCGTTCCCTCCTAGCACTGTTTTTTATATATATATATATATATATAATGTGCTAAATAAATAAACTAAGAGTTTAAAAACCTGCAAGATGAACTCTATGTCTGGAGGAGATGTTTCCAGACACCAGACACTGCCCTACAGGAGCCGGGGACTCGAGAGACTGCAGTGTCTGCTGTGCAGTGCACCGCACGCAAATCCCTACAAACAGATCCCCTCACATGCCCACAGGGAGTATCGATGGCCACAGCCACCACTGTGAAGGCTAATCAGAGGTTGTCTAGGAAATAGAACTTTCACGCTGCTTAATTCAATCCATCAAATGACCCAGAAGGTTTGGGGGTCCGACAGAAAAGAACATCGACTGAATAATATTGAGACTGAAGTACTGAAATCTCATATGAAGAGAGATTAAAAATAAATGTACTTGATATCTTCCAAGTTGCACCGGTGGACTTCTTCGATTAAATTCCAGATCGGTGTGGCCTAAATACTTAATGACTAAATAGCAAAACATCTCTTGCTGAATACACAGTTAAGTCATCATTAGTACATGATCCATCCAGGTCTGCGGGTTCTGGTAGCAGGATGGGAGGGAATAGCATCATGAGGAGGAACTTGCTAAACCAATTCCTAAGTAGCTGCAATTCCTGCTTGCAGAAAAGACTCTGATGTGTATTTCACATGCAAAACATCCCTTTTCTGAATATACAGGTAAGTAATCATTCATACATGACTCCATCATGGTTTGGGGGTTTTGGTAGCAGCACTTGGCGGCATGGTGGTGTAGTGGTTAACACTGTCGCCTCACAGCTAGAAGGTCCAGGGTTCGATTCCCACTTGGGGACCAGGTCGCCGCGTTGCCAGGTACCCAGGTGGGGTATCTCCCGGGCCTTTCTGTGTGGAGTTTGCATGTTCTCCCCCCCGTGCTCGCAAGGGTTTCCCCTCCAGATATATAAACCCAATGGAAAAACATGCAGAACAGATCGCTAACGCCGTCGCGTCCCTGACGAAGATGGACAGGAACACTTGGACAGGTCCCCGGACGCGGCCCCCCGCGCCCCAGCCCGTGTCTACTCCCGGCTGCCCTTGGGGGGAAGGACAACGGGATAGAGACTAAAAATTTCATCGCTGACCCCAAAACAATTGCATGTGTGTGTTCCTGTGTGTGCCGCTCATCGCATGTGTGTGTCGCTGCATGACGACATTGTCAATGTGTGCAATGAATAAAGACTTCTTCTTCTTCTTCAAAGTCCAGTTTAACTTATTTCTCCTCCATAAGTTACATGCTAGTACTTCATGAAGCAACAGGCAGGCGTTGGAAGTGGGGGTCCTCCTGTCGTCCCGCATCGACTTCAAGATTCTCCTAATCACCTACAGATCCCTACACTCCCTTGCCCCCCGGTACCTAGCCGACCTCCTCCATCCCTACATCCCACCCAAGGCTACGGTCCTCTGACTCTGGTCTCCTCTCCATCCCCACCGCCAACCTGCGCGTCGGTCCCAGAGCCTTCTGTGTTGCCGCCCCCACCCACACTGCAATTTGTCAAGCGCACCAAACTTTCTGAACAATGTCACGCGATGGCGCTCGTCTATTGGATATATATAGAATCCCAAAAACAGGGGCGGCTGGGTGGCGCGCGGACATTGCGCTCGTCACCAACACAGGAGACACCGGGTTCGGCTGTCTGCGTTGCCTCCGGCTTGGGCCGGCCGTCATACTAACTCAATTGGCAGAGTTAGCGGGTGGAGGTCGATGGGTGGTAATCTGGACGTTGTGGACAGCGATTCCTACAGGTCGGTTGGGGGACGCCTGCACAGCAGAGACAGGAAATGGCGGGGGTAGTGTGAGCCTCCCACACGTTACACCTCGCCAATGAGAGTCCGCGCTGGCAGGTGAAAAGATGCGACAGGCTGCCTCCTCGTGTATCGGAGGGGACACGTGATGCAAGGCTTCTATCCTCCCTACAACCGGCCAGTGGGGGGCATATGCGAGCAACGTTCAGGACAGGGGAGGGGAGAATTGGCACAGCGAAATTGGGATGGGAGAAAAATAGAAAAAGAGGAGAAAAAGTGGATAAAAAAAAAGAATCCCAAAAACAGGCTTCGGGGACAGCTCTACAACGCACACAGATACACATACCACATTATTCTCAGGAGCAGCCCAGCCCAGCGCACACACATACACACACACACCACATTATTCTCAGGAGCAGCCCAGCGCACACACATACACACACACACCACTTTATTCTGTGGAGCAGCCCAGCGTGGACATATTATTCTCATATATTGCTGAAATGCTGACGCAGTTTTTTTAACTTTGATGTGACATTGATCGATTGTTCGATTGAAACTCATTGCCATCATTCTCTCGCTAAACAACTTGTACACCTCCTTGTTTTTGTGAGTGGCCAAAAGCAGCTGTATAATTTGCTCATCTGACCATTATTTCAATCAGGGCTTTTACCTCCTCATTCGCCCACGTCTGTCCACGGAAAGATTTTCACGCGTGCTTCCAATTATCAGTGCGCACCGCAGTGTTTGTTTCGTTTCCTTCTAACCAAGATGCACAGTTTATAGGGTCACTTCCTATATTTGGTCTTACGTTTGGTCCGATGAGCATTCACACCACAAATGTACACACCAGGGTTCACTTGGAAGCAAACCGAGACCTACGTTTTCAGGCGGACTTCGCTTTTTTGGTCCGCACCAGAGTTTGAATGAGCTTTCACACCACCCCAAACCGAGGAAACAAACTCTGGTGTGTTTAATGCGGACGAAACAGCTCTGGTGTGAATGTGACCTTAGTTTGTCTCCCTCTGTATATGATAGAGGTATATGTCCCTCTGATGTCATTCCCCTTAGTTTGTCTCCCTCTGTATATGATAGAGGTATATGTCCATCTGATGTCCTTCCCCTTAGTTTGTCTCCCTCTGTATATGATAGAGGTATATGTCCCTCTGATGTCCTTCCCCTTAGTTTGTCTCCCTCTGTATATGATAGAGGTATATGTCCCTCTGATGTCCTTCCCCTTAGTTTGTCTCCCTCTGTATATGATAGAGGTATATGTCCATCTGATGTCCTTCCCCTTAGTTTGTCTCCCTCTGTATATGATAGAGGTATATGTCCCTCTGATGTCCTTCCTCTTAGTTTGACTCCCTCTGTATATGATAGAGGTATATGTCCCTCTGATGTCCTTCCCCTTAGTTTGTCCCCATCTTCTGTTAAGCGCGTTGGGTTCCTTGAAAGCCGGTTTATATAAATTAAAGAAAGTATTATTACGGGGCGCCCTCGTGGCGCATACCATAGTGCCTCGCGCACCTACGCAGCCGACCCGGGTTCGATCCCAGCTCCCGTCGTTATTTGTCGGATGTCCTCCCCACCTCTCCTCCCGTTCGCCCTCTCCTCTGTCAGTCCTGCGTGACCAATAAAAGCTGTAAAAATGCTTAAAAATAAAAAAATAAAAATAAAAAATAAAAATATTATTACTGAACCTAGATTTCCATGTGTTTTCCCATAAATGTAATACCATAATGGAACTGGGTTGAATTTGCATCTGAGATATATTATTATATTAAATTAAATTATATATATATATATTATATGTTTTATTCAATCAAGCAAGCCGCTTATTTGTTTTATTTCCGTGGTGCCTCCTAGCAATCTTCAGATTGCATGATGTACTGTACTGTACTGGGACCTGAGCCGACTTGAGCTACTTCAAAGCCTTTCCTCTATTAGACTACAGGACTGGTTTTTAATACATACAGAATAGGAGACGTGTGTATTGCAGTTCATGCATATCTATATGTTCATATTTAGACGTGTAGCTCAAAGTAAAAAAAAGAAAGTGGTTAGTTAACTCGCAGCATTATGTGTGGTGTGTGATTAAAGCCTCAGGTCTCATCCATGGCTCAATCTACTGCATTCAGCACTGCCGTGTTGGGCAGCTCCCCCACAAAGTCCAGCCCCCCCAGACAGTCCAGCCCCCCCCCTCAGAAAGTCCAGCCCCCCCTCAGAAAGTCCAGCCCCCCCCAGAAAGTCCAGCCCCCCCTCAGAAAGTCCAGCCCCCCCAGAAAGTCCAGCCCCCCCTCAGAAAGTCCAGCCCCCCCCCTCAGAAAGTCCAGCCCCCCCCAGAAAGTCCAGCCCCCCCCTCAGAAAGTTCAACCCCACCCCTCAGAAAGTACAGCCCCCCCCCTAAGAAAGTCCAGCCCCCCAAGAAAGTACAGCCCCCCCCCCTCCGCAGAAAGTCCAGCACCCCCAGAAAGTCCAGCCCCCCCCCCCCCAGAAAGTTCAGCCCCCCCAGAAAGTACAGCCTCCCCCCCCAGAAAGTCCAGCCCCCTCCTCAGAAAGTCCAGCCCCCCCAGAAAGTCCAGCCCCCCCCCCAGAAAGTACAGCCCCCCCAGAAAGTACAGCCCCCCCCTCAGAAAGTTCAGCCCCCCCAGAAAGTACAGCCCCCCCCCCCTCAGAAAGTCCAGCCCCCCCAGAAAGTACAGCCCCCCCCCAGAAAGTTCAGCCCCCCCTGAAAGTCCAGCCCCCACAGAAAGTACAGCCCCCCCCCCCCCCCCCCCCCCCCCCAGAAAGTTCAGCCCCCCCAGAAAGTACAGCCCCCCCCCCCAGAAAGTACAGCCCCCCCCAGAAAGTACAGCCCCCCCCCCAGAAAGTCCAGCCCCCCCCTCAGAAAGTACAGCCCCCCCCCCCAGAAAGTACAGCCCCCCCCCGCAGAAAGTCCAGCACCCCCAGAAAGTCCAGCCCCCCCCCCCCCCCCCCCCTGAATGGTCCACGAAGAAACCTCATCGTTCCGATTCCCACACACATGTATTCATTCAATATGGTGTTTTGTTATTTAAACGGTCCCCATTAGCTGCAACAACCGCACGCACCTAGCCGCACTGTATTGTACCACTTGTTGTGGTGTAATCTAGAATTAGATGTTTAGGTTTACATTTCAACGTAGCACCAAGAACTAGTCAACTTGTGTTGAACGTCTGCAGGAAGCTCCGTCCTGGCCGGGGGCAGAGCGAGGACTCACTGGAGGCAGTGGGGGAGAGAGAGAGGCCTCACTGGAGGCAGTGGGGGAGAGAGAGAGGACTCACTGGAGGCAGTGGGGGAGAGAGAGAGGACTCACTGGAGGCAGTGGGGGAGAGAGAGAGGACTCACTGGAGGCAGTGGGGAGAGAGAGAGGACTCACTGGAGGCAGTGGGGGAGAGAGAGAGGACTCACTGGAGGCAGTGGGGAGAGAGCGAGGACTCACTGGAGGCAGTGGGGGAGAGAGAGAGGCCTCACTGGAGGCAGTGGGGGAGAGAGAGAGGACTCACTGGAGGCAGTGGGGAGAGAGAGAGGACTCACTGGAGCAGTGGGAAGAGAGAGGACTCACTGGAGGCAGTGGGGGAGAGAGGGGACTCACTGGAGGCAGTGGGGGAGAGAGAGGACTCACTGGAGGCAGTGGGGGAGAGAGAGAGACTCACTGGATGCAGTGGGGGAGAGAGAGAGGACTCACTGGAGGCAGTGGGGAGAGAGGGGACTCACTGGAGGCAGTGGGGGAGAGAGAGAGGACTCACTGGAGGCAGTGGGGGAGAGAGAGAGGACTCACTGGAGGCAGTGGGGGAGAGAGAGAGGACTCACTGGAGGCAGTGGGGGAGAGAGAGATGACTCACTGGAGGCAGTGGGGGAGAGAGAGAGGACTCACTGGAGGCAGTGGGGGAGAGAGAGAGGACTCACTGGAGGCAGTGGGGGAGAGAGAGAGGACTCACTGGAGGCAGTGGGGGAGAACGAGGACTCACTGGAGGCAGTGGGGGAGAGAGAGAACTCACTGGAGGCAGTGGGAGAGAGAGAGGACTCACTGGAGGCAGTGGGGGAGAGAGAGGACTCACTTGAGGCAGTGGGGAGAGAGAGGACTCACTGGAGGCAGTGGGGAGAGAGAGGACTCACTGGAGGCAGTGGGGGAGAGAGAGGACTCACTGGAGGCAGTGGGGGAGAGAGAGGCCTCGCTGAGGCAGTGGGGAGAGAGAGAGGACTCACTGGAGGCAGTGGGGGAGAGAGAGGCCTCGCTGGAGGCAGTGGGGGAGAGAGGGGACTCGCTGGAGGCAGTGGGGGAGAGAGGGGACTCACTGGAGGCAGTGGGGGAGAGAGAGAGGACTCACTGGAGGCAGTGGGGGAGAGAGAGGACTCACTGGAGGCAGTGGGGGAGAGAGAGAACTCACTGGAGGCAGTGGGGGAGAGATAGGACTCACTGGAGGCAGTGGGGGAGAGAGAGAACTCACTGGAGGCAGTGGGGGAGAGAGGGGACTCACTGGAGGCAGTGGGGGAGAGAGAGGCCTCGCTGGAGGCAGTGGGGGAGAGAGGGGACTCACTGGAGGCAGTGGGGGAGAGAGAGAGGACTCACTGGAGGCAGTGGGGGAGAGAGGGGACTCACTGGAGGCAGTGGGGGAGAGAGAGAGGAGTCACTGGAAGCAGTGGGGGAGAGAGAGAGGAGTCACTGGAAGCAGTGGGGGAGAGAGAGAACCATTGCTAAACAAGCTGCTATTATGAACTATTATGTCCCGTGGTGATGACCGGAGTGGTGGACGTCCTGCGATGATGGCCGGGAGGATGCGATCCTCTCTATGCCGCCCCCATACCTCAAATAGGATCCGTCATCAGCTGTATTTTCAATCTTTCAAAATGTTCTTTTGAACATTCTATTTGTGTTTCATTACATGTATATGTGCATGCTTACCAACTGTTTCGCCTGTTTTATAGCAGCACTACTATCACTGACATCCAAGAAGGGAGATCCACCCTTGAACAACCCTTCTAAGGTTTCTCCCCTCCACATTGCCTGTGGTGCTTTTTTCCTATTGCTAGGTTTTTAGTGAGTTTTTACGTACCTTCGCGTGGGGTATGTCTGGGAGTGTTGCATTCATTTATTCATTTATTTATTTTACATTTTATTTTGGACTTTTTGGTAAATGGCTGCTTTTTTATATAGCGATTTTATCCAAAAGCGCTTTACAATTACAGTTACTCACATTTTACCCGTTCACGCACACATTCACACACCGACGGCGGAGGCAACAATGCAAGGTGCCAACCTGCTCATCGGGTTAAGTGTCATGCTCAAGGACACGCTGCCCGGGAGGAGCGGGAATCGAACCGGGAACCTCCTGCTCTACCTCCCGAGCCACTGTCGTCCCCTGACTTCATGGTGTCTTGGTTCTGTTCTTGATTTACTGTGATGTTTCTTCGCGACGTGTTTAAAGAAGACATGTCCGGCCCACATGGGCACATTAACGTGTGTTGTTGTTGTTGTTGGGGCCTTACAAATACATTCGATTTGATTTGAGAGAGAACCATCGCTAAACAAGCTGCTATTAAGAACAATGTCCTCCACCCTCTCCACGATGTGAGTCATCAAGATCATACCGTCCGCCACACTGTGCCAAGAAGCCTTTTAGGAGTTATTTTGTGCCAACTGTCATCCGGTTCTACAATGTCCGCCACAATGACAGACTTCCATTTAGCCAGGTAAGGAGATCGTTGAGAATGGTGTAGCCATCCGAGATGATCACCAGGTGACATATCTGTATAGTTTTTTTGTAATAATCTCTATTGACTTGATACTCAATATCTTTATTGTTTTCATTACCGCTGACAAAACCCTGATCACCCCCGTGGATGAATAAAGTACTTATATCTAGATCAATAGAAAAATGTGCCTCAAAGTCATATTGTCATTGACTATCCAATACTTTATTCATTATGAGTCGATAGTGCTGATCCAATGCAATCCAATCCAACTTTATTTATAAAGCGCTTTAACAGCCACAGGGGCACAACGTGCTGTAAATGGCCTTGGCAAAAAACTCAATGGCTTTTCACATAAAGCTCAGAGTGGTTCTTTGGTAGCGGAGAGTGACGAGGCTTAATTTCCTTTGACCAGTGAAACCATATTGTAAAACATGCCAGAGGGAACAGTTCTATAGTCTACTATCTCCACAGCATTCAGCAGCGCTATGAATAACAAAAAGGATATGTTAAACACTGGTGATTTAAGGGGTAATCATTGCTCGATCGTCCCCAGCGATGGAGCCATTCCAGGGCATGGAGCGTCTGAACACCTCCCTTTGTGAAGCGGAATGATTCCCGCTCTAATTGAGTTGTCCCTCCCCTATACACCACAGTTAATCATCTATATTGAAACTGAAGAAGACTGCCATGTAGACAAAACTGAGTCTGATAGCCGCCCTACTGAATCCCATGGGTTGCTGGACACACACGCCTGGTAGACCAGCACCGTCAGTCAGTCAAGGTTAGCCACTATGCCCCTAGTGGTGGCTCGTAGTCATTGCACTTTGCTTTGCCTATAATATATTATGACACTATGTTCCTGTCGACAGTAAGGAACAGTGTGTTTGTATTACTTATACTGCACAGGTGATCGCAAAAATCATCATGCATGTTCTTAGAATGTCAGCCAATCATTATCTAGTATTTGACCAAGCTGTGGAATATACAGGGGTTCGACAAATTAAACGTAAGACCATTTTAAGACCACTTTGAATATAATTTAATACCTATTTCATGGTCATACTGGTAAAAAAAAGTATGAAGGAAAATGACTATGAAAGAAAAGAAGTCATTCCATACAAATTGTTGAGGAGGAACTGATTAGTGTACTGCTGACATTGCAGCCCAGACATTTCCCCCCAAACACAGTTAAACGAGATACAGAGAAGGTGTATCAACATAGAAGTAACTTCCTAATCCACTTAAGAGCTTTTAAAGACTTTCTTAAGGCCTATAATTCTGATTATTAAATGTAAGACTTTTTAAGACCCTGTGGGAACCCGACTTATCTTATAAGTTCTGTACAACAAGTCAGCAGGAGGGGTACAACTCTGGCAGCTAAATAACATTCTTCATCAAACAGTGTTGCTACAGTCTTGAGTGCATAGTAGTATAGACATAGCATAGTAGGTAGTAATATAGGCAAGGTAGATTAAGTAGCAACGTGCATAATAGTAAAAGTAAAAGTATGAAAGTTCGTATTTTTTAGTTTTTAGTTTTTTTTTCCAGTGAAGAAGTGTGTTTTTAGTCGACGGCAGAAAATTGGGCGGGTTTCGGCTGTCCTGACCGTGGTTGGAAGTTCGTTCCACCATTGTGGAGTGAGGACCGAGAGAGATTCGCTTTGATGACTAACGAGTCTACCGTTGGACATAAGAGAGATCAGCCCTCGTAGAGAGATCAGCCCTCAGGGCAAGTATTACTTTTCTCCTTTTGTTATTCAATTCATGCCTCTACTGCGGTATCTTCAGAACCCAAGAGAGTACAGACCTTTCACATCAAAAGCCTCTAAAACACTATATTCAGAGGTATGGTCCTGAATGGCATTTAGTTTTTTCCACTCACTCTACCGTCATATACTGTAGAATGTGCCAGCACTCCAATAGAATCCTTTGTTGTTTTTTAGGACTTGGTTAGCTAACAGTATAGATTATACTATTATCTAAATCGCTTATGCCTCACATTCTCACATTCACACACCGACCATGCAAGGTGCCAACCTGCTCATCTGAATCGAACCGGGAACCTTCCGATTACCAGACGACTGCTCTACCCCCTGAGCCACTGTCCCCCCCCTGAGATCACTGAAAAAGTAATCATTTTAATTCAACCATATCGTGCTATTTGCTTGCAGTAGGTCTAGTCGAATGGATACACCTCACTGGTTAACATATTTCAAACAACAGGAAATAAATCAAAAGGGCTGCATGTGTCCCGGTTGCGTGTAGCTGTTCCGCAACAGTAAGTGACTTCCGGGGTAGGCCTGATTGGCCCCGACAGGCACGTGACGCGCAACTTTCTCTGCCGCGCGGCAGAGCTTGCGGAATGATGTAACCGTCCAAATCCGCTATGACTATCATTCAGCGCTTTAGCTCACCTCGCAGAGCAGCGGTCCTGCGATCCTGCGGTCCGTTGTTGACGAGTTCGAATCCCATCGAATTTTTTTTTTTTAACGTGATTTTTTTTTTAACGTGTATTCTTTCGCCGGTTAAGGTTAGGCATGGTTAAGGTTAGGCATTGTTTCGGAGTTGGTTAAGGTTAGAACGGTTAAGTTTAGGCGCTGTTAAGGAGCTGGTTAAGGTTAGAGTTTGTGTTAGAGAATGGCAATATTCTTTCTATGGTTAAGGTTAGGCATGGTTAAGGTTAAGGTTAAGGTTAGGCATTGTTTCGGAGTTGGTTAAGGTTAGAACGGTTAAGTTTAGGCGCTGTTAAGGAGCTGGTTAAGGTTAGAGTTTGTGTTAGAGAATGGCAATAGACAGCCTATTTCCGCGCGACAGCTCTCAGCAGCCTCGTTGCGCGTCCTGAGTTTGCCGCGTCACGTGCCTGTCGGGGCCAATCAGGCCTACCCGGAAGTCACTTACTGTTGCGGAACCGGTACACGCGTCCCGGTTCCACTGAGTAGACGATAAAGTAGAAAGAAAATGTTAACTGTTGTGGGCAATAATCTAATAATAATTAGGTATCGCAAGAAGAATGAGTTGGAACCAACATATCAAAAGTACTGGTATGGTGCTTTAACCTCTTATGCCCTAGCCATATTTTCTGAAAATTGTTCTTGGTATCTAGGGACATCTATGGACCTCAGGGAATGTATTCCCAGTGTCCGAAATATTGTGTATGTTACAATGCTTGAGTAAATTGTAATGAACCAAAGGAGAACATAAATTATTATTAATATTATATATATTTTTTTTCATCTTTGATGGTGAATAACACCAGACATGAAAAAAGCCACTGAGCTCTCATTCAGTACCTTCTTGAGATCAAGTGTAAAAAAAATCTAACCAAATGAATAAAGGGCATTCTTTAAGAAGAACCAACATGTCAAAAAGACTGGTATGGTCCTTTAAGAAGAATGACTTGGAACCAACATGTCAAAAAGACTGCTATGGTCCTTTAACAGCTTTCACAACCAGGGGAACAACCAGAAATAATTGTATTTTGATAGCGGGAGAGGAAGAGCAACATCAGTTCAGAGAAGAGGAGAGACGCAGAGCAGTGACGCAGAGCAGTAGGGTCAGGGAATGTGCGCCAGTCACACGGCTACGAAAAAACTAAACTAAATCAGGACTGAGCCCAGCCCAAATCAATTCTCATAAATGAAGGCCCAACCCAGTCTGAGTTTGTTGGCCCCAAGTTGTAAATAAAAAGCAGGAGCTGTGAGATCAGGGTAGGTGCTGTGAGATCAGGGTAGGTGCTGTGAGATCAGGGTAGGTGCTGTGAGATCAGGGTAGGGGCTGAGAGATCAGGGTAGGTGCTGTGAGATCAGGGTAGGGGCTGAGAGATCAGGGTAGGTGCTGTGAGATCAGGGTAGGGGCTGTGAGATCAGGGTAGCGGCTGTGAGATCAGGGTAGGGGCTGTGAGATCAGGGTAGGGGCTGTGAGATCAGGGTAGGGGCTGTGAGATCAGGGTAGGTGCTGTGAGATCAGGGTAGGTGCTGTGAGATCAGGGTAGGGGCTGTGAGATCAGGGTAGGTGCTGTAAGATCAGGGTAGGGGCTGTGAGATCAGGGTAGGGGCTGTGAGATCAGGGTAGGGGCTGTAAGATCAGGGTAGGTGCTGTGAGATCAGGGTAGGTGCTGTGAGATCAGGGTAGGGGCTGTGAGATCAGGGTAGGTGCTGTAAGATCAGGGTAGGGGCTGTGAGATCAGGGTAGGGGCTGTGAGATCAGGGTAGGTGCTGTAAGATCAGGGTTAGAGGCTGTGAGATCAGGGTTAGAGGCTGTGAGATCAGGGTAGGTGCTGTGAGATCAGGGTAGGTGCTGTGAGATCAGGGTAGGTGCTGTGAGATCAGGGTAGGTGCTGTAAGATCAGGGTTAGAGGCTGTGAGATCAGGGTTAGAGGCTGTAAGATCAGGGTAGGTGCTGTGAGATCAGGGTAGGTGCTGTGAGATCAGGGTAGGTGCTGTGAGATCAGGGTAGGGGCTGTGAGATCAGGGTAGGTGCTGTGAGATCAGGGTAGGTGCTGTGAGATCAGGGTAGGTGCTGTGAGATCAGGGTAGGTGCTGTGAGATCAGGGTAGGTGCTGTGAGATCAGGGTAGGTGCTGTGAGATCAGGGTAGGTGCTGTGAGATCAGGGTAGGTGCTGTGAGATCTGTTTAGGTGCTGTGAGATCAGGGTAGGAGCTGTGAGATCAGGGTAGGAGCTGTGAGATCAGGGTAGGTGCTGTGAGATCAGGGTAGGGGCTGTGAGATCAGGGTAGGTGCTGTGAGATCAGGGTAGGTGCTGTGAGATCAGGGTAGGTGCTGTGAGATCAGGGTAGGTGCTGTGAGATCAGGGTAGGTGCTGTGAGATCAGGGTAGGTGCTGTGAGATCAGGGTAGGGGCTGTAAGATCAGGGTAGGAGCTGTGAGATCAGGGTAGGTGCTGTGAGATCAGGGTAGGTGCTGTGAGATCAGGGTAGGTGCTGTGAGATCAGGGTAGGTGCTGTGAGATCAGGGTAGGGTCTATAATAAAGACTCTATAGTATGCGTACCGTGGCAGGGAGGTGCTGAGCTGGAGGCGAGGTAGGGAGGGGATGACTTCAACGAAACAGCCGCTGGTCTTCACACTGGGCAGGCCCTCCAAGAGACAGTCACTGGTAACACCAAACACAGATGTGTGGTATCCTGGGGAATAGAAGAAGATAGTAGTAATATAGATGCCAGGATGGGGATGAGCAGCGGAACAGTCTACTGTATCTGTGCTGCTGAGGAAAAGGACCTCCAAGATAAGGTGTTAATAATAATAATAATAATATATAATATGTATCTACACTCTGGGTGTGATAAAGACAGACACTGTAACAAACCACGGTGAGGCTGGCTGGCATTAAGATCCAATCTGGGTGATCCGATCACAAGTGGACAGCTCTAAGTACAGACGTCAGTTGAGTAGGCAGTCTCTCAAGTGGCCCAGTGTGCATTTGTGTTCACACTGCTAATAGAACGTGGCCATAATGCGACCCAGACCACCTCTGAATGTGGTTCGAGAATGGATGGTGCATCACACTGAATAACCTGCTGGCCAGTTTCATTATAATGTTATGCACTGCTTGTCTTGATTCTCTCTCGGTTAAATAATTGAAAGGTTAATAAATACATATTTATTTTTTATGTATATGCTCGATATTGGCTTTTTTACCGATACCGATATACCGATATTGTCCAACTCTTAATTTCCAATACCGATATCAACCGATACCGATATATGCAGGGTTCCCCCCCCCCAAAAAACTGAATAATTTCAAGTAATTAACGTTATATATCTCTTGTCGTGTAATTAACACAACATTATGCATACTTTGACAATAAATAAAATAATAATTTCTTCTTACTTGCTTGCCTAGGTAAATAAAGGTTAAATAAATCGGTTAAAAACCGATACCGATATTTTCCGATATCACATTTTTATGCCAATATCGGACATCCCTAATTTGAATGGATATATAATATAGCCTATATGGGCGTTTTGACATCATGGATGAAGTGAAATTTGAGAACCAACTGGAGATGAGAAATAGGAGGAAGACAGAAGAGCAGAGACTTTCACCTTCTCCGTGTTCAGCATAGAATTATATAGAACTAGGTTGATGGCCACGACTCCAGAAGACATGAAGCAGTTGACTAGGCGGTCCTTGACCCAAGACGCATTTGCCTACATACTGTTAACAGAATGTGGTCATATTGCGCCAAGACAACCTCCCAATGTGGACTCAACTCTCAATGCGTCCTCAAGCGCTTCGGGCAGTCCTTTGTGCCGGTGGCAATCAGGCTCCACAACCAGGCAGGGGCAGGACGGGCTAACTGGGTTGTGGACTGTAACCAATTCATTATTTAACATCACGATTGGACTTGTTTCTTTTCTTTTCTTCCAGTCACCACTTTTAGCTCTATTTTAGCCCTATTTTAGCTCTTCTTTTTAGCCCTATGTATTTGTCCATCTTTGTTTTTAACACATACTAAATAAGTGTAGTTTCTATTGACCGTTTTTAAATTGCTGTTATGCTGTGATGGACATCTGAATCTCCCCTCGGGGATAAATAAAGGTTTTCAAATCAAATCAAAATCAAAAATGCGTCTCGGGCGCATGCATTCCCACCTGTATACTTAAGAGCTTAACTTGTGATGGGATCACCCAGATTGGATCTAAGCACCAGGTGGGAACGGGGTCGGTGAAGCATGTGAAGCACTTCAAAAACCTTTCTTCAATTAGTTGAGAGAAAAATACCTTCAAAGAGTTTCATCCAATTACCCAACTCTCAAGTTCAAGAATGACAGGTGCTCATTCATCTTATATGAACGGGAGGAGCGAATACAGAGCAGTTCGCTGGACCCCTGCTGATCTTTTCACAGAGGATGGAATGGAATCCATAACACTAGCTGGCCTTTTACACTTTTTAACAAAGCACATAACCAAGCCATATCTCTAAGCTAGGCTTGCCGCGGTAGTTCCTCTGTGTTCAGGCATCCGCCAAGTACATTACTTGTCCACGGCCCCCCTTACCGTTTCTTTATAGAAATAAAACCCATTTAGTTCATTTTCCCATATCAGTACACACACACACATTCATCAAATAAAAGAAAACTCTCATTTGTAAAATACTAAGGGCTAGATCCACAAAGAATGGATTGCACGGAGCAAGTTGCACCCTTACTTAAAATTCATTATGAATTGAAAATGGGGGACCCTGATGTAAACAAGACGAAAGTCTTTCTCTGGTCTGCATCCCCTTAACAATTGTGTGTATTGAGCCGTACTGTATTGTACCCATTCTGGAATCTGTTAATAAAACTTTCATTCAATCAATCAATCTGCACGGCGAATACTTAGTCAGACAACATTATATTAAAATGAATGTGTCGGCGTGGACAGCAGATCTAGTAGCTTACAGAGTAGCTTAAGTTTCACTTTCATTTAGAGTAGATTTAACTGAATGAGAGAGAGGAGGCTCTAGAGACGACAGTGACGTCTTAAACCCGGCAGCAGCTTGACAGGAAGAAAATTGAGGGAAGGTATTACTGTCCGTTGGTTTATTTTTTAATTAGAACATAACGTCAACTCTGTCTGTCCAACAAATGGATACTAGTCATTGAAAATGTATTAAAAAAACAGATGCAGACGGACAGACACAGCGGATAAATATGGGTATATCAAACTATGATAAAGTGTCAAAAGACAGGAGCGAAGAGAAGAAATCCTTCTAATAATGCCATAAGGTTTTTTCCATGTAAGGCCTTCATCAACAATGACACCTAAGAATTTAGCATGTGACACCTGTTTAATTTCAATATCATTAATATGTCATTTAGAGTCCTGTTTTGAATATTTGTAGTTTTTATTTCTGAAAATCATATAATTAGATTTATTGACATTTAATGAAAGCCTATTCATCTGAAACCATCTTGAGGTTTGTGGAAGTATAGAATTTGCATCGAGTCTTGAAAAAGAGGGGTCGTCTTACATTCGGACCAGTACATTCAACCCCTTTCTTTTTTCTTTTTTTTTTTAAATTGTCTTTTTCCCCCTCCTTTTTCAGTTTTTCTCCCCTCCCAATGTTAGTCGCTATGCCAATTCACAATCCCCTTCCTGGTCGTTGCGCACTCTACCCCCTACCGTCGGTCCGGGAGGGCGGAGACTATCATATGCTTCCTCCGACACATGTGTACCCAGCCCACCGCTTCTTTTCACCTGGCAGCGCAGACTCTCACTGGGAGAGTGTAACGTGTGGAAGGTCACACTACCTCTCCTAGATCCTTCCCTTGCTGTGCAGGCGCCCAGACCGAACTGTAGGAGTCGCTGTTTGCAACGACCAGGACCCACCCCACCGGCTTTCCCACCCGCTGACACTGCCAATTGTGTCAGTATGGACGGTCGGCCAACCCGGAGGCACCACAGCTGGATTCGATCCCACTGTCTCTGCGGTGGTAGACAGACGCTTAGTCCGCTGCGCTACCCAGCCGCCCCATTCAACCCCTTTCTAAGAAGGAATTCACATCTTCCATTGTAATTTAGAAATATAACACAACACAGCACTTTGAACAAAGAAAGATGTACATCATACACACAAGTCATAGCAAGTTTGTCCAATTAATCATCATGTCAACAAATAAATAAAGCAGAGCAATAGAGCAGCCGAACAGCTGGCCTCACCGTTGACAGTGATGTTGCCTGCGGTGCGTGGGACCCCGACCAGAGTGACAGGGTACAGACCAGACTCTGCAGGGAGGGACAAGGCAGCAGGTAGGGACTCAAACTCCACCCCGGAGGTCAGCAAACCCTGGTGGTCAGAGAAGAACACAACAGGGCACAACATCAGCCTTGCTTGTCTAACGCTGGGATCCCATTGCCTGTGTCAAAAAAAGTATTTTTTTTTCTTTTTCTTTTTAACCAACCAGTTTTCATTCATTACCTGAATGGAAGAGCAAGGAGGAGTGAGGAGCAGAGAGGAGTGAGGAGCAGAGAGGAGTGAGGAGTGAGGAGCAGAGAGGAGTGAGGAGCAGAGAGGAGCAGAGAGGAGTGAGGAGCAGAGAAGAGGGGTGAGGAGTGAGGAGCAGAGAGGAGTGAGGAGCAGAGAGGAGTGAGGAGAGAGGAGTGAGGAGCAGAGAGGAGTGAGGAGCAGAGAGGAGTGAGGAGTGAGGAGCAGAGAGGAGTGAGGAGCAGAGAGGAGCAGAGAGGAGTGAGGAGTGAGGAGCAGAGAGGAGTGAGGAGCAGAGAGGAGTGAGGAGCAGAGAGGAGTGAGGAGCAGAGAGGAGTGAGGAGCAGAGAGGAGTGAGGAGCAGAGAGGAGTGAGGAGAGAGGAGTGAGGAGCAGAGAGGAGTGAGGAGCAGAGAGGAGTGAGGAGCAGAGAGGAGTGAGGAGCAGAGAGGAGTGAGGAGCAGAGAGGAGTGAGGAGCAGAGAGGAGGAGTGAGGAGTGAGGAGCAGAGAGGAGTGAGGAGCAGAGAGGAGTGAGGAGCAGAGAGGAGTGAGGAGGAGTGAGGAGAGAGGAGGAGTGAGGAGTGAGGAGCAGAGAGGAGTGAGGAGCAGAGAGGAGTGAGGAGCAGAGAGGAGTGAGGAGTGAGGAGCAGAGAGGAGTGAGGAGCAGAGAGGAGTGAGGAGGAGTGAGGAGCAGAGAGGAGTGAGGAGTGAGGAGCAGAGAGGAGTGAGGAGCAGAGAGGAGTGAGGAGTGAGGAGCAGAGAGGAGTGAGGAGAGAGGAGCAGAGAGGAGTGAGGAGCAGAGAGGAGTGAGGAGCAGAGAGGAGTGAGGAGCAGAGAGGAGCAGAGAGGAGTGAGGAGCAGAGAGGAGTGAGGAGCAGAGAGGAGTGAGGAGCAGAGAGGAGCAGAGAGGAGTGAGGAGCAGAGAGGAGCAGAGAGGAGTGAGGAGCAGAGAGGAGTGAGGAGCAGAGAGGAGTGAGGAGCAGAGAGGAGTGAGGAGCAGAGAGGAGTGAGGAGCAGAGAGGAGTGAGGAGCAGTGAGGAGTGAGGAGCAGTGAGGAGCAGAGAGGAGAGAGGAGTGAGGAGCAGAGAGGAGTGAGGAGCAGTGAGGAGGAGTGAGGAGAGAGGAGCAGAGAGGAGTGAGGAGCAGAGAGGAGTGAGGAGCAGAGAGGAGTGAGGAGCAGAGAGGAGCAGAGAGGAGTGAGGAGCAGAGAGGAGGGGTGAGGAGTGAGGAGCAGAGAGGAGTGAGGAGCAGAGAGGCGTGACCAAAGTGAGTATATTGTTAAGATAAGATGTTGCTTTTTTGCATTTTTTCTCCCACCTTTCGTAAGAGCGAACACCAATCGGAGAGCAGATCAACATGTACAGCATCAGCCATGATTACTTTTTGTTCCATTTGAACTGATTGTTAACTTTAGGCTAAAGTGTAGGGGGCAGGGCAAACATAGACCAATGAAAGCAGATATCCCTCCATTATTCCTATTATTATTCCTACAATATTACACCATTACAAACTATTACACCATTACAAACTATTACAAACTATTACAAATTATTACAAATTATTACACAGTATTACAGTAGTATACACGATTACACTATTGGATGGAATACACCTTTAAAACTATTTGGGTGGAATAAACCTTTCAAACAATTTGTGTGGAATAACCCTTTAACTTTAAGTTCATTGACACCTGCCATAAGTCTCTACGACAAATGGTTCATGAGATATGAAAGGGGGTGAGGCTAATTGCAATGGACAATGATGGAAAATGTATTAATAAATGTTTTTTTAAATGCAGGTATTTCAATGACAATAGGTTCACTATGGCACGTTGTAAACAGGTGCGATTGATTGATTGATTTGATTGAATACTTTATTTTGACACAATCAGCGAGAAAGCTGATTACCAACAAACCTGTGTAGTATCGCCCTCTTGAGTTCAAAAGGTGTAACTTCATACTTGTAACTGAGGGGTACAATTCCCTGACTGTATTACTAGATATGATACTTACTACCACTACCTTTGTACTTAATATTCGGCCACCCAGTACACGGCATAAATATATTATCATAAACACTCTCACGTAGATGAAACGGATCCAACACAAATGTACGAAGTCGAAACAGGTCTTTATTTCTACACAGCGATGGTGTGTAGAACAAGCACTTAATCACTTAATTACATTTATGAATTGAAATAGTATGCACTTTTATGGCAAAGAGTATTCGTCGGTATATCAATAGAGAATGTCCAATCTCTGAAGGCGCAGGTGGTAAATATACGACCTGGAATAGTTAAGGAATAACAGCAATGATACTTTAATGATTATATACTAGATACACTAGAGGGGGTTAATCCGGTCGCTTGTAAGCCGACAGGAGTAGGAGGGGGGGGGGGGGGGGTAGAATCCGGCTGCCTCGTCCGGCCAAGGGTATCCCAGGTGAACCCACTGTAGTGCCGTTCAATGCGCCGGCGATCCTTGGACCACAGATGAAAGCAGGTGGACTCTTTGTGGGCCGGCTCTCTCCGGTCCACGGGGGAGAGACGTGAAGCGACCTCGTCTTGCAGAGCGTCTCCTCACCTTGCGTCCTCTCCAGGGGGGGGGGGTTCCAACACACGGCAGTGTCGGGGGTCTTTATCCATGGAATAATCAAAGTATACAAAGCATAATCCGTGCCTGGGAAGGCGGGCTGTCGTCGGTAGAATAATCCGGTATACAGGTCCACTCGCTCGTCGGCTCTGGGGCTCCTCGGGTGCAGCTTCACATGGGGTCAACCACCCTGGGTAAGCAGCCAGTTCTCTGCCCGAAACGATGGGGTACTGACTACGGTAGTATTCTCACCGCACGAAGCACTATATATTAACAGACTATTATTAGCTTAATAGACTACGTCCAACTCGACGATATAGTGCCAAATATGACTATTCAAATATTAATATACACGATGTCTCAATACCGATGGTAGGTGTTGAAAGCTACACTTTACAGTAGGCGAACTTGGCCTTACTCCCACACGTGGCGTCGCGGGGAGGCTTTACGTCTGTGACTCTATTGGAGGGTAAGAAACTGGACTGAAAAGAAAGTCCTACTTTAGTAGCGCAGTATATATACGCACTATGAACAAATAGTCCCATTAGTGGTGCGGTAGCCAGATTCCTACGCGGAACTAGGACTTGTTCGTACATGTGGAGCGGTACGTTTGAACTGGGTCTGAGGGGTATGGCAGCCTGGCACCAAGGTCTCGACCAATAGTAGAATGGAGACTATTGTGGGATGTTCAGTAGGCTAGAATGGATATTCAATGCATATTGTACAAGGAATATACAAGGGATATCAGGGAATATTAGAGAATATACAAATACAATTAAATATATATATATAAATAAATATATATATTCGGTTTAATCTGGCCCTTCACAACAGCCACTCCCTGAATAGGTCCCAGACCTAATCAGTTAAACAGAGACAGATTAATCGCGTTGTCTATTTACACATAAGGGTTTGCTGTAGGGGTCAGTCAACTTCACAAAGTCATAGGGTTGTAGGGTCATGGTCATCATCGATTGTGTCTAGGAGTCGAGGCAGTTCTATGAGCCTTGCCACGGGACGGGTGTAAGTGCGACCCTGGACGAGCACTTCAGCTGCTCGGACCTTGCCGTCGGCACCGGTGATCACTTTGCTTACGCGGCCGGCCGGCCACATAGCTCTGGGCAGTGATTGATCGATAATCATGACGACTGTTCCTTCTGTCAAATTGTCTCTCTCCTTTACCCACTTCTGGCGGGTCTGTAGAGACGGTAAGTAGTGCAGTAGGAAACTGTTCCAAAACTTGTCGGCTAATACTTGGCTGTACCTCCACATTCGTCGGCCGTTCGCTTCTTCAGGCCGGTACATTGTCTGGGGTAATGCAGGATCTAGCCGCCCCATCAGGAGTGTGTTGGGGGTAACTGGGTCGATATCCGCCACATCACTGGAGACATATCCGAGGGGCTTCGAGTTAAGTACTCCCTCAATCTCCGTGAGGACTGTCATTAGGACTTCTTCCGCCACAGTCTGGGCCCCAAGTACTGCGTACAGGGCTGTCTTTATGGAGCGCACTTCTCGTTCCCAAGTGCCACCGAAGTGGGGTGCGTTTGGGGGGTTGAATTGGAAATCAACCTGTGCTGGAGCGAGGTGGGTCTTAAGTTCTGGGCCCATAGCTTGGAAGCTCTCTCTCAGCTCTCTTTCGCCGCCTTTGAAGTTTGTCCCATGATCGGACAATAGGGTAGACGGTCTTCCTTTCCGTGATGTGAATCTTCGGAAGGCCATAAGGAATGAGTCTGTGCTTATGGTCGGGAGAAGCTCGATGTGTATCGCTCTGGTGGTCATGCATTTGAATACAATACCCCACCGCTTCTCGGTTCCTCTTCCTTTCTTTATGTGCAGCGGGCCAAAGCAGTCCATACCCGTTGAGTGGAATGGCTTGTCACCGATTCGGAGGCGATATGGAGGAAGGTCAGCCATCCTTGGTATGCTGGGCTGCGCGCGCCACTTGCGGCAGTCTAGACATGTTCGCTGGAAGCGTCGTACCGCCTCTCTTCCTTGTAGGATCCAGTAACGACGTCTGATTTCCGCGAAGACTCTTTCTGCTCCTGCGTGATGTACATCCTCATCGTATTTCTTTATAATCAGCTCTGTGACCTTGTGTCGGCTGTTCAATACGATCGGGTATTTAATGTCATCCGGTAGATTGGGGGCTCTGCGTAGGCGACCACCCACTCTGATGAGGGTATGAGCGTCGCTCTCGGGGGCCAGGTGAATTAATCTGCTGTCGGATGGGACGGGCTTTCCTCCCTGTAGACAGGCCAATTCATCGGGGAACGAGTCTCTCTGGGCTCGCTGCAGTAGAAGCAATTCTGCTTCCTCGTAGTTAGCTGCTGACATATCAGCGGGGGACTTGCACTCCGGGTGGTACCGCAGGAATGTTCTTTGTTGTGCACTCTCTATGGACGTGCAATCGTCTATGTTAGGGTCGGTGGAGGCTACGGTGCTCAATCCACAGAACACAGACTTCTTATTTTCCACCTCCTCTGGACTTGCTTCCCTCGGGATAGGCATGGGCCACTGTCCTTCCGGGAGTCTTAGGAATGCGGGGCCGTCACTGTAGACATTGCGACGGGTGAGGTCATCCAGGGGCATCCCCCGGGTGATGACGTCAGCTGGGTTCTGTTTTGTATCAACGTAGCGCCACTCTGTTTCTCCGGTTAACTCTTCGGTTAAGTCTTGAATCTCGGTGACTCTGACTCCCACGAAGACCTTGTACTTGCATGAGTCCGATTTGGTCCAGGCGAGTACCGTCGTGGAATCTGACCACAGGATTGTTCTAGACACCGGTATGGTGAGCTCACGTTGGATGAGCGTGGCTAGGTGCGCTCCGGCTAGGGCTGCGCAGAGCTCTAGACGTGGGGTAGATTGTTGCTTGCGTGGGGCTATTCTCGAGCGGGCGAGGACAAATGCTGTGTAGATCTCTCCCCCCTGGTCTTGGGCCCGCAAGTAGGCTACTGATCCGTATGCGACCTCTGAGGCGTCACTGAAGACGTGTAAGTCCATTTTACATGTCTCTGGCCTCACCGTGGGTGGGAAGTAGCTTCGGCGCATATTAACGCCTGGGAGTGAGTGGAGCTCCATCTCCCACTCTCTCCAGGTGGATGCAAGGTGTGCGGGAATGGGGTCGTCCCAGCCCTGGTCCTTGTCCCACAATGCTCGTACAATCATTTTTGCCCTGGTGGTGTACGGTAGAATACATCCTAGCGGGTCATATTGTCGGGCGAGTGTTGTGTACACACTCCGTCTGGTGGTCGGCGCCGCCGCCGGCCTTCCCTGCTCCGTAGTCAGGGGCTTGTGTCTGTAGTGAAGCGAATCTGTTTTGAATCGCCACACCAATCCCAGGGTCATCTCCTGGGCTTCTCCCGGGATTGTAGCCATCCAGGTCTCGCTGCTGGCTGCCTTGTCCTCGGAGGAGAGGCTGCGCAGTACTTGCGGATCGCTGCTGGCCCACTGCCTGAGATCAAAGCCGCCTTTGATCAATGAGGCGCGGAGTTTAATCAGGAGAGCCTCGGCTTCTTCCTGGGTTGAAAGGCTTTGTAGACAGTTGTCTACGTAGAAGCTGTTCTTTACGCTGTGTCGGACCTCTTCGTCCGCTGCTGGGTCCTCTGCTACATGTTTCTGTAGTGCAAATGTCGCACAGCAGGGGCTGCACGTCGTTCCGAAGGGGAGGACTTCCCATTGGTAGATGGCTGGGTGCTCATCTCCTGGCTTCTCTCTCCATAGGAACCGTAACAGGGGCTTGTCCGCCTCTACTAATCTCACCTGCAGGAACATTCCTTTAATGTCCCCGCTGATGGCCACCTTTTCCTGGCGGAAGCGGAGTAGAACGCCGAGTAGGGAGGGGCCGAGTGTGGGACCGGGCAGTAACTCTTTATTCAGATTTTGGGATCCGATCTGGTAGCTGCAGTTAAATACTATGCGGTCTTTACCGTTGTGATGGACCTTGTGGTGGGGCACGTACCACGATTCAGTGGTCTGGTCAGCCTCTTTAATGTCCATCTTTGTGACGTGTCCCGCTGTGATGAGCTTCTCAATCTCAGCGCGGTATACACTCTCTTGGGCGGGGTTCTTGGCTAAGCGCCGCTCCGTGTTCAGCAGGTACCGTTCTGTGGCGTCTGTCTTGGCGTGGAAAGTAGGCATTCCTTCTCGCCGCAGGAGTGGCGTGGCGTATCTCAACACGCCGTTGACCGGGACTCTCTTGGTCCCTGTCTCGAGGAGGTGAATTGCGTAAATGTCATCTTTAGAGCGAATGTCTTTCTTTCCGTTCTTAAAGGGCATTTGTTCCAAGGTCCATAGCCGCTCTACGTGTTGCAGGAGTGCGGTTTCTCCCTCTGTGACTCGGGAGTGGAGACATCTAGTGGCTGTACTTCGGTTGAGAGATTTGGCGAGCGGGCCTTGGAGAGTCCATCCCAAACGGGTCTTGACTGCTGCAGGACAGCCTCGGGGTCCGGTATGAACCCGGTCTATCGGGACAATGAGGTCTGCATGGTCGGAGCCTATCAACAGGGTCGGCATAGCATTGTCTATGAGCGGGATCGGTAACTTGCGCAGATGTGCATATTTCTCCATCAGCTTGGCGACGGGGTATGTGTACCGCGACAGTCCTATTTCTTGGCTGGTGAAAGCGTCTGCAATCTGGTACCGTCGCTCAGGCTGGCCGCTTGCTGCGATAGAGAATGAGACATTCTCGCCCTTTATCGTCTTCAAATCTCGTCTTATTGTCCGAATTGTCATTTGGGTTTCGCTTCCCCGCAGCCCTAGCTGGGCCGCAGCGGAGGCGAGCAGCAGGGTCTTCTCTGACCCGTCATCGAGGACGGCGTAAGTGTCCAGGACTTTATTCTGGTAGCTTAGTGTCACACGCACTACTTTTAGGAGTACTCGGGCTCCACTGCTGCTGGCGGGATCGATGTACATGACGCTCGCTTTGCGGCTGGATGGTGCAGGTGAAGGGCGCCGTCTGTTACTGTCGTGAAGTATGTCCAGATGGGCTCCATCGCACTTGGTGCACCTTTTCTTTAAGCGGCATTCGGCTGCCATGTGTGAGCGCGCACAGCGAAAACAGCGCTTGTTGGACTTTATCCATTGACCTGCTTCCTCCGCGTTCAGCTTGGGGAAGGAGTCACATTGCGCTAGCCAGTGTTCTTTCTCACAGTAGGGGCACACTATCTTCCACTTCTCCGTTCTGGAGGGGGTACTGTGGCTCCTGCTGCTCGGTACTGACTCCGATTGGTGCATCACAGTCACCGATCTTCTTCCATCATTTAGTCGTCTGGTTCCTTCTCTGGAGCCAGGGGTGCTCCGTCCGAATGTATCTAGCCGTAGGCTGCTGACTTCTCTCGCCAGGAAGTCTGCTAGATCGAGGAGGTTCGGTTCGGGGCCATTCGGGTCTCTGTGGTCCCTCTGCCGCCTAAAGCGCTCCTGACGAGCGGGCGGCAGCTTCTCCAGAATCCTTTCCACATTTGAGTTGGCGTAAAGTTCATGCCTCCCCTTCTCTCTTTGCGCTCCCAACATCCCTACCAGGGACTGCACTCTGATGGACAGGTCGTCCAGTGCTCGATTGTCTATTGCTGGGGGTAAGCGGTCGATGTGTCGGATCTCCTGGATCACGTAATCCCATATGCGCCCATACCTCTGGTCCAATGCTACCAGCGCTGCTGTGTATGGGGTGGTGGAAGTCGCGTAGGCGAGCGCTATATTATGTGCGCGGGGTACCTTTAAGTGCTTCAGTAGGATGGCGTATTTGTGGCGTTCATCCAATACATCCACCAACATGGTCTCCAGACACATGCGGAGTTCTGTATACTGGGCCCGGTTCTCTTGGGTGAAGTCGGGTACCATAGGCGTGCCAATGTATGACGCTGACTGTGGATACATCGGCGAGCGTTGGGGGAGAGGCCTCCTAGGCGAGTCTCCTCCCGCTCCTTGGTATGGGCTGGTACCGGCCGTGTACCATGGCCCGCTTGTCCAGGTGCTGTTCCTCGGTGCGGGTCGTGCGTCGTGCTCACCCGGGTATAGAGTCGGGGGTCTGTAGCGCAGCTCCGCGGGAGTATAGCCTGGGCTGTACCGGGCCTCCTGGTCCGGTAGAGTACTGTGCTGTCTTCGGGCGTGGTTCTCCTCCTCTTCCTCTTCGTCTTCAGTTAGGTCATCCAGTGCTTGTCTCTGGTTTAGCCTCTCCACAGGATATGCTGCTCCTTCCCGGTTGCTAGGTCTCGCTTGGACCGGTGGGGGGAGGTGGTCTGTGGGGGGTATAGACCTCGTCTGTTGGTCAAGTTCAGGGTTGTTTACTCGGCTAGGGGATGCCGCCCTGGAGGTGTGTCTAGACGAGTTCCTGGAGCCTCTGGCGGAGGGAGAGGGTGTTGTCCGTCTGATCAGCTGTTCTATTAGTTGCGACTGCTGTCTGTCGCGCGCTGCGTCCCGTTGAGCACCGGCTCGTTCTCGGGCCACATTCTCTTCCATCTGAATGCGTCTTATTTCTAGACGTATCTGCTCGTGTTCGCTTCGCTGCTGGATCTGCAGTCGGTCGCGTTCAGCAGCGGCGTTCAGGCTGATGAGGAAGGCCTGCTGTAGGGTCCTCTCTGCCTCGCTGGGAGAAGGCGGTTGTATAGGGGAGCCTTCCCTCGGGGTACTCCTTGCGGAGCCTTGGAGTTCTATCTCCACGGTGCTCTCCCCGTCTTCTTCCGTGCCGAGTTCTCTCTCGGTAGCGTTGTATTCCTCCCGGGACTCATCGGGGACTACTTCTTCAGTACTGGCGGGGTGTGAAGTCATGTCTGGTTCCCACTGGTCCCCACCGTGAACTTGGTCAGTTACATTAGAGCCCGTAGGGGCCTCTATGGTCGGGGTAGTCTGGGCGTTGGGGTTAGACATACTTTTACTTTCTAGTTTTACCGCGTTTACTGTTAGTAGAAGACTAGGTTGTTGACTGACAGCGTAAGCCTCTAAGTACTGAGGGAGCCGTCGTTCGCGCTGCGGGCGTTGGTTAGGAGGATCGTTTCGTGGAGTGTTCATCATAGGCCATTTCAATATTAATAACACTATATTAATATTACACTAATTACCCTCCGGCTCGAAGGACCAATTGTAACTGAGGGGTACAATTCCCTGACTGTATTACTAGATATGATACTTACTACCACTACCTTTGTACTTAATATTCGGCCACCCAGTACACGGCATAAATATATTATCATAAACACTCTCACGTAGATGAAACGGATCCAACACAAATGTACGAAGTCGAAACAGGTCTTTATTTCTACACAGCGATGGTGTGTAGAACAAGCACTTAATCACTTAATTACATTTATGAATTGAAATAGTATGCACTTTTATGGCAAAGAGTATTCGTCGGTATATCAATAGAGAATGTCCAATCTTTGAAGGCGCAGGTGGTAAATATACGACCTGGAATAGTTAAGGAATAACAGCAATGATACTTTAATGATTATATACTAGATACACTAGAGGGGGTTAATCCGGTCGCTTGTAAGCCGACAGGAGTAGGAGGGGGGGGGGGGTAGAATCCGGCTGCCTCGTCCGGCCAAGGGTATCCCAGGTGAACCCACTGTAGTGCCGTTCAATGCGCCGGCGATCCTTGGACCACAGATGAAAGCAGGTGGACTCTTTGTGGGCCGGCTCTCTCCGGTCCACGGGGGAGAGACGTGAAGCGACCTAGTCTTGCAGAGCGTCTCCTCACCTTGCGTCCTCTCCAGGGGGGGGGGTTCCAACACACGGCAGTGTCGGGGGTCTTTATCCATGGAATAATCAAAGTATACAAAGCATAATCCGTGCCTGGGAAGGCGGGCTGTCGTCGGTAGAATAATCCGGTATACAGGTCCACTCGCTCGTCGGCTCTGGGGCTCCTCGGGTGCAGCTTCACATGGGGTCAACCACCCTGGGTAAGCAGCCAGTTCTCTGCCCGAAACGATGGGGTACTGACTACGGTAGTATTCTCACCGCACGAAGCACTATATATTAACAGACTATTATTAGCTTAATAGACTACGTCCAACTCGACGATATAGTGCCAAATATGACTATTCAAATATTAATATACACGATGTCTCAATACCGATGGTAGGCGAACTTGGCCTTACTCCCACACGTGGCGTCGCGGGGAGGCTTTACGTCTGTGACTCTATTGGAGGGTAAGAAACTGGACTGAAAAGAAAGTCCTACTTTAGTAGCGCAGTATATATACGCACTATGAACAAATAGTCCCATTAGTGGTGCGGTAGCCAGATTCCTACGCGGAACTAGGACTTGTTCGTACATGTGGAGCGGTACGTTTGAACTGGGTCTGAGGGGTATGGCAGCCTGGCACCAAGGTCTCGACCAATAGTAGAATGGAGACTATTGTGGGATGTTCAGTAGGCTAGAATGGATATTCAATGCATATTGTACAAGGAATATACAAGGGATATCAGGGAATATTAGAGAATATACAAATACAATTAAATATATATATATAAATAAATATATATATTCGGTTTAATCTGGCCCTTCACAACAATACTGAATATGTATTTCAATGGACAAATATATTCAAATAAACTACTTGTTGTTGACTGATGGGAAAAACATTCCAGAATCCAGGTCCCTGGTCTGCCTATGAGCAATGTCTCGTCCAAATCAGCCCCCCTGTAGTTTGCGAGATTAGTTGCGGACAGAGTTCGCACACAGAAAGACTCGCATGAGACAATAAAGAGGAAGCCACAAGATGTGCGGAGGAATTTAGCCAGAATAAGGATGTACTCAAGTCAAATATAGACTTAGTTAACACAGGTTTATTTAGCTCAGACAGAGTATCTGAGCTATAAGTACAGATAGATCAAGAGTTATTGCTGGATGACTCCAGGAGAGACACAGGCCTAGTAATCCCCCCAAAGAGCTCCTAGAAAACCTTGGTCTTTATAGTGAGAGGAAAGGATTCTCAAAGCAGGTCTGTATGTGTTTGCAAAATGTCAGAATTAATTTGAATTCAGGACAACTTTATTTATTTTTTGTGATATTTTTTTTATAATTTTGTAAAAAAGAAAAAAAGGACATACAAAACATTCACATTAGGTAGGGGGAAAAAAGAAAGAAATCATAAAAAACACATTCCTTTTTAAGAAGATGACATTTTCTTATCAAATGTTGTAACATTTAGCTACACCCTACACTGACGGAACATGGAGCCTGCATATCCAAGCCCCAAGCTAATCCAATACAGATCAATCATGCTTTCAGGCATATTTCCATAATCACTATTGTGTATCAATAAGTCTGTATTTCAAGTGTACACATAGTTCTCTACAGTCTTGATGGCAAAACACCCCCCCGGCAAACTTAATTTTTTAAACTAAATCGAGCCGCTATAATTAATCAGATACTCCCCAAATCAAATGAGACACACATAATGGTGGCATCTCTGTTCCTCCCGCCGACAACCAGAGTGATGCGCAGTCGCCTGGGTGTCCAGTGGACTAGAGGTAGCGGCTCTCTCGACTGTTCCACGTGCAGTAATCCATCATCCTAATCTGCCCATGATATCCCCGAGATGAAAGCGATCTCCCGCCGCGTCACGGCCATTTCCCATGGAGAAAATTGCTCTTGTTCACGCCGTGAGTGAGGAGCCGTGGGAACGGGGAGCCGTGACGCCGCAAACATGTCGAGAGGAGATTGAAAAAGAGCTTCTATACGCGTCTCACAACAAGGGGGCGCCGGGTCGGGAGAGAGCGGTATCCTATAGCAGCTCAAAGGCAACATCCCATAATGCTCGCCCGGTATTTATACCTACCTACCGCTGTCTGCAGCCCTACACTGTAATCATAGTAATCATAATCATCTTAACTACTCACCCATATACTCTGTATGAGAGCATGTCGTGTGTGTCATATATGTTATGATGAATTGAAAATGGGGGACCCTGATGTAAACAAGACGAAAGTCTTTCTCTGGTCTGCATCCCCTTAACAATTATATGTATTGAGCTGTACTGTACTGTACCCATTCTGCAATCTGTTAATAAAGTTTTCAATCAATCAATCAATCAATGCTGTATATACCACATATTTACATCTATATTCTTATACCACGTGTATATATATATACGTATTTGTCTGAATATACCTGCATATAACCCCTCAATATGCTTACTTATACACCTGCATATAACCCATAGCTCTGTATGATAGCATGTACAAATGCTGTATATATATATATTTATTTATTCATTCTCACCACATATATATCTATCCACGCCTGTCTAAATTTTACCTGCACATAGTCCTTTTACATATCTGTAGATACTATATCTACATCTGTACATATCCTACCCTTACTAGTTACTCTGCTGGCCAGTATGACTTACTACCATAGTGTCTTCGCACCTGTATCCCTGTACATATTATACTACAACTCTGTACATAGTACATCTGATTAGCACAACACTCAGTAGTACCCAGTTTAACCACCTGTACATTGTACATTGGTAAATGGCTGCTTTTTTTATATAGCGCTTTTATCCAAAGCGCTTTACAATTTGATCCTCACATTTTACCCATTCACTCACACATTCACACACCGACGGCGGAGGCGACCATGCAAGGTGTCCACCTGCTCATCGGGAGCAATTAGGGGTTAAGTGTCTTGCTCAAGGACACATCGACACGCTGCCTCTATATTGCTGTTGCACTTTACTGTTACATTTGCACTCTGGTTGGATGCCAAACCTATTTTCGTTGTACTGTACTTGTGCTGTGTATATATATATATATATATATAATGACAATACATTCTAATCTAATCTGTACAATTGTACATTTTCTTGGGTGACTTCTATAGTAATGTCCTTATCTCTACCATCTGTCAGCACCACCTCTCTATCTGTGAGCACCACTTCTCTGTCTGTCAGCACCACCTCTCTGTCTGTCAGCACCACCTCTCTATCTGTCAGCACCACCTCTCCTCTATCTGTGAGCACCACCTCTCTATCTGTCAGCACCACCTCTCTATCTGTGAGCAGCACCTCTCTATCTGTCAGCACCACCTCTCTGTCTGTGAGCACCACCTCTCTATCTGTCAGCACCACCTCTCTGTCTGTGAGCACCACCTCTCTATCTGTGAGCACCACCTCTCTGTCTGTCAGCACCACCTCTCTGTCTGTCAGCACCACCTCTCTATCTGTCAGCACCACCTCTCTGTCTGTGAGCACCACCTCTCTATCTGTGAGCACCACCTTTCTATCTGTCAGCACCACCTCTCCTCTGTCTGTGAGCACCACCTCTCTGTCTGTGAGCACCACCTCTCTATCTGTCAGCACCACCTCTCTATCTGTGAGCACCACCTCTCTATCTGTCAGCACCACCTCTCTGTCTGTGAGCACCACCTCTCTATCTGTGAGCACCACCTCTCTATCTGTCAGCACCACCTCTCTGTCTGTCAGCACCACCTCTCTATCTGTCAGCACCACCTCTCTGTCTGTCAGCACCACCTCTCTGTCTGTCAGCACCACCTCTCTATCTGTCAGCACCACCTCTCTATCTGTCAGCACCACCTCTCTGTCTGTCAGCACCACCTCTCTATCTGTGAGCACCACCTCTCTATCTGTCAGCACCACTTCTCTATCTGTCAGCACCACCTCTCCTCTATCTGTGAGCACCACCTCTCTATCTGTGAGCACCACCTCTCTATCTGTCAGCACCACCTCTCTATCTGTGAGCACCACCTCTCTATCTGTCAGCACCACCTCTGTCTGTGAGCACCACCTCTCTATCTGTCAGCACCACCTCTCTATCTGTCAGCACCACCTCTCTATCTGTCAGCACCACCTCTCTGTCTGTGAGCACCACCTCTCTATCTGTCAGCACCACCTCTCTATCTGTGAGCACCACCTCTCTATCTGTGAGCACCACCTCTCTATCTGTGAGCACCACCTCTCTATCTGTGAGCACCACCTCTCTATCTGTGAGCACCACCTCTCTATCTGTGAGCACCACCTCTCTATCTGTGAGCACCACCTCTCTGTCTGTCAGCACCACCTCTCTATCTGTGAGCACCACCTCTCTGTCTGTCAGCACCCCTCTATCTGTCAGCACCACCTCTCTATCTGTCAGCACCACCTCTCTATCTGTGAGCACCACCTCTCTATCTGTCAGCACCACCTCTCTATCTGTCAGCACCACCTCTCTATCTGTCAGCACCACCTCTCTGTCTGTGAGCACCTCTCCTCTATCTGTGAGCACCACCTCTCCTCTATCTGTCAGCAGCACCTCTCTGTCTGTGAGCACCACCTCTCTGTCTGTCAGCACCACCTCTCTGTCTGTCAGCACCACCTCTCTGTCTGTCAGCACCACCTCTCTGTCTGTCAGCACCACCTCTCTATCTGTGAGCACCACCTCTCTATCTGTCAGCACCACCTCTCTGTCTGTCAGCACCACCTCTCTATCTGTGAGCACCACCTCTCCTCTGTCTGTGAGCAGCACCTCTCTATCTGTCAGCACCACCTCTCTATCTGTCAGCACCCCTCTATCTGTGAGCACCACCTCTCTATCTGTCAGCACCACCTCTCTGTCTGTGAGCACCACCTCTCTATCTGTGAGCACCACCTCTCTGTCTGTGAGCACCACCTCTCTGTCTGTCAGCACCACCTCTCTATCTGTGAGCACCACCTCTCTATCTGTGAGCAGCACCCCTATATCTGTGAGCACCACCTCTCTATCTGTGAGCACCACCTCTTTGTCTGTCAGCACCACCTCTCTATCTGTGAGCAGCACCTCTCTGTCTGTGAGCACCACATAAACATGGACCCTACTGGCCTGGGTTGCATCTACATACAGTGGCTGGTCACTGTGTAGCGGTGGGGCCTGGGGGGGGGGGGGGTGACGTAACACGCGGCGTATCAATTCCAAGCTGCAGACAGACGCTACCTCACTGGAGAGAGGGAAGGTCGTGCCGAGCCCCCAGAGGTGCCGCCGCCGCGGTGATTTAAACCTGTGTGGTTTCTACTCAAGGACAGATTACACAACACTTCATCGGGTAACACAGCTGAGGTATCAATGGTAACCTATTGGAAACAATTAATTTGCATTCAGCCTTGAAAAGGTTAATTGGCCCCGTTCGGTTTACAATAACGATCGGCCCCTCTCTACTCTGCACAGTTAAGAGCCAGTGGGACTTGGTGACCTCACTGTACATCCTGGAGGGTATCTACTATTTTTAACCCCTTTGCTTTGCTTTGAATTATAATGGTGTGTATAATGACGTTATTTTGATACCATACCGATATATAACTAGTGCTTTCATCTGATACTAATAAAATATGTGTACACAGACGGGTTAGACGTAGTATACTACCGAATTCACATAATTTAGCTTACATCAAAATGCCAACACTTAACCAGACCAGCAAATCATCCTACTGTGTCAATCAGGGACGATTCATCCTAATGTGTCAATCAGGGACGATTCATCCTAATGTGTCAATCAGGGACAATTCATCCTAATGTGTCAATCAGGGACGATTCATCCTAATGTGTCAATCAGGGACGATTCATCCTAATGTGTCAATCAGAATCAGTAGGAGTCATCCTACTCATTGTCATTTACTGAAGATAATTTATTCATCTAAAATTGTGAGTCACTCATCCACTAAGACTGACAATGATTTGAATGAAACACTAAAACAAAGACAGCCCTCATGGATTCATTATATATATATCCTCCCACCAACAAAGAAATCTCACCTTGTCAAGGCGTATTTATTTGCCTAATATATATATATTAGTCAAATAAATACGCCTTGACATGGTGAGATTTTCTTTGTTTGTGGGAGGATGGCGAGACGGGGTGGGGTGGGGTGGGGGGACTGGACGTTTACCCCCTGTTAAAATGAAAGGGGTGAGCAAGTGCACCACTTGAATAGAAAATCGATAAAGCACAAAGCAAAGCTGGGTATTACAGCTTAAGTCGTGTGGCGACTAAAAAGGAGGGCCATGGAAACTGCAGGGTCACCTTGGTGACGGGGAGAGATGGGGACGTGCCCTTGTACGTGCGTGTGTGTGTGTCTGAGGGGCGGGTCCATGTGTGTGTACGTTGTATGTTATTATAGGCAGTGTAATATAGTAAAACTACTATTGTGAGTAGTTTTATAGCGTTATAGTAGCACAGTTACAACACAGAAACGTATGTTAAGTATAATTTTTTATTTTATTTTTTTATCTTTTTCCCCCTCATTTTTTCCTCCGATTTTCTCCCATCCCAATGTTAGTCGTTATGCCAATTCCCAATCCCCTTCCTGGTCACTGCACACTTACCCCCCACAGTCGGTCTGGGAGAGTAGAGGCTACCACGTGCTTCCTCCGACACACGTCCAGCCAATCAACCGCTTCTTTTCACCTGGCAGCGCGGATTCTCACTGAGAGGGCGTAGCGTGTGGAAGGATCACACTATCCCACTTAGATCCTATCCGCGCTTAGCAGGCACCCCGACCGAACTGTAGGAGTCGCTGTTTACAACGACCCGGACCCACCCCGCCAGCTTCTCCCACCCTCTAATACAGCCAATTGTATTAGTGTGAACGGCCAGCCAAGCTGGTGACAACCCCGG
>NC_140168.1:26026209-26116209 GCF_963971535.1 Notolepis coatsorum | reverse complement strand
CATACAGCTGTCACGGCAATTAGCATTTGTTGGCTTTTTCAAATAATTCTCTTTTTCCAAGAGATCTCTTTTTCTCCCCGCGAAATTTGCATAATTACAGCCCACTTAGAGAATGTCAACAAGTAGATGCAACGTGATTGATAATGAGCTTGTTTACACGCTCCGACGGTATTCCGGATACTTGCTAATGTGCCAGTTAAGATCCGAGTCGGTTGTTTTTATAGAGAGTGTGTGTCTTCATATCCTCATCATCACGAATGCCCCTGCAATACGTGTGCAAACGGAATATCACAAACGTCGCCATGGAAACCGCCAGTGTCAAGCATCCCGGGCCAGTGTCGGCAGGTCCCAGTGCTCGTACCGTATATGCTGCTCTCGTGTTTTGCATGTTCTTTTCAACAGTAAACAGCCCAGTGATTGTGTGCGTGTGCGTGTGTGTGTGTGTGTGTGTGTGTGTGTGTGTGTGTGTGTGTGTGTGTGTGTGTGTGTGTGTTGAACATGATTTGTGGAACTCCCTCTGGTGTTGTGGTCGTGGTATTCACTGACCTTTGGGAAGTATTTTGACATGTACATGGGTACCTTAGTGGTGTAGTGTATCTTGTAGACCAGGCCCATTGCAAGCTGCTGTACTCTGTCGCCTACTCTAAGCCATCCTAGGTAGTCAAAATGGGCAGGGGTGAGGTGGGTTTTAGGAGTAAGGTCAAGTAGTAGTCTGACCAGTTAGTTTTGAGATGTTTGTAATCTTGTTTTTAGCGCCTTTGAGGTGCTTTGGTACCATGAGGTGCAAGCATAGTCGTAGTAGCCTACCCTTGAATGAGTGCTCCTGCTAGAGTCTTCAGGGTATTCTTGTTTACCAGAGAGGAGATCCGGTACAAGAATGTTGTTCTTTGGTTGACTTTTTTTATTACATTGGATGCCATTTTGTCTGTCTGTCAGTCTGTGTGTCTGTCAGTCTGTGTGTCTGTCAGTCTGTGTGTCTGTCAGTCTGTGTGTCTGTGTGTCTGTGTGTCTGTCTGTCTGTCTGTCTGTCTGTCTGTCTGTCTGTCTGTCTGTCTGTCTGTCTGTCTGTCTGTCTGTCTGTCCCTCTCTCTCTGCGTGTGCGTGTGTGTGTGTGTGTGTGTGTGTATCATGTGTAAATATGAATCTGCATGTTAACACTTTCTTCGCCAGGCTTATGTACATCATTATACCATCCTCTGCCAGCTCTATTTGTCTATGGAGAAGTTCCCCTTCTTTGCAGGGCTATAACTTTTTTAATTGTATTGCTAAATTGACATTACTATGGCCCATTCAACATCAAGTATCTATTGTTCAGGGTGTAGCAACGTTATACTTTTTCATTCACATATTCATACTAAAATACAGTCTAAAGTATAAATATGTTTTTATCGTTTTCTGCACCTTTCTCCAGAACGTGATTTATAGCCCTAAATGCATTATATTGATGATTGTATACAGTTTGATAGCGATCGGCGCGAGATAAAAAATGTCAAATGGACGTGCTTCTAGAAGTTACTACTTATCATCTGATGTTGACCGAATGGGGGGGGGGGGTCGTTTATAATTCCGTGGCCAACGTTAGATGATTCATCTAGTGTGGGTGATATGATCATTAGAGCAGTTTGTATCGAACACGGTAAAAAAAAACGCTGAAACTCACCGCAGCTTCCTCGTAGCATTGGGCGATGAGCAAAAATATTCCTATTATGGGATGTTGAAATATGCGATCCATCTCCAGGTTGTATAATAGTATATATGTCCAAATCATGTTGTTTATCGAGTTATTGGTAACGGATTGCTATCCATTGTGTTTAGCTCGAGTCCCGGGACTATTAGCGAGTGATCGGACCGAATTGGAAAGAGCACCAGTTTCCGTTTCCGGTTTCCGGTTTGGGCGATCCGCCGATCGGCCACCAGATGGCGCTCTTGAACCGTTGGAGAGTTGAGAGGGGATCAACAGTAGATCTCAAGTCTCTGGGGGAGAAATATGATTGCTTTTGAAATATTGATCTCAATGACGTGTTACGGCGTCATTGGCAGATTGAGCATGGCGGGGAATGACGAGTTTAGGCGTCCTTGGCAGAGAAAGTGTTAAACACTCAGCGTTACACTAACCATGTTCTCCACGCGCAGCTCGAACGGCATGGGGTTGTAGACCATCAGCTGGACCTCGCACACGTCCCCCTGCACCCACTGGAACTCTGGGAAGACAGAGGTAGTACATCACCGTGAGCTCAAAAGGTTAAAGGTCACGTAACATTCAACATACTGTATAAGAAAAGGAAGATCATGTTTGTTCAGTCCGCAGGTACTTCATAGAATAGAATAGAATAGAAATACTTTAATCATCCCGAGGGAAATTTGGCACTACAAATCGCTCACAGTAAACATTTAGGTAGACAAAACAAAGTCACAAATAAGAATAACAAAAAATGGCCTAAGGCTATGTGTCCACTAAAAACCTTTTTTTCAAGGCGGACCGCTTTGAAAAAAAAGAAGAAAAAAAATCTCAGCGTTTTTCTGAGGCTCGCGCCAGCCGCGGCTCCGCCCCTTCCTCGATGAGTTACCTTGATGAGCGCACTCCTTTCCCAAAAGTTGAACTAGTTTCAACTTTATGAGCTGGGAGCGCTCCGACCAAAAACGCTGCCGCCGAGAGCTCATATAACGCAAGGCGCGTCGCTGGGAAGAGGAGCGCGCCTGTTGCTTCTCTAGCATAGAAATGAATGACAGAAAGGAGCTGACAACTCATAAAACGTCCCTGGTGGACACATAGCCTAAGGATAAAGAATAAAATAAACCCAAGAATAAAAATTATAATAGTAAAATATGGTCGCGCCATCCATTTTCAGGGCTAGTTGATTGGGCAGGTGAGTTGTTACACACTCCTTAGCGGATTCCGACTTCCATGGCGACCGTCCTGCCGTCTATATCATCCAACACCTTTTCTGGGGTCTGATGAGCGTCGGCATCGGGCACGTTCGGTTCATCCCGCAGTGAAGTCAAAGGGGTGAAGTGCCCCTTTAAGCGCATTTATGATCCATGACTTTAAAATGGCACACACAGTAAATATATAAATGTTCCTGTGCATTCATGAATTCCATTAGGCAATGCCGTTTACTCCAGGCAACTAAAACACACCCATTAATTTGAACTGATGCTGAAGATGCTCAGGATGTAATGGGAGTCGTTCCCAAGTTCAACGTCAGTTCAGATCCAAGATTAATTTGCTTGTTTTGATGAACATTTATCGGGGACATTGAGATCTGACCATCTTAAGAGTAGATTATTTAATTTCATTCATTATTTTATTATCTTAGAGTCGATTAAGCCGCCTGGCCGCAGACTACAGTAAGGTTGAAGGTCAGCGATGTGTTAGGGTAGGGGTCGGCAACCTGCGGCTCTTTAGCCAATCACCTGCGGCTCCCTGGCCAAAAAAATAATAATTAAAAAAATCTTTTTTTTGGAGATCGATGTCATACTGTGACACTGAAATGAAAAGAAATTTCATCAACTAAGATATTTAGTCAACAAAAGGCTTACCTGTATGCCTGATATGTGGTGCAAAATTAGCGAACAACGAAAAATTTACTTTTTATTTTATAGATTTTCCACAAATAAGGGAAGTACTCTAATAGAGTTGCATAGTTCAGGGTTTTATTTCAAAGTAGGTCTACAGATGCCAGTGTTTTTTCTCCTTTTCTGTGTTTTATTTCAAAGTAGGTCTACACATGGTAGTCTTTTTTCAAAGTGGACTACTTTTTATTTTATAAATGTTCCACAAATAAGGGAAGGACTCAAATATACCTGAATAGTTCAGGGTTTTATTTCAAAGTCGGTCTACAGACAACAGTGTTTTGTCTCCTTTTCTGTTTTATTTTAAAATAGGTCTACACAGCCAGTATTTTTTCTCCTCTTCATAAGAGTTTGAGGTTTTCCTTTGTTATAACAGGTAAAAACAGCAATAAAAAGTCAAAATGTTTCTTTTTGTTGCTTTATAATCCCATTAATGCAACAAACTGTGTGGTATAAGTATAAAGTATAATAAATCGCAAATTACTTTGGGTATGCAATTGTCAGGCGTTTTATGCTAAATGTGGGGTATGCTTGGGGATATATAAAACGTTATACACTGTGTTATCTTCATTTTAAGGGTAAATAGGTTGTGCGGCTCCCTGAGCATATTATTTTGTGGGACGGGGGAAAAGTGGCTCTTTTGATAGTAAAGGTTGCTGATCCCTGTGTTAGGGCTTCTGTCACTCTCCTCTGACTAGGAACAGGAGGTATTCATAGGGCTAGGCATTATGGGGAAAAAAATATTATAAATATCAGAATATATTTTTCAATATATGATTTGAGAGACGTTAGTAATGTACTGTTAAAAAAAAGCTAAGAAAGGGATTAAAAGGAGATGTATTTCTATTGTTGGGGTTAACTTGTGGAACAATGTTGATATACATAGTAATTTGCTTTTGGTAAAAAATAAATAAATAAAAATGGTTTGTATAGCTATTTTTGAAGATGAAAAATGTGAATAATTCTTTTCTTGTTATAATTTTTTTTGTAATACTGTTTAATACTGGAGTCTTTATTTTGTTAAAGGTCCCATGCATTATAAATGGCCTTTTCCAGTGTTTAGCATTGATTCCTAGCAATTGGGGATTATATCAATGTGGTCTGTGTCGTTAATTATCATATTTACTCATCAGTCTAGTCTCGAGTTCACGAGATCTTCCCTCACTCAACTAAGCTGTTCTGATTTGACTCGCAATGCGACGTAGCAAGTGATCTGCATAACTAACGCCCCCTCTATGGTTGTAGCGCATAGTGTAACCCGACACTTCCTCAAACGGGCAGAGAACGAGCGAGCGAGAGAGGGAGAGAGAGAGATAGAGAGGGAGAGAGAGAGAGGAACCGGCGGGACCGTGCAGAAGTGTACAAATGTGTGTGCGCCATCTCTCTCCCTCGTCGGAGCATTTACACACAAACTTGACTGCGTGTGTGTCGGGACGCATCTCTCCTCTCTCTCTCTCTCTCCCTCTCTCTCTCTCTCTCCCTCTCTCTCTCTCTCTCGCTCTCTCTCGTATGTATCACGCTGTGTGGGTGACTGTCACTGAAAGCGCTTATGGGCGGAGCCCATCCAATAACAGCCTGAAATCCTGAGGCTGAAAAATTATGCTTTTGAGTACTTCATTAGAAATATAAAACAATTGGGAGGCGGCTGGGTGGCGTAGCGGAGATTGCGCTCGTCACCAATGCAAGAGACTCCGGTCTCGAATCCCGGTGTCAGCATTGCCTGCGGCTTGGGCCAGTCGTTATACTATCTCAATTGACAGAGGTAGTGGGTGGAAGTCGATGGGTGGGGATTGGACGTTGTGGACAGCGACTCCTACAGGTCGGTTGGGGGACGTCTGCACAGCAGAGACAGGAAGTATCGGGGGCAGCGTGAGCCTCCCACGCGTTACTCCTTGCCATTGAGAGTCCGCGCTGTCTGGTGAAAAGATGCGACAGGCTGCCTCCTTGTGTACCGGAGGGGACACGTGATGCAAGGCTTCTATCCTCACTACAGCCGACCAGTGGGAGGCATAGTCTAGCAACGTTCAAGACAGGGGAGGGGAGAATTGGCAATACGAAATTGGGATGGGAGAAAAATAGAAAAATAAGGAGAAAAAGTGGATAAAAAAATATATATATATTAGGGATGCTCGATATTGGCTTTTTTACCGATACCGATGTACCGATATTGTCCAACTCTTAATTTCCGATACCGATATCAACCGATACCGATATATGCAGGGTTCCCCCCCCCCCCCCCCCCCCAACATTTTTTATAATTTCAGGTAATTAACATTACATATCTCTTGTTGTGGAATTAACACAACATTATGCATACTTTTGACAATAAATAAAATCAGAATTTGTTTTTACTTGCTTGCCTGGGTAAATAAAGGTTATAGAAATGTAAAAAAATTTAAATAAAAAAATTAAAACAGATACCGATATTTTCCGATATCACATTTTAATGCCAATATCGGCCGATAATATCGGACATCCCTAATATATATATATAAAACAATGCATTTAAAAAAAAATAACTTACAGATATCTTCCATAGACTCACAGGAATTGTGTAAAGTTGCCCAAGTGCAAGGAATAGCAATGTATGTCCCCTTTAGGAATATAGGACAGGCATGTATAAGCATTATGCTTCAGCCTGTACCTTTATGAAATTCATACAGAAAGTGGTCTCATTAGGCTCCCGGTCGGGGCGCCCCGGTGGCGCACCACGTATATACGCTACGTAATCGCAACGTCCTGGTTTCTAATCCGGCCCAGGACATGTGTTGCAAGTCCTCCCGATATCTCTCTCTCTCCCAATTTCCAAACTGTCCTGTCAAATAAAATGCACTTAAAAAATGCCCTACAAAAAAAGATGTAAAAAAAAGAACACAAAAAAAACATTAGGCCCCCGGTAAATCCACGCCCCGCAACTTGAAGGACAAAGGGATTTATGAAGAACGTGAGCTCCGGCCATGCGCCTTCGGGAAATTAAAAGGCCGTCTGAAGAAGAAGGGTATCTCTATAATACGAATGTCTCTGAAAGAGGCCCCTCGTATCCTCAGGTCTGCCTCGCGGGGCGCTCTCGGAGGCGGCCAATTACGTGTTGAAATAATGCCCCGGGAAAGAAAATGTAAACGGCAAACTGAACAGCTACACGGCGCGGGCTCATTTGTGTTGTTGCCGCACTCTCTCCGACCTCCTCAAGTGGCCATTTATATCCTGCAATAGATCTCAGAAAAGCCTCTGTCCTTTTGAAGCGCCGACGTATGTAGCAATCGGGAACGTGGTGTTATTAATAAGATAAGGCAGATTCAGGCATCATAGCAGCATGGGGCAGGAGGGAGGGGAGGTACAGGTAGTAGAAGACATACAGGTACACAGGTCACAGAATTATAGTACAGTGGAGAAGTAAACATTTTATAAAAAGGCAGTGTAAACAATATAATTAACTCTGGACATGCGCATATGGGCAACAAGGTGTGAGATGAGGGTATGTAATGCCCTCTCAGTTATATTTGCCCTACAATAAATATAGTTACAATATATAATCTAATAATTTAAATCTAATCTAATATATAATAATAAAAAAAAGAAAAAAGAAAAAAAAGAAATAATAATAATAATAATAATAATAATAATAATAATAATAATAATAATAATAATAATAATAATAATAATAATAATAATAATAATAATAATAATAATAATAATAATAATAATAATAATAATAATAACAAAATGCTAAAATTATGCAATATATAATAATCTAATAATCCAGTAATGCTCTGATGAAGTGATGAAGTATTCGCATCCTAATCACGAGTCTGAGCATCGTGTCTGTGTTGCCGTGGCGCTCGTCTCCGCAGGTCACCCACCTCTGACCGGAGGACAGACAGAGGGAGATGCAGATGTTGACCGGTGCTCATTGAGCGCAGTACGGAGAAGTGACGCTGTATAATTATCAGCAGATGTATAATCTCCTCCGTTGAATAATGCATGCGCACTCTGCCGGGGAGGGGGGGTGGGGGGCAATGGCGCATGAAACATGCATGTGAAACAGAGAGCTCCCGGAGTGGCAGGCGGACGCACTCGGATGGAACCGAAGTCTGGCGCCTTGGCTGGGGACAAATCTCTGAGAGAAATAAATTTAACGAACAAAAGACCAGAAGATGGAATAACTCAAAAGGACTCAAGAGGGGGAAAGTGCTCGAGAGCAAAACTCACCTCCAGCTCGTAACAACCCACGGCTCTGTAACTCACACCTCCAGCTCGTAACAACCCACGGCTCTGTAACTCACACCTCCAGCTGGTAACAACCCACGGCTCTGTAACTCACACCTCCAGCTGGTAACAACCCACGGCTCTGTAACTCACACCTCCAGCTGGTAACAACCCACGGCTCTGTAACTCACACCTCCAGCTGGTAACAACCCACGGCTCTGTAACTCACACCTCCAGCTCGTAACAACCCACGGCTCTGTAACTCACACCTCCAGCTCGTAACAACCCACGGCTCTGTAACTCACACCTCCAGCTCGTAACAACCCACGGCTCTGTAACTCACACCTCCAGCTGGTAACAACCCACGGCTCTGTAACTCACACCTCCAGCTCGTAACAACCCACGGCTCTGTAACTCACACCTCCAGCTGGTAACAACCCACGGCTCTGTAACTCACACCTCCAGCTGGTAACAACCCACGGCTCTGTAACTCACACCTCCAGCTGGTAACAACCCACGGCTCTGTAACTCACACCTCCAGCTCGTAACAACCCACGGTTCTGTAACTCACACCTCCAGCTCGTAACAACCCACGGCTCTGTAACTCACACCTCCAGCTCGTAACAACCCACGGCTCTGTAACTCACACCTCCAGCTCGTAACAACCCACGGCTCTGTAACTCGCACCTCCAGCTGGTAACAACCCACGGCTCTGTAACTCACACCTCCAGCTCGTAACAACCCACGGCTCTGTAACTCACACCTCCAGCTGGTAACAACCCACGGCTCTGTAACTCACACCTCCAGCTCATAACAACCCACGGTTCTGTTATGTGCTCAATCTAGCAATTTTGTATGTCTGGGTACGTTGTGGCATATTGTCTATTTTATACTGCTTTTATGTCTGCACTTTATGCATTGCTATTATCTTGTCAATGCTCTGCTCATTTTATGTAAATTATCTGCTCATTGTATGTAAAATATCTGCTCATTTTATGTAAATTATCTGCATATGTAAATTATCTGCTAATTTTATGTAAATCTTCTGCTCATTTTATGTAAATTATCTGCTCATTTTATGTAAATCCTAAATCATCTGCTCATTTTATGTAAATCATCTGCTCATTTTATGTAAATCATCTGCTAATTTTATGTAAATTATCTGCTCATTTCATGTAAATTATCTGCTCATTGTATTTAAATTGTCTGCTCATTGTATGTAAATTATCTGCTCATTGTATGTAAATTATTTGCTCATTGTATGTAAATGATCTGCTCATTGTATGCCCATGTCTATTTTATTTTATCTATATTACGGCTGTGAAGCTTTGGGCTGCAATTCTTGTATGAAAGGTGCTATACAAATAAAGTGTATTATTATTATTATTAATAATAATATCAGGCTGTTACAGAGTTACAGTGACTGTTGATACTCAACTTCCGGCCCACTGCAACTTTTTCAATGATCCCGCGAGGTCATTTATCACGTTAACATTTCCAAAACCATATTCGATTTGAAGACGAGTGTAACTCCATCTTTTGGAAGCTCTCGCGAGCTCAGGTTTTAAGGCTAGAGTGGAGAGGTAGGCATGTGAATCTAGAGACCTTGAGGGAAACCAACCATTTCATGCCATGTTACTGGGAAAGTTATGGAATCGTGCTCCAAAGTCGTGACATTTTGACGAGGAAAGAAAAACTCAAGTCAGCCCAATAACAATGGGGTCCCTGACCTCAAGATATCGATATGTAGCCAGGCTCATAATTTGGAACCGTAAGACGTTTTCAGCTACAACCATTTCCAATGTGTGTTAGGTCCATGCAGTTCCAAGGGTCGAAAACCCTGCAGTTTTGTACAAAGTCGTGATTTTTCACTTTTTACCCACCTGTAAATCTGAGACTGCAATTTAATAAATACCCTGGTTTATGTACTGAACCACAGAATCACCATAAAGGCACAATTTGGGTCTAATGCTTTGCTCTGGCTATGCTCCACTATTCTCTGGTCCCCGACATACAATACATGTTTTTCAAAGTGGTCCTCCTGCGAATAAAGCGGATTATCCTCGCCGTACAGCAATCTATTTCAGAAGAGGGGCCCGTACGCCTTCCATTCATCAGCACCAATGTACAGTATGCTCAAAGAGGTATAGAGTAGCACAGAAAAAGGGGAATAAATCTTAGGCCATTCAGTGTTTGAAAGCTCCCATTCTAATCTTTTCATCAACTTTATGGAAAATTGAAAACTGGTTGAGGCGCTCCCTGCGATGATGTATAAAGTAATATGCCGATGACCTCGCTTCTTAAGGTGCTCCCATGGTCGAGCGGACTCCGCAGAGGTCCGCGCGGACACTTTGAGCTTTCATAGTCGAGCGTACCTCCGCGGACCTCCGCAGACCAATTTCCTACATGTCTCGCGGCAGTTTACAAAAAGATTTCCCACGCTGTTCAACTTCTGTCATGTCGTCGTCATCCGATGTCAAAATAAAGAGTCTATTCATGGGTCGGCAATAGGTGGCCCGCGGGCCGAAATTGGCCCGCCAGCAATCAGTTCTGGCCCGTCAGTTTATTTTGAGAATATGATATTTATTTTATTTTCATCATATTATTTTTATTATATGCATACTTTATGTTTTATCCATGTTGAGAGTGAATAACGGGTATATAGGCAGCGAGGTGCAATGTACCATATAGGCTTGCTCAACATTAGGTGGACAGCGCGTGGTGCTGAAATGGCAAACACGCATTGCATGAAATAAAAACACCAGTTTTATTTCGAAATATTGGAAAACGGAGATAACATAGACTCTGTTGGCTGGCGGGCCAATTTCGGCCCGCGGGCGGCCTATTGCCGACCCATGAATAGACTCTTTATTTTGACATCGGATGACGACGACATGACAGAAGAAGTATTTCATGCAATCCGTGCCAAGTGAGAGTAGGGCAGGATCATGATTAAATGGGTAGGATTGGTCCGGTAAAACGTTGGCAGGTAGATGACGCTAAATTTAGTTTTACTATCGCTAATCGTCACCCATTCCAATTCATATACATTTGGACCATGTCGTTTTTCATCATCTGAAGAAACTTGAGATGTTTGAATGGCTTTTCTAAATGAAGTGTGTAAAACTGCCAGTTTTATTTCAAAATATTGGAAATGGAGATAACATAGACTGGCAGTTTTACACACTTCATTTAGAAAAGCCATTCAAACATCTTACGTCTCACACGGTGACCTTCTTACGTCTCACACGGTGACCTTCTTACGTCTCACACGGTGACCTTCTTACGTCTCACACGGTGACCTTCTTACGTCTCACACGGTGACCTTCTTTACGTCTCACACGGTGACCTTCTTACGTCTCACACGGTGACCTTCTTACGTCTCACACGGTGACCTTCTTACGTCTCACATGGTGACCTTCTTAAGTCTCACACGGTGACCTTCTTACGACTCACATGGTGACTTCTTACGTCTCACATGGTAACCTTCTTAAGTCTCACACGGTGACCTTCTTACGTCTCACATGGTGACCTTCTTAAGTCTCACACGGTGACCTTCTTACGTCTCACATGGTGACCTTCTTAAGTCTCACACAGTGACCTTCCTACGTCTCACACAGTGTCCACACAATGATGGTCGCGTCACCCACAATGTTCCCTCTAATTATTTTTTGGTCTGAGCAAACACTCAAACCTCCTGAGCAGACATCAGCAACTACTGAGCAACATACGTCACCTGCCGATTAACCGGTTAGTTGATAAGCGGCGGTTTGTAAAAAATCTGAGAATCTTAATTTCCCTTAATGTCTAACATAAAAATATATACATTTTGCTGATACACAGAGAAATAATACAAAATGGCATATTATATTCCTTAATCAAATATTTATTTGACCATTGATTGACGATACAGAGCATAGTCCTTACTTTGGCTGGGTTGGCGGCGGCGGTGTGAGTCGCGTCACTAACTTTTGTCTTTTTAGGAGGCTGACTCGTCATTATTTTATTAAGTGAATTATAATGCGACTTCAAGGGTGACCATATTGTGATTGACACTATATTGACACTCTGCCTTCAGCCTCAAGATACTTAATCAAAGTTTACTCAAAGATCCCTTATCATTATAATATATTTAAAGTATACCTCCTCTGTATGGATATAAAATTATTGTTTATATTATTTTATATAACAAAATAATATCTCTCTATAACCAAAGTTACTCAACATGCTGTATTATGCCTAAAGTAATCTATCTGACAAATCTCAAGAAAATAACTAAATCAACCTATGACAAAATAATATATATTTTCAAGTCTTACTGGACAAAATAAATAACAAGAAAAATATGATGTAATGTTCTAAATAATACCTCTTCTGTATTAGAAAATCCAGCTTTAAAAAATATATCTTCATCTTTTCAATGTAATGTAAATTATAAAACAGTAACCTCACAAAGATACTAATTTAAAAGTGCACTATGCAGTTTCAGATGTGTTGCAATTAGTGTACTAAACTAATTTATTACACACATAATCCTTAGAATGATTGTATCATAAGCATCTTATCAAACCAAAACATCATTTTGAGGCATAGTTTTCAATTATTTTCTTTCTCTCTGTATAGCTGCATTCTTCAATCAATTCGGTCAACTTTGCCATCAAACTCTCGCCTCGCACTGCTTTGTTTGTAATGTTTTGCTGTGTCCATGTGAGCTTTGAGATCGCCAGCACCTTTATTAGACACATAAACATATGGTCAAGCTTTGCACGCGTTGCACTCCGCTTCCAATTAGTCTCGACCGGGATGATAAATTGGAAATTTTCTCTGCAGTTCATCTGTAATGTACATTTTCGCGTTTGCATTGTGAGGAGCCAGCAATGCTGGTCGGATCTGTCCACTTCCTCATCTGTTGTGTGTGTCTGTGTGAGCGTGCAGTAGCGCTGCCCACAAAGCACTGAAAGCGGGACTTCTCTTGGTAACGTCACACGCAACAGGTTACCGTTAGGGATGTCCCGATCAAATTCTTTTGCTCCCGATCCGATCCCGATCATGTGATTTTGAGTATCTACCGATACCGATCTTTCCCGATCCGATCAAAAAAAAATATATATATATTTTTTTTTATCCCAATTTCTCACATTACAGTCACCCTGAATGTTGACGTTATCCAGGTGGAAAGTTAACTTCATTCAAGCGAGGCATTGCAATCCTTGACATAAATCATTTGATGTATAATTAAATCGTTAAAGCGTTTGGGTCTGAGAGTGTGGCTGGTCTGCCGTTTTGCAGCTGGATACTATTGGTTTGTTTTGGAAAAATTGTGACAAAAACAATTGTGACAATAAATAAATGAATGATGATATGCAATTTAAAACAAAACTAAGGCCTCAGTATGAGTTTAAGACGTGAACATGGTCATGTTTGTTGAATAAAAAAAGAAAAAAAAAAGAAAAAAATTTGTGCGACCGATTTCAGATGTGCGCGGGAGCGTTTTGCCATGTGCGCGCGCGCGCACGGGCACACCTTAGGGGGAACATTGGTCACCCCCCCCCGCAGCAAGTGTGCGCCGAGCGCCTGTGCGGAGCTGGTGGAAATCCTTTGCGGCGCGCCCACTCGTTATAATGACATTTGTACGAGCGGCGATTCGGTATCACTTCACATTATGTTCGAGAGTCGTCCCTGAGGCGCGGCGAGGCGGAGCGGACGCACTCCCCTGTTCCCCGGCTCGTCATCTCTAGGCAGAGATTAAAGCGCCGTGGAAAGTGCCACTTTGCCCGTCTATGAGGTACGTAAGCACCGTTTAGACGGCAGTGAAGTTGATTGATTTCGAAACGTACTATAATCGAGAGATGGGTTTTTTTTATTTTTTTTACATACCGTAACGGCAATTTTCACATTTTTTGCTGCTACTTCAGGGCATGTCAAGCTCTCCCAGCGCAGAGGAACCATGAGTGACGTAAGTGTGCGGTGATCGGTCCAGACGTCAAGTTTGCGGTCTCAGAACCAAGTGTGCTCTGCTGCAAGACATGCCAACCTCATATTGTAATTGAAATACCTATGCATTAAAAACATTCAACAACAATCTCTTAGTCACATCAATATTGTGCTGTCAGAACAGTCTCGTGTTTGTAGGTTAAGTATTTAAAGTCAGCTGTTGGCCATTTTAGCACTCATCTTGCCATCAACCAGAAAATGCTTAGTTGTGAGTCGATCACTCTAGTCAGTGTGATCTATGCACGATAGCAATTACTTTCTTCAGCAGATCTCTTAATTACAACACGATTGTATAGATTAACCCTTTCACTACCACACTACCAAAATGGTTAACCCTTTCACTGCGACAATACAGAAGGTTAACCCTTTCACTTCCACACGACAAAGGGTTAACCTTTTCACTACCACACTACAGACGGTTAACCCTTTCACTGCCGCACTACCAAAACGGTTAACCCTTTCACTGTGACAATTCACAGAAGGTTAACCCTTTCACTGCCACACGACAGCCGGTTGTGTGATAGTAAAGGGTTAACCTTCTGTCATGTGGCAGTGAAAGGGTTAACCATTTTTTTCATCTTTCCTTGTGACAATATTGTCACCCACTGTAACTGAGAAGCCGTTGGTCTTGCTGAGTTTGTTATTTGAACCGAAGAGAATGGACTCTGTTTTGCCCATGTGTAATGATAGTTCGTTATCAGCGAGCCATATGCAGATTTTGCCTAGTTCCGAGCTGAGGGGATGCAGACCAGAGAAAGACTTTTTTGTCTTGTTTACATCAGGGCCCCCCCCCCCCCAGAATGTGCGTCATACAGTGAAAAAGTACAAAGACACTATACAAATATAGAATATACAAGTACAGCCTGAAGTACAATGAAGTAAAATACAGACAATGAGGTACAAGAATGCAAACTTTTATTTTTTTTTATGCAAAATGCAAAAATGAGGTATGGATGTAGTGCAAATAAAAAAATGTAATAGATATATGGTGTAGTGTTTTAAAGTGTTTAAAGTGTCTAAAGTGAGTGTTTAGGGTGAGTGTTTGTTTAAAGTGAGTATGTGGATGTGTGTGCAATGAATGTAGATGGATGGGGTAACGTTGCATAGAGTCTTTGAGCATCCTGATGGCCTGGGGATAGACTTCTGAGTCTCTCTGTACTGGCCATGAGACTCCGGCAGCGCTTGCCTGACCGCAGCGGTGCAAAGAGGCAGCTGTTTGGGTGAGTCTTTGACTATTCTCTTAGCGGTGCTGCTGAAGGTATGTACCTCTCACAGAACTGTTGTGGTCTGGCTTGGGGACCTGGATCTGGCCAAGAAGAAGGGGCTTGGCCGGCTCGTTAAGGTGTCCAGTGAAGTGAGTCAGGTGCAGCTCTCCTTTACGAGAGGCAGCCGTGCCGGACTGTCCTGTTCAGTCCCTGTTCAGTGTTCCGCAATGCACTTTGAAACCCAATGCATTACGATCTATTGGTCAGTTTAAATCTTTAATAGCAAACCACTTCACCAGTCTGCAGTTGTTTTTATATATATATTTTTTTTATTATGTGTTGTATTTATTATGTATTGTATTTATTATGTATTGTATTTATTATGTGTTGTATTTCTCATTGTAAATTAGTTTGCTCTTAATGATCCTTCCAGTTTAAATACAGATTGAATGAATGAATAAATGAATGAATGAACCTCCATGCCATAGAGACAGAGTTCCTGCTCAGAGGACAAATGGATACTATGTCTCATTTGTCTCAATGATTAGTAGGCTGCATTTGTCTCAACGATTAGTAGGCTGCATTTGCACATGTGATCTGTTGTACCTAATCACTGTATTCATTCAGCGTTGATTCCTTTTTTTATTTCTATTTTTTTTAGCTCTATAACTTCATTTGAAGTTATCTTACTTTTGTACTGTTTGTCCCTGTGACCTGTCTGTGACCTGTCTAATAATATGTTGCATTGCATATGATGAATGTGGTTTTTATACGTGAATGCAACCAGATTTCCTCTCCCAGTAACCAAATCCAACTCCCAGTTTGTGACAAATGAGATATGCTTCTTAAGATAAGATAAGATATTCCTTTATTGATCCCATGGGGGACATTTGTGAATTTAAAAATAAAAATAACTGTTTCCTACAACATAATATTATACAAGCCCCACCATAAATACATTTCCCAAACTGATAGTAATATTAACTGTGCTTTTTATAGAGCATGTACACAGTTTTCAACTGCCATATACTGTAGTGTATAAGTTACCCACAGTACTTAACCCGTTCACTGCCACACTACAGAAGGTTAACCCTTTACTATCACACTACCGACGGGTAACCTGGTTTTGACTGTAAGGTTGACCTGCTGTCGTGCGGCAGTGAAAGGGACAAGTGTATTGTCACAGTGAAAGGGTTAACCGTTTGGTAGTGCGGCAGTGAAAGGGTTAAGAACCTGTGGGGAAACGTTTATTCTATGAATTTTTTACTACAAAATACGGCGCTGATCGACATAGAGGTTTTAGCCCCTGGTGGACACAAGGCCAGGACAGGGGTGCTAGGTGGGGTCACAGGCCAGGAGACATGGGTGCTAGGTGGGGTCACGGGCCAGGAGACAGGGGTGCTAGGTGGGGTCACGGGCCAGGAGACAGGGGTGCTAGGTGGGGTCACGGGCCAGGAGACAGGGGTGCTAGGTGGGGTCACGGGCCAGGAGACAGGGGTGCTAGGTGGGGTCACGGGCCAGGAGACAGGGGTGCTAGGTGGGGTCACGGGCCAGGTTGACACGAGGTCTACCCAGACGAGAGACACTATTATAATGAGTCTCCACAGTCTATACTTGGTATCCTGTAAATATTCATGCCGGAGGGATGTGTAAAGGCCGACATGCGCTGTAATAATAATAATAATAGGAAGAAACTGTATTTGTATAGCACCTTTCATATAAGAATTGCAGCTCAGAAGTGCTTCACAGCTGTAAAGACATATGCATAAAATTAGCACAAAATTGGCAGATCAAGAGCAATGCATAAGAGTGAAAACATAAGATTAGGCATAAAATAAGCATAGAATTTGCATAAAATAGACAGCAGCGAAATAGACGACGTCAAGATAAGGCATAGAACATTAAATCACGTCGTTTTTTTTCATATTAGGATCTAACATCTTAATAGGCCTCTTTGTTTACGGTACACATTAATCAACATCTTCAGTTTCCACATCAATGTAAATGTGCCAGAGTTAGCTAATGAGCTAGTTATCATCTGTAGTCCCTGCCTCACATGCATGTATTTTTGGTGTGGGAGGAAACCAGAGTACCTGGAGGAAACCCACACGAACACAGGGAGAACATGAAAACTCCACACAGAAAGGCCCCCCGCTGGGGTTCGAACCCAGGACCTTCTTGCTGTGAGGCAGCAGTGCTAACCACTGTACCACTGTGCCACCGGAAACAAAAACAAAGCGGTATTTCAGATGTTCCATGCCGTCAGAGCCACAGGTATCATACCCCCCCCCCCACACCTGCAGCAGCACCACAGGGGCATCTCTCCTGGCTGTCCTGGTTGTCCTGGCGACCCCTCCGCCATCCCAGTAACCGTAAGGACCGAAAGCCTCGTCAAAACGATAAATAGTTTCAAAATGTTTCCCCATCAGTCGTTGAATGTCAGACGAGACTTGCTGGTGTGTTTCTGCAGAAGGGTTTCTCTTCCTCTCTCCTTTTTCATTTTCTCAGAATGTCAAGAGTGTTTGCTCTGCGTGGTTAAATCAGGCCCGCTGGCGTCACCGCCTCGCATCTTCTTCTCGCCGGAGCGGAGCCGGCTTCGGCGTGCGGGGATGACATGCGTACGACGGGCCTAATGATAGCCGCGGGAGACGCCTCGATCACCGCCGTCTGAGCGCGCCCCCCCCGGTGTGCTGAATGCAATGTCCTCAATCGTTTTTCGACCGTCGAGTAAAAAATAACACGTAAACTAGGGCTGGACGGTATGGTCTAAAATGTATATCATGGTATAATTTGAAGCATAGACGGTAACGGTATATATCACGGTATATTCATTTATCTTAAAATGTCTATATGAATGCTTCTGAAGGGGTAAACACTGGCAACTATTACTGTACTCTTGTATTACTAGGACATATTTCACATATTACAGAGGTATTTTAACTTTTAAGAACATTTATTGTGCAAAACTGCAGTAGAAAAATGCAAACCCTTTTCTCAAGTTACTTCCATCTCTAGACTAGGCTAGTCTACCGGTCACAAGGTATGAAGGTATAGTCAAAATCCATACCGTAGCGCAAAGTCATACCGTTTATACCGTATACCGTTTATACCGTCCACCCCTAACGTAAACCTTCTGACGGTCCACAAAGACGCAAATCAAATAAGTGATGAGTCTTAGCTGCGACAAATTTGAAAGGAGAGAATTAATCTGTGGCTGCAAAAACAAATAATCACATATTTTGTTCTCTAGTATGCCATGGGGATTGCATAAATAACTAAAACCAATCAAAGGAACTGCCAGTGTGTGTGTGGTTTATTGGTGATGGTGCATTCCAATAGTGTTGTAGGCGGCGGTCCATCTGTCTTGCTGTAAACCAACACACAGTCGCCCCTCTCTCTCCCAAACTGAAATACATCTGTTGTCACAGTCCGAGCCAACAGCTCCCTGAAACAGATCGTCTCTGGGCCACGTGCACATAAAGGGACGTTCAGGACGCCTGAAACAGATCGTCTCTGGGCCACGTGCACATAAAGGGACGTTCAGGACGCCTGAAACAGATAGTCTCTGGGCCACGTGCACATAAAGGGACGCTCGGGACGCCTGAAACAGATCGTCTCTGGGCCACGTGCACATAAAGAGACGTTCAGGACGCCTGAAACAGATCGTCTCTGGGCCACGTGCACATAAAGAGACGCTCGGGACGCCTGAAACAGATAGTCTCTGGGCCACGTGCACATAAAGGGACGTTCAGGACGCCTGAAACAGATAGTCTCTGGGCCACGTGCACATAAAGAGACGCTCGGGACGCCTGAAACAGATAGTCTCTGGGCCACGTGCACATAAAGGGACGCTCGGGACGCCTGAAACAGATCGTCTCTGGGCCACGTGCACATAAAGGGGCGTTCAGGACGCCTGAAACAGATCGTCTCTGGGCCACGTGCACATAAAGAGACGTTCAGGACGCCTGAAACAGATCGTCTCTGGGCCACGTGCACATAAAGAGACGTTCAGGACGCCTGAAACAGATCGTCTCTGGGCCACGTGCACATAAAGGGACGTTCAGGACGCCTGAAACAGATCGTCTCTGGGCCACGTGCACATAAAGGGACGTTCAGGACGCCTGAAACAGATCGTCTCTGGGCCACGTGCACATAAAGGGACACGCGTTCAGGACGCAGAGAAGCGGGGGAGCTGTTGATTTCCAAATCATGCCCACTAAAGCATTTATATATTTTTTTGTTCGTTTTTTTCATAGAATTCTGATTGAACCTTTATTTAAATTTGTTCCAAAATATATAATTGCCACATTGGTTGTGATACCTTCGTATAAATACAGTAAACAAATGAGACCATTGCTGAAACAATTGGTAGCCTAATTCTCAAATGACAAGACCACATTTCCCATAAACCCTGCCTCTTCCCGTTTAGGCGTTAGCTAAATGAAATGTTTTCATGACTAGAGGAGAAGCTGAGAAGCCTTGCTGATGGTGAATGTGAAGTTTTCTATGAAAAGGCTTCCTTTGCTCCATAATGCCTTCAACAGAACTCCTGTGCATCCAACCCGGCCAGACACACAATATCAATAGAAATAGAGGCTGGGGATGGACTTGTCGTGGCCGCGGCAATTGTCTTTCCGTCTCGTTGGTCTCAACATGTTTCTGCAGTGATCCTGCCAAGCTATGGACATTGAGCTAAGGATATTGCATTTACAATGATATATTGATGTCAAAATCTTTCTAGCACCTTTAACCAACTTTGACAGGTCATTCTTAAGCTAATGCTATTGAATGAAATGTCATCACTGGGGACTACAATCTACTGAATCCGAGTATAGTATAGGCCTACCTTGACAAATATATTAGGTACAGCTGCTATAATGAGAATGAAAATATATCATATCATTATCATTGTCAGATTGGTTGTCATACCTTGGTATAAATACAGTAAACATAAGAGACCATTGCTGAAACAATTGGTCGCCTAATTCTCATGATAAGACCACGTTTGCTATAAACCCTGTCGCTTCCTGTTGCATGAGAGTTTGCCGCTTGTTCCCGCCCCCGGCGTGGGATCTGTTTTGAGGAGAGGAGAGGGTAAGCAGCCCTCGCTGACCGCCAATGCAGAGCTATGTACGTAGCAGGTTTTGTTCCTTTGCACCGTAATGCCTTCATAACTAACATAACTTCAGAACTCAACTGTGGATCAATATTTTATCAATATAAAATAGAGGATATTAATGTGCCCATTGTGGTCTCGTCAATTGTAACATGTAACATCATGTAACATCATCATAGTAATCATAATAATCATAACTACCTACCTCATACTATAGTCTCCCTGTATAACTATGTATGATAGCATGTACAATAGTGCTGTATATACCGTACATATATACATTAATATATTTATATTTACCGCACATACTGTATGTTTCTGACATATGAAACGTTTTAACGGTGAGTTTGATATGATATTGCCAGATATTATACCAGTAATTCTGACAATAATAATATTGTCTGTATATTATACAAGGCTGGGCTGTACATACGCGAATAGTGATATTATTCATGTGTCTCAAGTGTTCACTCACCCAAACACCCAGTGCAGATCATTATCTTAATCTTTATTCTTATCACCCTGGTATGTTTGAATCCGTATTCCTACATGTACCTCCTCCCCTCCTTCTCTATTCCCTGCCAGTGCTCGCGCTGCTGTGGCACCTGAGTTTCCCCCATGGGGATGAGTACAGATTTATCTCTTATCTCACATCTCTGAGCCGACCTCTATCTGTTTCCTATGAGAAGATTGAACACATGACGGAACTGAAAGGGAAATAAATAACATTGTGGAAGTGTCTCTCTCTCTCACCCGGCCCTCCCAGTAGATCTCTCTCTCCCCCCTCCCTGCCCCCCCCCCCCCCCCCTCACTCTCTCTCCCTCCCTCCCTCTCTCTCTCTCTCCCCCTCCGTACGCCTGGATAGGCTATCACACACATCAGAAGAAATAGAGAGAGGCACCTCTGGCAGTCATTAAAACCAGAGTCTCAGAGCAATTATGGGGGAAACCATCCCATTACAGAAACCTCTGTTTCATAGCTCAACATCAATCTGTTTTATAGAATACGACTCAAAGAGGGGCAGAATATACACACATACTGTATATATATATTCGGTGTCTGCGCCGTGTGTGAGCTTCACAGCCTACCGCAGAACAGACCCCCCTTCAGAAGAGTGAGTGGGGGAGAGGGCTTGCTGTTCAGCTTTAGGGGGCCTACTGCAATTCAGTTGTGTGGCGCTCACGGGGGAGCAAGTAGAGCCAATTTCAGCGTATCAGAGCCGAGGCCGCCATCATGGAACATGGCCCACGGTGCACATTTTACTGATCACAGAGCAGCGCGTACCGTGCGGCCAAGTCGGATAAAAGGTCTCGTTCACTTATGGACATACTGAATGAGATCATCAGGTCTACAAAAGAAAAGATGGCGGCCACCCCCAAAAAATTGCAATTAGAGAGAAACGTTTTTCATCAAATGGTAGTTTTAGAAATACAGTGTGCGCTATGAGTGTAGTACTCTCACCTCCTCCATGAGAAACAGTGTAGCACTCTGATCTACTGCATGAGAAACAGTGTAGTACTCTGATCTCCTCCATGAGAAACAGTGTAGTACTCTGACCTCCTCCATGAGAAACAGTGTAGTACTCTGATCTACTCCATGAGAAACAGTGTAGTACTCTGATCTACTCCATGAGAAACAGTGTAGTACTCTGATCTACTCCATGAGAAACAGTGTAGTACTCTGATCTACTCCATGAGAAACAGTGTAGTACTCTGATCTACTCCATGAGAAACAGTGTAGTACTCTGATCTACTCCATGAGAAACAGTGTAGTACTCTGATCTACTCCATGAGAAACAGTGTAGTACTCTGATCTACTGCATGAGAAACAGTGTAGTACTCTGATCTACTCCATGAGAAACAGTGTAGTACTCTGATCTACTCCATGAGAAACAGTGTAGTACTCTGATCTACTGCATGAGAAACAGTGTAGTACGCTCACAATACTTGGGGGCGACGGTGGATCAGGAGGTAGAGTGGTCGTCTGGTAATCGGAAGGTTCCCAGTTAGATTCCGGCTCCTCCCGGCAGCGTATCGAAGTGTCCTTTAACCACTGCCTGCTCCTGGTGAGCAGGGTGGCACCTCGCACGGTCGCCCCTGCTGGCTCGTGATGAGCAGGGTGGCACCTCGCACGGTCGCCCCTGCCGTCGGTGTGTGAATGTGACGCGTAAACTGCGAAGCGACTTGGATAAAAGTGCTATATAAATGCAGTTCATTTACCATTTACTCTAATCTATTCCACGATTAACGGCTTATTAAAAAGCACAACGACTATAGTACTCTAACCCAGCGGTTCTCAACAGGGGTGCCACGGCACCCTAGGGTGCCGCAGAGAGCTGCCAGGGGTGCCTTGAGATTTATTTAAAAAAAAAAAAAAAAAAAATATTATTCTTTTTGGATTACAGAAAATTATCACTAAAGTGCTATCTGTTGCAGCTGCACTGTTTTCCATGAAAATACCATATTTGGATACGTTTGACAATTTCTCAAAATCTGAAAATCATTATTTAATAAAACACAGAAAAGGATCACCAAAAAAACCTTTACAGACAACATTGAGACAAAGCTTCCTGACACATCTCCATCCAAACTCTTGGAAGAACTCATTGAAATCTAATCTGATACCACCGGGAGAGCTTGTTTCAGAGTGTGGTGCTGAGTACCAAGTATCTCATGATGCAGAAGTTAAGGTGTTGATACCATTCAGCACCACATATCTGTGTAAAGCTGGCTTTTCATCCATGACAGCTCTGAAAACAAAATATAGGGCCAAGTTGAGTCTTGAGGATGACATGCGTGTTGCCTTGTCAAAGATCTCCCCACGTATTGACCGTATTATTAGCCAGCAGCAGCAGACCTCGCATTGAGCTAGAAATGTCCACTGAGTGAAAGAGTGCTTATTTTCTGTATTTGTTTATATTTTTTTGAGAAATGGTAACTTGGTGATCCTTTTCTGTATTTAAAAAAAATACATGATTTTCTGTTTTTGAGAAATGGTCAAACTTATCCAAATATGCTATTTTTATGGAGAACAGTGCAGCTGCAACAGATAGCACTTTAGTGATCCTTTTCTGTAATTTTATTTAAAGAAATATGCTATTTGATTTACTACTACAAGCAGTGTAATGTCAACAGTACTAAGCCATTTAGACCTGAAACACCTGTTAATAATGAGCATTATATAGCCTGCATATACACACAAATGTGTTTCCCGGTTTCTTAAATAAACATTATTTTGAAAGCAAGCACTTGTCATCATTGTAGCAAAAAAGACAGGACCGGAAAAGTCTTTATCGTATGTAGGGGTGCCCTGGAATATTTTATTGAACACAGGGGTGCCTTGGCAGCAGAAAGGTGGAGAACCCCTGCTCTAACCTACTCCAGCATTTCACTTAATTGTGCAAAAAAAGTGTGTTCTACACAAAATGAGATCTCCTGACTATTAAATGAAATATGCATTCCAGTACAGCACTAAACATGATGGAGAGCCAACGCAGGGGGGGCCCCGGGCTCCTATTGACTAGAATGTTGTTGTTAGCCGGGCCCTCAGTGACCGTGGGGGCCCAGAGATAATACGAGGTTCGGCATGGGGGGACACGCCCGCATATGGCCAGTGTGTGATGAATGCATGTCCGCCAGTAACACAAAAGGTCCAACGACATGCTATCTGCGTGCCGGAGGACAGCCTGGGGGAGTTAGCCGGGGCGCGGTAACTTAATTAGCTGACAGCTAGCTTCTCTGGAGAGGGGGGGGGGGGGGGGGGGGGAGGTAGAGAGAAGCATGTGTGATGTAATCTCCAGAGCCTCGCACTGTGCCAGTCAGGAGAGGGAAAATAAGTAAACAGACTCTCCCGCTTCTCAGTCCCGCTCTATATGCATGCAGGCCTTGGAAATGAGGCTGCTTCAGGGAGCGTGCCACTTGTGTTGTATTCCACCAACCCAGACGGACAATGATCACGTTGGCCATTTCTTTTATTTTTATATATTATTTTTTTTACACCTACGCACAAAGAGCGAGTGGGTCGGCCCGGGAGGATGTGTATTTTAAGTGGATCTAAAGAATCTTTGGGATGAAAGATTTTATTAAAATAATACCATTCAGAGTGAAAAAGCATCATGGTTATATTACAAAAGAAGAAAGATTTTTTTTTTTTTATTTATCCTTTATTTATCCAGGAATGTCCCATTGAGATACAAGATCTCTTCTTCCAGGGAGTTCTGACCATATTAAAAAGATGTCAATCACTGTCATTTAACAAATAGCATCAAATATCATGTCATACCGTTAAAATGTATCATAAAAATATTGCGATAACATATTTTCAGATTATATCGCCCACCCCTACGAGTGGGTATTGTAATCATTCACGTCTGTGTTTGTATGCGTGTTTGTGTGTGTTTGTTCTTATTGCATATATTTGTTGTAACGTATAATATAACCAATAGAGCATAGTTTATTTTTCTCATATTTTTATATTCAGATCTAATTTTATTGCCTATATTTATGTCTTTCTACAATTACCCTGCCCATACCTGTACCTCCCCTCCCCCATGCTGCTATGACACTTGAATTTCTTCAAGGGGATCAATAAAGGAATATCTTATCTTGTCTTATTCTAGAAAGCTAAAAAATAATCCACATTACAGGCGGTTTGCACATTCTTCCACTCTGTCATCACATCATGCATAGAGATTTCAGGCTATTCATACTTTATTCATGTTCCACCTTACAGGTGTATTCTCACCCTCTGCTATCCGTCATTATTATTATTACAGTGATCATCATTAAGCCATCAACTCCATGTGTATTCTCACCATTATTATTATTACAGTGATCATCATTAAGCGATCAACTCCATGTGTATTCTCACCATCGCTCGTCTGCCATCATTATTATTATTACAGTGATCATCAACTCCATGTGTATTCTCACCGTTGCTCGTCTGCCATCTCCATTACCATCAACGCTATCGATGTTACATTTAGCATTTTCTTAACATAGTTCTCCTGTCATCACCTGAGCCTTCTGCATCATCCCACCCACCCTCCCTATTATAATAATAATAATAATAATAATAATAATAATAATAATAATAATAATAATAATAATAATAATAATAATAATAATAATAATAATAATAATAATAATAATAATAATAAACTTTATTTGTATAGCACCTTTCATACAGAAACTGCAGCTCAAAGTGCTTCACAACAGAAAAAAGAAATGAGCACATAAAGTGCAGACATATAAAATCACAGTTTTTCACATTAGGATCTAACATCCCAACAGGCCACCTTGTTTATGGTTTGATTCAGTTTTAAATAGACAATAATAAAAAGAGTAAGATAAAATAGACATTAGACAGAGTAAAATAGTGCAATAGTGCAGTGCAAAAGAATTGTCGAATAGAATAGATCGATTTTTAAAACATACTAACTAACAAACATACTAACTAACTATATACTAACTCTTCTCTCTTCCATCTAGGTCAGATGGGGGGCTTGCGCCCCTTGCTTCCCCCTATTTTGGCCCACCTGCTGGGGGCCAGCCGCCTCCATTATTGCCCCTGCCCACCTGCTGGCCACTCTGGTGTCGATTAGAGGTGGGCCACCACTAGCTCGCTCCTTACCCCTCCCCCCACCTGTAGCCGAGCGCAGACCCCGTGCATCCACACCAAACCGCCATTAACCCTTTCACACTGCATAGTATTGTGTATTGTGTATTGTATTGTGTATTGTATATTATATGGTAACTCAGAACATTGTACATATGTCTATACCGAACACTGTGACCTCATTTTCTTCTTCTAAATTCATGCTATATTATGTTATTATGTTATTTGATACTATCTTGTCTAGCACAGTCTCTGGAGCGTAACAGTAAGAAGCATTTTGTATGAAAGTATTCTGTACTTCTGGATGACAACTATTAAAGAACTTGAACTTGAACTACCACACTAGATGGTTAACCTTCTGTAGTGTGGTAGTGAAAGTGTTAACCCTTTGTAGTGCATTAGTGAAAGTGTTAAGCCTTTGTAGTGTGGTAGTGAAAGTGTTAACCCTTTGTAGTGTGTTAGTGAAAGTGTTAAGTCTTTGTAGTGTGGTAGTGAAAGGATTAACCCATTGTAGAGTGGTAGTGAAAGGGTTAACCTTCTGTAGTGTGGTAGTGAAAGGGTTAAGCATTTGTAGTGTGGTAGTGAAAGCATTAACCCTTTGTAGTGTAGTAATGAAAGGGTTAACCTTCTGTAATGTGGTAGTGAACGGGTTAACCCTTTGTAGTGTGGTAGTGAAAGCGTTAAGCCTTAGTAGTGTGGTAGTGAAAGGGTTAAGGCTTGTATATCAATCCCTCTGCCGTCTAGCCATGTTTCACTCTTATATTGCCAATAAATACTGTGTACCTCGTTCATGTCTCGCATTGTCACTGGTGCAGGCTGAACTAGTGAATTGTTTATTTGGTTGCCAAATAAACGTCAGTCACATTTGCTGATCCCCATGGCGACGCATAGAAAAAAGTACGACCTGAAAGCTGTCAGTCGTCAAATCGGCTGAACAAAACCCGGGAGAAACAGCAGTGAGACATTTCTCCATAGATCCCAAGGGAGCGAGCAAAGAGGGGCAAAAGAATAAAGTTGAACTTCCAACGTCTGTCCGAGGAAGATGGAAAAAGGGCCAGGTGGGGGTGGGTTGTGGGGGTTGGGTAGGGCCAGGTGGGGGTGGGTTGGGTAGGGCCAGGTGGGGGTGGGTTGTGGGGGTTGGGTAGGGCCAGGTGGGGGTGGGTTAAGGGGTTGGGTAGGGCCAGGTGGGGGTGGGTTAAGGGGTTGGGTAGGGCTAGCAATGAGCTGGAGCTAAACATGGATCCACAGCATGTGGGCATGACATCTCAGAGTGGGATGATCAGGATGAAGGCTAAAGGAATATCTACGCCACCGTGAGTGACAGCAGGGACGAGGAGGACTCTGGTGCTGCTGGCTTGACAGATTCCCCCGACCGCAATAACTTCTCTGTCAGAAGCCCAAAAAGACGCCAAAGACACTTCACCCAGAAGCTGGGGACCTTTGTCACATCTTCAACGCGGATGGAAAAAAGAAAGGGAAGATGGACGAGAGGAACATCACAGCTATGGATGATTGAGGAAAAGAAGATAAGAGGAGAGGAACATCGCAGCTATGGATGATTGAGAAAAAGAAGATGGAGGAGAGGAACATGGTTTGATGTGGTCGGCTCAACTACAGTGGATATGAGAGGTACAGTATGTGTTCGATATGCTCTCTCTCTCTCTCTCTCTCTCTCTCTCTCTCTCTCTCTCTCTCTCTCTCTCTTAGTGCATGAGTTTGGCCTAGATGCACCGTCTCTCAGAGCGAGATCAAATGAACGATTCGTAACGGATGTTATTCGATAGACACATTTTGATACATATTCATGCTGGTTTAAATAAACAATTTGACAGTATTTCCCATCTTTGCTGTCCCATATAGACGACCTGTCCCAAATATAGGCCGTAGGAGTTTGAAGCAAACAAAAGCCAGAGCTATTACTTGAAGTCTCACGCTAAATTAACTACTATAACTGCAAACAATTTCCTGTCAGGCAGACTGTTCTGATCAAGTTGGTAAGTGGTCTAAAAGGGTTAAACTTGTTGACAGAAAGTTGCTTTTTCTCTGTGAAGAACCCAGTCAGGGTTATTTGGGGTTGTTTCACTTCAAACTGGCAGGCAGCTATTACAGTGAGAAGCATGGAATTTGCAATAAACTAATTTGAGTGGTATATCATGATCATTGTTCATCAAGTATCTATCTAGAACTATATTTTCTAACTACTTAACCAATCTACAGTATTTCTGCTGACGGTAGCTTTGCTGAAGTTCAACCCCTCCAGTGTCAAGTAATTGGTAGCTTGGAAAACTATGCTTTCAGAGTAGCTTCCCAAATACCCAGATAATACTATGGAAAGGATCAGTAATTGTTGTATAATTCTATGGAAGGACCAGTCAATGGTGTATAATTATATGGAAGGACCAGTCATTGGTGTATAATTATATGGAAGGATCAGTCATTGATGTATAATACTATGGAAGGACCAGTCATTGGTGTATAATTATATAGAAGGATCAGTCATTGATGTATAATACTATGGAAGGACCAGTCATTGGTGTATAACTATATGGAAAGACCAGTCATTGATGTATAATACTATGGAAGGACCAGTCATTGGTGTATAATTCCATGGAAGTCTAGTCATATGTGTATAATTCTATGGAAGGACTAGTCATTGGTGTATAATTCTATGGAAGGACCAGTCATTGGTGTATAATACTATGGAAGTCTAGTCATCTGTGTATATATGGCAACCAACCAGGCTTCCCGGTGAGTGAGGTTGCTGCGGGCTACACTTGAACTACACAATATTATAATGAGTCTACTTGGCATTCTCCAAAATGCATGACTGGAGGGCAGATTTACAGGGTGCCGCGTCAGTCAGCCTCACTTCAGTTTAGAGTGTGTTGTAGAAAATGTGAGCAAACATAAAGGACTATTTTACAGGTGGGGTAACTTGCACTCTTCTCTCTTGTAGGAGAGGTTCAGCAATTAGGCACCGTCACGAACACCTCGACGAAGGCCAGCCCACTATATCCACTTCGACAGGAACACATGCCGACACAAGAGATGCAAGCCTGAGCTTCAAAGAGCTGGAGATGAAGGGTGCCACTTGACGTGACTGACTCAGCATCTCTCTCTCCCTCTCCCCCTCTCCATCTCTCTCTCTCTCTCTCCCTCTCTCTCTCTCTCCCGCTCCTGAACACCTGAAGACAAAACACCAGCATTAAAAAGAAACACCCACCCCGACGCTAACGCATCACGCTGCCGCTCATCTCCTCATTGATGTGCACGAGACGCGGAGCTAAATTCCTAAGTTTGTTTGATGATAACAAATTCCGAATCACACAGAACATTTAAATGGATGCGCCCCAAACACGACGCAAACGCAAGCTGTAGTTTCTCTGATACACCGTGATTTTCCTTCAGTCAGGGGCGAGCGGTGAGTCACTGCTGTGTGGCCTTGAGCCCGCCGCCTCGCTCTCATCCTGAGTGACGAATCTCTCTCTCTCTCTCTCTTTCTCCGAGGCAGTGAAGGGATTTATGAGGAGACGGGCATTAATTCAAAATCGGCTTGGCTAAAATGATACCGCTCGTTTACAGCAGGCGTTACGACAGAGTCAATAGATAGATCACGTCGAGAGCGCACGCCGCACGCCAAGGAGTTCATCTCCTCTGCGTTCTCGCTGTTCTCCCATGACTTGTTTGTTTGTTTGTTTGTCCTTGGCGAGACCTGTGGCTGTCAAGCAGCGTCTCCGGGGGACTGAGGAATAACAAGAATCAATCAGGTATAAAAACAAATTACCCTAAATCCTTGATGTTTTACACAAACAATGCTAGTAAATATTCATTACACAACATGCATGATCAATTGAAAACAATAGGGGAGAGAATAATGACTGCCGAGTGGATGAGGGTAGAATAAATGCCAAATCATTTTGTCATACTCCAACTATGGACAGTGCAAAGCATAACATAATTAATAAATGAGTAAGATTTGCCACAACCATGCTTTTCCTCCTGCCTGAGTAGACCCAGAATTTTCTATCTGGAAAGACAGAAAATATTGTCACAATTAAGGACTTGTATGTTGAGGGAAGAATTCCAATTACTTTCCCCACAATTACAACAGACTCATGGGGCGGGATCCACAAAGAATGGATTGCACGGTGCTAATTGCACCCTTACTTACAATTCATTATGAGTTGTAAGTAAGGGTGCGATTAGCACCGTGCAATCCATTCTTTGTGGATCCCGCCCATGGTCTACAATCAGCACATTTCCTTCCAATTGTGAATTGTATTAAGACTCATACCACAATACGCACATATTATGCCCAAACATAACATATTGGACAGCATCCTTCCGCCACGTACCTGGCATCGAGGGATCAGTCTCTTTCTTCTATGATACTTTACAGGTTTGTGTAGAGAGGTAAAAAATTACTGGGAACAAAAACTCGATGGTGAAATCTCTGAAGAAGTATGGGAGGCGATTATTGATAATATTGACCATAGTTCTAGAAACACCAGACATTAGGGGTGTAAAGGTACACGTATCCGTACCGAACCGAACCGTTTCAGTGTGTACCGTACCGTACCGAACGGCTGTGTAGTGTACCGAACGAATACAACGGTATGTTAACCACTAACGAGCGCCCACTGGGGGCTGTTTTTCGGGGGCTGTCGATTATTAATTTCAATATAGAATATTCGTTGCCCTACAAGTACAATTCGTTACTGCACACTACATCACCCCTGAGTGGAACATGGAAAGCCAAACTTTCCCCCACTGTACCGAAAACCCGTACCGAACCGTGACTTCAAAACCGAGGTACGTACCGAACCGTGGTTTTTGTGTACCGTTACACCCCTACCAGACATACACCTGTGATAAGTGTAAACAAGAGACAGGATCTCTTCACCCATTGGTCCTACCCAAAGCAAAATTTTGACTGGTATTTTATATTATATTGTATAAGGCCTTTAATAAAACCAGATCCCTTACTTGCCGTCTTTGGATCAGTGGTGGTAAATCCTTCCATTCATAAATATGAGGGCAGAGCCATTTCCCTCTGTTACGGCCAAACACCATATCTTGCAACAGTGGAGGTCAGACTGAGGCTCTAGCCCTCTATTCCAGCAGTGGCTTTAGAGATCTGGGGAAGGTGCTTCATATGGAGAGACTTCGCTATAACTTTAATAATCATGTTTTTCAGAGACAGTGTCTTCCTGAAAACATGGCAACACCTATTTGATAAATGGATTAGGCTCACGCTTAGTATAAGATAAGATATTCCTTTATTGATCCCTGTGGGGGAAATTCGGGACACTTGAAAATATATTTATATTTTAATTCAACGTATGTTGAAACATATTGTCTATTATAATAGCTGTCAACATTTTTAACATCCCATAAGCTGGTGTCTTTCTAATTGTTTTCTTTTCATAATTTTTATTATTATTTGTCTTTCCATTCATTGTATTTTTTGTTGTTATTGTTATCTCCTTATTTCCTATAATTATTACTATTATTATTTTGTTATGTGTATATCCATTCTTGAAAACAATACACAGAAGGCGAATGCCACACATTTGAAACAATTCAATGTGTTATTATTATTCCTATGCCCCAGGAAATTGTATTCAACATTTGGGAACATTGGGGCCTTCTACAGAGGCACAACCGAGAGCATCCTGACTGGATGCATCACTGGCACGAGAACTGCTCTGCCCTCAATCCCAAAGAGGGTCATACAAACAGCCCAGAGTTGAGCTTCCCTCCATCCAGGACACATACGGACGGTGTGTCAGCAAAGCCCACAGGATTATCAAGAGACCCCAAGCACAGACTGTTTCAGCTGATGTCGTCTGGTAAACGGTACCGGAGTCTCAGGCTCCGGACCAGCAGGACCAGCAGGCTCAGGGACAGTTTCCCCCCCCAGGCAGTAAGGCCTGCTGCCTGTCTGCCCACTCACTGCACTGAGTCACAACACTGGGACTATTGCATTACAATTTAGAGCTATGTCTGCACACACTACATCCATACTGTGATTATTATAATTCAGAGCTATTTCATCATTGTTTCTGATGCTATTTTATGCTATTTCTAGGAACCAAGACAAAATAATTTCAATATTTTATGCTTGTAAAGCTACGGATGACGTGACAAAGAATCTGAATCTGAACTAGGGCTGCTTGATTATGGTAAAAAGGATGATTGATTATTATGAACAATTATTTTGATTGATATTGAAGTCGCGATTATTAAACACGATTACTCATCGATTTAAGAACATCATATTGCCTTTTTTCTCTCGACCAAAGGCTGACTTTCTGTCATCTTCTACAAGTCAACAATGACTGGGATTTTTATTTCAAATGTAAATCTTAAAATAACTAGAAACACGGCGTGGCTCCCTCCTCCCTCTCAACATGAGCTGAACTTACTGGGTGGGCTTGAAGGGAGGGGCGGAGTGCACTGCTGCGAAGAAAGGGTGCGCTGCATTTACGACACAAAAGAAAAATGAGAGCAGCACAGCGTGCGGCACAATAATCGCTTTATCTCGATTATCTTGTTTTCATGGTCGTGGGAAGACAAAATAATTGAAATTAAAACTCGATTAATTGCCCTAATCTGAACGTCAAATCTAGGGCTGCACCTGCTCCATGGACCGACTTTGTGTGCCTACAAATGTTTGTGTGAGCTCATACACCCAAATGAGGTTTTTTGTTTAGACATGTAAGCAATTACAAAAAGACATGTAGTGTCTGAGGAGCAGCCCAACATTTTTATATATATTAATAAAGTAATTACAAAATGTTCTATAAATTATTTGCTGGACAATCCCATTTTATGAAAAAATATTAGAATGAGGTGAACAGACTGAAAAGATTATCTTATTAGATAAAACAGATGATGTATATATATATATATTGTTATTGTAAACGGTAACAAAGTTTTCCATTGGGGACATGGTCAGAGTCTGGAAATGTCTTTTTTTAGCAAGGCACTAGTGCAAAAGGGTAATAAATCGTGATATTACAATATCGTCACACTAGAATTGTGATCATATCGTATTGTGGGGCCTTATTGGAATGAGGTGAACAGACTGAAAAGATTATCTTATTAGAATAAACAGATGATGTGTATATATATATATATATATATATATATATATATATATATATATATATATGTATATATTAGAGGTGGGCATAGATACATTTTTTTAATCTAGATTAATCTATCTGCAATCCTGTATTTAATCTAGATTAATCTAGATTAAAATGGCTAAAAAAAAAAGAAAAACCTGCCGAAGGCATTCAAAATATGTGTGTTCTACCCAAATAATGACCCGAAGTAAGTCCTTACTTTTTCTTTCCTCCTTATGTTTCTCAGGCCAGGTGGCCCATTACACCATGAGCCCATCTCCCGTTTCCAAAATGCATTACAGACTGTTTGAAAAAGCTGTTTTGCTATGATAATTGGTAATGAAATATCAAAATAATGTTCAATAAGATGTACTTGTGTTTAATAAGTTGTTTTATTCAGAAATTAACACAAATAAATAATATTACCAGTACAGTACAGTATCTAGCACACTCTCAGGAGCAAAACAGAAAGAATCATTTCAAACTTGAACTATGTGACATGGCTTGAATCAACTGCTCCAGTGGAGTTGCTCAGTGGCCAATGGTGTCAACTGTGGTTGTACTGGGCAGCTCCCAGGTGTGAATGGAACTGTGTGAATGTGAAGCAGGGCGTTCCTGAAAAAGAGCATCTGTGCTCAGCGAACCTACCCTGGGTAAATAAAGGTTAAAAAAAAAAATTTTCTTTTTTTTAGATTAATGCGTTAATTATATTATCGCGCGATACTAGTATATTAACGGCCCAGCTCTAATATATATATATATAAGGTATAATATATATATATATATATATAAGATTTCCATTGGGGACATCATTTGCGGTTGAAAACGGATAATAAATCGTGATATTACAATATCGTGACTCTAGAATTGTGATAATATCGTATTGTGGGGCCTCTGGTGATTCCCACCCCTACTAAAAAATTTGTGGCATTCCACTTTTTCCAGTCACCAGGGAGGAACTAATATCATCTGCGTGGGCGATGCAACAGAGAGACAGGTCTGAGAGTTCACCTTCGCTCTGAGCTCTAAAGAAAAGTCAGAGCAAACTCACACTGAAAGGCCATCAGTCTGTATCACAGAGGAGGGAACTGAGTGAACCCTGGTAGAACTACTAACAGTAACGCCTGTCAAACATCTCAGAAAGTGCTGTAGACCATGCTATAGTGTACACTCTGAAACTGATAAGTCTGGTTCATTTTGGTACAACAGCGTAAGGACATCATGGCTGCTCAGGAGTCGTCAGTAGAAGGGATACAAACACAGGGATTTCCCTAAACAATGGTATAGCGGCACAGCTCCACTATGAATGAATGAAAGATTTGTATTTTCGAACAAGTATAAAAACAAAAATGTATCTGTTCATTTGACATATACAAAAAATAATAAAAAAATGTGGATAAACAAATAAACAAACATAGTTTAACCTGTTCGGAAGAAGTAAACACTTTCTTTTTTTCCTACCCCTTTTTAACCCAAATTATATAATTGTATTCTATTGTTAATTATGTATAAATATAAATATACATATAAATATATAATATATACAGTATACTAAATAAATACCATATGATATACATAATTTCTTAAATTCTTTATTTACATCTTACACATAATGTGTAACAATGACTATGACGCGCCAGCTTCACTATGACAACGTGTTAGCGTCACTATGACAACACACCAGCCGCACTATGACAACGTGTTAGCGTCACTATGACAACGTGTTAGCGTCACTATGACAACGTGTTAGAGTCACTATGACAACACACCAGCCCCACTATGACAACGTGTTAGCGTCACTATGACAACATGTTAGCGTCACTATGACAACGCGTCAGCGTCACTATGACAACGTGTTAGCGTCAATATGACAACACGGCAGCCCCACTATGACAACGTGTTAGCGTCACTATGACAACATGTTAGCGTCACTATGACAACGCGTCAGGGTCACTATGACAACGTGTTAGCGTCACTATGACAACGTGTCAGCGTCACTATGACAACGCGCCAGCGTCACTATGACAATGCGTCAGCGCCACTATGACAACGTGTCAGCGTCACTATGACAACGTGTCAGCGTCACTATGACAACGTGTTAGCATCACTATGACAACGCGTCAGCGTCACTATGACGATGCGTCAGCGCCACTATGACAACTCTGTCTGTGTGTGTGTGTGTGTGTTCGTGTTCAATGTTAAAACTATTGTGCAACCGTATACATTGTACTTAAATAAATTAAACATATTTGGACCCATGTGTTTGCTATTTTATTGAAATGTAGTTTTTTTACAGTTAATGGCTTTCTTTCTGTTCCCTCTTGGATGGGGGGCATAGCTGGATAGTCGACTTTGATTGGCCGAAATTAGCCGATTAGTCGAATATGAAAAAAATAAATAAAAAATGGGCTGTGGGGGTGCTTAATGTCTGAAGGAGTCGACGGAAGGCTTCTTGTCCTCTGCAAAAGCATGCAATTGGTCCACTGATGGATACATCTTGATATTTGTCTAGTCTAGTGTGTTCATTAGATGGGTTAAATCCTCTTTCAGTGCCTCTGTGCCTGTTTTCTTAGGCAGTTAGCCTCGCTGGTATGCGCACCATTAGCGTTAGCCACGCTTCTAGGCCTCTTTTCTTTTGGAAAGAATGATACATTTCTTTTTTTTTCTTTCTTTCTTTACTAAGAGGTTGGCAGTCGACTACGACTCCTTTCGATCGATTAGTCGATTATTCGACTAATAGGGGTCAGCCCTACCGTGTTGCTGTTGTGTGTGTATGAGTGTGAGAGTGTGAGTGTGTGAGTGTGAGCGTGTGCGTGTGCGTGCGCCAGGGTTTCCGTTGTCCGGTAATTACAGTTTTTTTACCGGGAAAATCTGTTGAAGTCCGACATATTTAAATCTCTCTGGTCATAATGTCCTGTGAAAATAATTCCCTCTAAGCACAATTTGAATTGTATTAAAATAGGCTAAAATTAAATAGCCTATGCGATGAAGGAAACAATCGTTACATTTGTTTCATTGTTGCTTCACTCTGATAAAGCGCGGCTAGTGCCCGCTCGGATTGAATGTTTTTTTTCTTTCTTTTGTATTGAGCCTGCCTGGCCACCATAACGGCAAACAGCTATACGAGCGAGAGAGAGAAGGCCAAACAAGCTAACCATAACAAATATTTTATGAAACCAAGCAAGTCTAATAATGACAACGATGTGTGTTCCTATATGTAGGGAGTTAGGCAACGCTCTAAAAGGTGTCTGCTGGATGAGAATTCTATTCTACACAACGGTCTTCATTAGATAAACCAATAGATACAAACATTGTGTATGACAAAATAAATATGGGCTGATTTAAATTGTGTGAATAGTTGTTGTGAGTACTCGCACTATGTTTCAATATAATCCGTTTTTCCATTCATTCATTATAAACACAGACGTAAGGTGTCCACCGCGCTCAGAACGTCAAATTCTATCAACACTTTTTTTAAGCTCCGGCCAAAATGCGTGGTGACGTGTTGACCAATTTTGGAGGGGGATCCCAATGATATATCAATAAAAACGTACTGTCAGTTCATGTCCAAGGGATATGTTCACGCGCACAGCAAGTTTCACCAGTTCCTGGCATTTTTAACCAGTGGAGAAAGGTAAGAGAGATTTCCCTATCGTTTTTCTTTTTTTTTATCCACTTTTTCTCCCATTTTCTATTTTTCCCCCATCCCAATTTCGTATCATCCAATTCAACCCTCCCCTGTCTCGAACGCTGTTTCTTGCCTCCCACAAGCCGGCTGCAATGTGGACTAAGTCATACATAGCACGAGTCCCCTCCGATACTCGAGGTAACAGCAGTCGCATCTTTTCACCTGCGCGGCGCGATCTTTCAGAGTCAGGGGTCTGCGCTTTGGAGGGGCGCCGCACCCATCGCTTCCTGATTCTACTGCGCAGGCACAGGAACCGACCTGTAGGAGTCGCTGTCCACAACGCCCGATCCCCACCCATCAGTTTCCCACCCCCTAATACTGCCAATGTGTATTAGCGTATCGCTGCGTTGGGAGGCGGAGATAGTCATTGGATTCGGCAAATCACGCAACGTTTAGATTTCAGTGAACCCCACATGATAATGTTGCCGTCTCTTTCTCTCTCAGTGCCAAATTTCTCAGTTCTTCGCTTGATATAATTAATACGAATGTCCAATATAACGGAATTCGTTAGCTCATAAAAATTTGATTATAACAGACTGCTGTTTAATGTCGGGCCGACTGCCCACAGACGGAAATTCGCCTATTTGATTTCAAGTCAGCAGCAGCATGTGAGTCTATTGACGGGACTTATTTTATTTGGAATATAATGTATACGCAAAAGTAGCCTAGTTTTAAGTTAAGATATTATAAATCTACATGCCTTGAGGATGTCATTCTTTATATAGCCTGCCTATAAATTGTTTTTAAGCTCAATAAACTCTGACCGGAATTTCTCCCATTTGTCCGGGAGATTGAAATCTTCCAGGACACGGAGACCGGCACCAATATTTTCTAACGGAAACCCTGGCGTGCGCGTGTGTGTGTGTGTGTGTGCGCGCGAGGGGAAGATACTTGAGTTTAAAGAGTTGCGGTACAAACACTTGTTTGCGGCTTACCTATCTTCTTGCAGCGCTCCTCCCCGCGGTTGTGCATGATGATGGGAGAGTAGATGAAGGGGCTGGCGGTGGACATGCTCTGTCCCCGCAGGCCTTTCACTTTATGGGGCCGCAGGCTGACGGGCAGATTGAGCAGCTTCACGGATCTATTTCGAGAGAAGGGGAGGAGGTGGGCCATAGGAGGAGGAGGAGGAGGAGAAGGAGAAGGAGAGAGTTAGTTAGTTTTATCCTCCCCGCTGAGGTCCAGGGAGGATGAGATGGATGCTGGCAGGGAGTCGGCTCATGACGAGGCAGGACATAAATCCTGAGCATCTTCTATACAGCATCTATTGGCTGCCATTGACCATATATCTCTGGAAAGGAATCCCAACCCGAGCACGACGTAAGTGCAAAATGGCCGCCGTGTGTGACTATGGTCCATGGTACTCTAAGGTGAGAGAGGAAGTGTACCATTCATCACCTAAGGAGGAGCGACCATGCGTCTCATCTCACCCAGTTAACAGTCAGCCTCAGCAGAGAGAGAAGCAGGTGGGATCTCCCCGGGAGCGCGCTCACTAAACACCAACAGGGTCTGTACTGTGGCTACTATCTATCTCCCAGTCTCTACGTCTTAAAAGGAACAAGCAGATAGATACCAATATCCCCTCCGTGCGGTCAGTAGAAAGCTATCTGTCTGCGAGCTAGCCTAGCTTAGCACAAATGAATGGAAGCGGATGAGAAGCAGCTTAATGTTCATGCATTGTGCTGTAAATAAAGATAAGATAAATGTTCATTCATGTGCTGTAAATAAAGATAAGATAAATGTTCATTCATGTGCTGTAAATAAAGATAGATAAATGTTCATTCATGTGCTGTAAATAAAGATAGATAAATATTCATCCATGTGCTAATAAAGATAGATAAATGTTCATCAATGTGCTGTAAATAAAGATAGATAAATGTTCATTAACACTTTGGATGCCACGCCCGAGATTTCTCTGGTTTACCCCCCGACCGTTGAATGCCCATCACAAGATTTCTCTGTTTTTTTTTTATTTTTATTTTTTTTATTAGCGATCTGAAATCATATTGCATCAAGCGAGCCTACCGTTGGATATCCAGGCACCGCCGGTGCTCAGATGTGAAAAAAGCGCCCCCCTATCGTCTCCCAGATGGTAAATCACCCTTTTGGATTGGACTCAATGAAAGTGAATGGGAGAACGGATTTCTGACTCCACATTTTACTTCTCACTGATGTAACCGGGGTCTACCAGAGTTCATTCTGGAACCTTGGTGCCACGGCGAATATGTGTTATACTGTACACACGGTGGATCAATACAATTACGAAGGATTAGATTAAACCGAATATATATATTTTCTACTTGATATATATTGCATAATATTTGTATATCGTCTGATATCCCTTGTGTATTCTTTGTACATATACACGGAATATCCCTTTACCTAGTACAGACCATAATATTTCGTTCTCCTATTGGACAGCGGTCCCTTAGGCGCCACTGCCATACCCCCAAGGTCTAGTTCAAAGTCACCGCCAAAGACATGCCTGGGCATGAACGGCTCTGCGCAAGAATACGAGACAGGAATAAGGCTGGTACTAGTTTGTTCACCTAACGTATAAATACGGCGCAGGTGAATACAGAAGTTAGTTAACCTAGTTCGAGTTACCCAATAAGTTGAAGCCTCACCCACGATACAACGTGCGGTGAAGTAAGGCCTGTTTGGCCCCAAATAGAGCATTGAGACCGCGTGCGAATTAATAGCTGAAGTATCAGAGTTTAACGCTGTACCGTCGAGTTCGACCTATTCTATTAATTCAGTAATAGTCTATTTATGTATAGTGTATCGTGCGGCTACCGTTCTACAGTGACCAGCATCACCAACGTTTCCTCGTACCAACTAGTGTGCTTATCCAGGCTGGGCAGCTTAACCTGGCGCCTTCACCCGAGGAGCCCTAGACGAGGACCGTGTGGACATGTACACTGGATAACCTACCCGACGACTGCATAGCCCTTTTCGGCTGGATTATATTTGCTTTGGTCCTGTAATTGATGGAGCGGAGAATCGCCTACACCCACAATTGTGTGGGATTTACCCTGTGAGGAGCAACGTCGAGCCCGCCTCTCAGAAGCCTGAGGCTGGCTAGCTTTCTTCCATGCGGAGCTGCATGCCGGAGAATAGCTGTTATTCGTCTGCGGATCAAGAGATTATTGCACCGTCTCCTGTACCTGGAGTCTCCCTATTCTTCGTTGACCCAGACTTTGCTACCGACAAATCCTCTCCCCTTGCTGGCCTACAACCGGAGGGACCCTACTAGTATCTCCCGCTGCCCTACTAGTGTACCATAGATATAATTCCTAAGAGACAGGTGGTATTCATTATCTCCTGCGTAATATTATAATGGACTTACGCTCTTGATTACTTACGCACATTCTTCGCCTTACAAGCGCGACCAAGTAATGTAATGTAATTTACTATTTTGCTGCTAATAAATATTATTCTAACCAAGTTTGTGTGGAACCGTGTCATTGTGGGAAGTGTTCATCACATATACCTGTGTACTGTATGGCCAGTAGTAATGTACATAAGACAGTAGTGGTTTAATGATACCATACTTATTTAATACAGTCAGGGAATTGTACCCCTCAGTTACAAATACAATTATCGATTTTTTCGAATGGCGATCAGAAATTGGAATAAACCATTTGGATACTATCTGACCTCAGGTAAGGAATCTATGTTATCAGTTTTAGGATAATCAGACTCGTTTTCACGGAGATATAAGCGTTTCCACTATATGTGATATAGCTGTTTTGACTGTAAAAGCCATCAGGAAATAAGAGCAGCGATTATCAGCGCGCGGCACGAGCGTGCGCACACATATACTATAGATCATCTAGCGTTTATTTGAAAACTATTCATAAATAGGCTGACAAATGACAACGTTCTGGAATATTCCAGTAAAAGACTATTATCATCATAGGGTTGTTTTTTCCACGAAAACTAGTGATTTTCAAAATGCTATCAAACGGAAATGAAGCGATAAAAAAACAATCTGCCTTGACAATGTTGACTGGAAAATGAGTCTTTGATAAGCGACGGGCAGATTAGACACATAGCCATAATTTAAAACATAGATTAGGCGATATTAAGTTAACATTGGAGTGGGTTTGGGCATCAAGGGGGTAAAAAGGAAAACACGGCGTGGCATCCAAAGTGTTAATGTGCTGTAAATAAAGATACAGTAGATACATGAAAATAGATAAAGACAGAAGAAAAAGGGATAAATGAAGGGACTAGAAAGAAAGAGTGGATGCATTCTGTCATTGTAATGATCACATTTATTATGTCTGCCAGAGGGGGGGGGGGGGGGGGGGTTGTGTGCGTGCGTGTGCGTGCGTGTGTGTCGTGTGCGTGTGCGTGTGTGTGTGTGTGTGTCGTGTGTCGGTGTGTGTCGGTGTGTGTGTGTCGGTGTGTGTGTGTCGGTGTGTGTGTCGGTGTGTGTGTCGGTGTGTCGGTGTGTGTGTGTCGGCGTGTGTGTGTCGGTGTGTGTGTGTGTGTGTGTGTGTGTGTGTGTGTGTGTGTGTGTGTGTGTGTGTGTGTGTGTGTGTGTGTGTTGAATACTATGGGCTGATCAGCCTGACATTGGGTGCACAAAGTCACAGCCGATCAAGGATGAATGTGTGGGGAATGTCTCACATCAGGCAACAAGGGAAACATTTTTGGAATACATTTCCAGCATTGTCCAGTGGCCTACATACAGTTCCGTAGAGTTCGTGGTACACCTTTTCAACGCAGGAGGGGACAACAGCGGCTTCAAATAACATCCAACGTTACTTCCTCGCAAGGCATTGTGGTAGGCAACAGAAGGGCCGTATTTTATTCTTTATTCTATTTTATTTTTAATATTATTATATTCTTATTCCTATTTTAGTCCTATTGACTACCTAAATGTTTATTGTTGTTCAATGTGAGCGATCTGTAGTGACAAATTTCCCTAGGGATCATTAAAGGATTTCTATTCTATTCTATTCTAAGCAGTCTCTGTGGCTGATGACTGATGTGGCTAAAGAGCTAGCGTTAGCTGCGACACAAGTGAAACGTTTTTCATGTGACGTTAGCTAAGGAATCGGCTGGAACAGAATACGAAATACCAGAAGGATGGAAAAGATGTGATACAGGGATGCTATCCTTATGAGTAGCAGCTGCTAACTTGGCGTTAGCTGTCTCGTTAGCTGTCTGTTACGTTAGCATTAGCTAGCAGGCCTAACCAGTTAATGTTGGGTCATTGGCAGCTTGGTCTGAATGCGCTCTGAACACACTATTTATTAACATTAACGGTGTTGGCTGCACAATGCTGTTTTATTTAATGTTCCATTTGAGCAAGTGGTCACAGTAATGTTGTAATGACTAGCATGCTATGTATCTGGGCTATGCACTGGAGCTACCATGCTACCATTAGCTGTACAATGCAAAAAACGACTTTTGTTTAACGTACCACTTAGTCCTGCCTCGCTAACTGCAAACCATGCAGCTTCCAGTTTATGCTGGATTAGCTATGTTACATTATATTGTCCTGTCCTAGACCGGAATATAAAACAACGTTAATGTTAATGTAAAAACCGTCAGGAGGATGGCATCCCGGCTGTCACCGTTCGCTCACTAGCAGAACTAAAAATAAATATGTAGAATTGTTATAGTGCCCGTTCAAAATGTGCCCATTCAGAGCACATATCCGTGCAGAACGGATAAAACGTAAGGTTTGTTGTTATAGCACCACCATCTGGCCAAATGGCACCACACTCGACACTGCACTCCCTTGGGTCCTCAGCAATACACCTCCCAAGCGGGAAGTTGATCGGATTAACGGTTTGCGAGATGTGCGCGTCACAGACACACAGAGATTCCTTCCCTTATAGCTCTTGCAAGAACAAGAAAAATATAAGTGTAAGATGGATAGAAACAATGTATGACCTTGATGACATGATTAGGCCACGGCGCCAAGTTCAATAGCTAAGCCATGATAGACGTCAACATCCAGACGATTCTTCATATCAAACTGGTTCAGGCAAGGGGCATAAAATCTCATATTTTGCTATACCCACATTGCTGCTCGTGATCATTGCAATTTTAGTAATCCATACTTGACACAACTTGAACTACTACTACAGAACTACTACTACTATGTATTTTTGCAGAGCAATGACAAAAACGTTTCACTTGTGTAGCAGCTAGCATGGTGAAGGCACATCAATCTCAACGAGAGCAAGGGACTGCATGTTCAGCACCACATTGGTGGACAGCTCCTCTCTCAATGATCTTCTTTACTGCAAAACATTGCACCAACGCTATCTAGTGTGCGGTAGTAATGATGTAGTCACAGGGCTAGTAATTGTGTTTTGGGAAGCAAGTCGCAGGCTTGTGTCACTGCTCAGCACCTACAGTATCAGTTGGGCAAAGTTCTTTCCGCAGGTAACTCATTTAAAAAGAACCAACCTGTACTGGTATTTTGCCTAACCCGCTTGGCAAAACCAATGAGTGTATGTGCATTCTGGCAGACATGTGTGCTCTACTGAGCATACTTTCTAGTTGTCAGTGTTGACATCACACTTAAGTCTCATACATAATTTCAGATATTTCAAAAAGGTTTCGCATATGTTTTACTTTACTTTAGTGGTTTTCGAAACTTTGGAGCTGCTGTGACCTTACATATACACAAGAAACAGAAACTATAACGCGTTCATCATCATCTTGCTTTTGACCTCTAATTCTGTCGGTTTTATTTTATTTTGTCATGTATTCTTTTTGTTCCGTTTTTGTTTTGCTATAGTTTTGTCTCTTCTACCCATGTAAAGCGTCTTTGAGCACCTGGAAAAGTGCTATATAAAATAGATGTATTATTATTATTATTATCATCCGAGTGTTCATAACGATGACAGTTCAGCTCGAGCAACGTCGCCGCCAAAGACTGGCACAAGCCGAGAGTCGCAGTTCTTGTGAATCGTTCTCACTGCTGGTGTTTACGGAGTTGAAAACGACCTCTGAAGTGGAGAGATATGATAGTAAAGCTATATTTACTAAAGCCAGCAGGGGAGCCTACTCTCTGCGACAAGGTTGGGTTGTTTTCCATGAGCCTACATGATGTGATGGGAGAGCGCAATGTTTTGACAACCAACTCACTGTACACACCCGCAAGGAAAATGCTTAGTCATTTCCAAAATGTTTCAGTAACCTACGTGGTTCAAACTTTTTCTTTGCATCCTCTGGAGTTGTGGATTTGAAGGCTATAAAAGATCCCCTCACCAGAGGGCCCTTTTCACATTCTTCTCCTGGAGAGGGAGAGCTTCTCTGTACTTCCCAGAAATCCGAGTTGCGTGATGTCAATAATAGGTCGCTTCAGCTACACAGAACGCTGAGTAAGTATTGACATGCCGTGAAAGAATATAAGCTGCCGACTTGGGAATTCCTGGTAAATAATATCAATGGATGTTTGTTGCCAATTTGCATATTGATAGATCCTTGTGTTCTCAATGACGGTAAAGGTGTAGAGATGCTGCTATGCTATTTTCAGTCGTTTATTGAACAATTTAGTAGAAAAACCATATGTATACACATTTGTATTCAATATAGAACATTTGTTAAAAGGAACACACCAACATTTGGGGAAATGTTTTAGAAACTCCAGATGTATTTTAAACCCTTAAAGGAACACGCCAACATTTGGGGAGCTAATTAGCGTATCGTCTTCTCCAGAGAGAGACAAGAAGATAGATACCAGTTTCCTCTGTGTGCGTTCAGTAGAAAGCTATCTGGCTGCATGTTAGCCTAGCTTAGCACAATGAATGGAAGCGGACATGGCCGGTTAGCCTTCGGGGAGAGGTGTTCGTTGGACAATGCCTAGGGCTAACCGGCCATGTCCGCTTCCATTCATTGTGCTAAGCTAAGCTAACATGCAGCCAGATAGCTTTCTACTGAACGCACACAGAGGAAACTGGTATCTATCGTCTTGTCTCTCTCTCTGGAGAAGACGATACGCTAATTAGCTCCCCAAATGTTGGCGTGTTCCTTTAAGGGTTTAAAATACATCTGGAGTTTCTAAAACATTTCCAAAGTGCAAATGTATGCACACAGCCTTAGACTAACAGGAGGTAAGAGGCACCAAATGGTAAAAGCAGACTCTCTCTTACCGGACAATGGGCAGCTTTGTGAACGGCACCGGAGGAAGCTTGAGACCGTCAGGGAGTGTGATGACCTCCATACCACCTGGACACTTGGAGGTGTAGTTCTCCAGACTCTGAGTCACTTCCTTCTTCTCTGTGTATAGAAGAGTAGGATAACGTGGTTAAAAAAAATACATATACACACACAAGCACAGGGGCGACAGTGGCTCAGGAGGTTCCCGGTTCAATTCCACAGGGCAGCGTGTTGAAGTGTCCTTGAGCAAGACACTTAAGCCCTAACTGCTCCCGATGAGCAAGTTGGGGTTAAGTGTCTTGCTCAAGGACACTTCGACGTCGGTGTGTGAATGTGTGAGTGAATGGGTCAAATGTGTGGAACAAATTGTTTGAAGCCCTTGGATTCTGTACATCATTCAACCCTCAGGTTATAATAATAATAATAATAATAATAATAATAATAATAATAATAATAATAATAATAATAATAATAATAATAATAATAATAATAATAATAATAATAATAATAATGCAGGACCTCTTTAGAGACGTCTTTATTTGGCATGCAACGACATGGGACATGCAATGGGCGGCACACACACACACAGGAATACACACACACATTGCATTGTCTTTTTCTCAGGGTCACCGATGCGATTGAGCTCTGTGCTTAACCCATCCCGTCGTCGTTCCCCCCCAAGGGCAGCCGGGAGCAGACAGGGCGTCGGCGAGGTACCGCGCCCGGGGACCAATCCAAGTGCTCCTGCCCGTCTTCGTCAAGGACGCGACAGCGTCAGCGATCTGTTGTGCATGTTTTTCCATTGGGTTTTATCTTATCGGGGGGGAAACCCTTGCGAGCATGGGGAGAACATGCAAACTCCACACAGAAAGGCCTGGGAGATACCCCACCTGGGTACCTGGCAACGCGGAAACCTGGTCCCCAAGCGGGAATCGGACCTTCTTGCTGTGAGGCGACAGTGTTAACCACTACACCACCGTGCCGATGGTTATATTACTCACCATTGTATCCTGTATAATAAGGAGAGCCGAGATCTTCCCCATTATATCACCTACCCTGCAGGTTCTATACAACAAAAGGTGCAAATCCAGAGCCTGCAGAATAATGAAAGACCCCCACCACCCCAATAACAGCCTGTTCCAGCTGCTGAGGTCAGGCAGACGCCTGCGAACCCCAGCTACTAGGACGGAGAGGCTTAGGCTCAGCTTCTTCCCCCAGGCCATCAGAGCCTTGAACAATGAACATTGAGAGCCACAGAAACGGACCTATCCACACAAGCACACACACGACACGCACGCTGAGCACGCTCACACACTAGCAGCCACTTTAACACTCATGCCGCACACACGCACACTTATGGCCAAGAGGAAAGGCCACTTTAAATTAGTATAACAACAGGAACAGTGTATTGCACTACTAAAGCTACCTAGCATGTCCTATATGCTCTGTAAATACTATGTACAGATACCGAGATGTCACACCATGTTACCTGTTTATTGCACTGTTGTTTTTTATTGGATTCTATTATATGTTGTACCACTGTATTGCACATCGTCGCGGGCAAGACCACCCGCATTTCATTGTATACTTGTATGCCGTGACAATTAAAACTCTTGACTTGACTTGACTTCCTTGTTGGACTGGTCCACTGGACGTCACCATACTGGCTCTGATACTGGGCTTTACGCTTCAACCGCCCCAGAGTTTACACTGAACTTGCAAAATCTGCTGTTAGTGTCTGCGCCCCCGATATGTGGAACGCATTGCAAAGTACATTAAAACTCAATACTTTAGTATCCTTGGGACGGTTTTAAATCTTTAATGACCAACCATTTCACCCCAGTCCAGTTGGTTTTAATAGTTTTATTGATTGCATTTTTTTTTCTCCTTTTTGTATTTATCGTGTACTGTATCAGTACATAAAGACACCATTGCGGTTCATAGATCGTGGATGGTATAATGAGAATCCTCAAAATGCATCCCTTTAGACCAGGGGTGGCCAACCTTTTTTGAACCAAGATCTACTTTTTTATTTACCACCTAGCCCGAGAGCTACCAGCCAAAATTGTATATTGTAAGCCGTCATTTGAGGCTTTATAAAAGCAGCATAATGAACACAAATCTGTCAGTGCCGAGTCCGACCTCATCTTAAATAACAAACAGCATTGCTTGTTGTAGTTAACAAGGAGAGGAAGAGTTGATTTAGCAAAAAAAAAAATTTTTTTTATTTTTTTAATCAAATTTTATTAATCAATATCTACTTGAAATCAGCCCGCGATCTACCTGTCGATCGCGATCGACTGGTTGGGCACCACTGCTTTAGACGCATTCCTTTCACATTCCATCTCAGTTCAGTTCAGTTCAGTTCAGTTAATTTTTATTTCGGATATTGGACACATAACAATGGTCATTCCATAAATCGCCAACATTTTACCAGCTGCTGTTGCAGCATTGTCCAATTGTCCGAAAAGGGCCAGGGAGAAGCACTAGGCTTGTCGGGCGCTACCCCTGAAGACTTATGTTTGTTTTGTTGTTTTTCTTTTCCTACATTTACATACATGCATTACTACTATACACATATATACCTGCACATGTCTACATACATACACACCTACCCATATTCATACATGTATGACATACATATCCATACACACATACATGGCAAAGAGCACACCATAGTTGGTATACACAGCTTATTATTTATAATATGATACAGTATTATGAGATTCCAAACCTAATTATCTAAGAGATGATATGTTGGGAGTGTTGTGTACATTCGTAGTTGAAGACAGCAGAGGATGTATGTGAAGTATTTCTGGGTGCCGTATTGCCTTCCTACTGCAAGGGATTTGGATTGATTTTGCGAATGTAAATACATGGGATGTCACAGAACAGACTTATATGTCCCTATGGGGTCCAATTATTTCTCACTTGTAGATCACAGAGGTGCCTCCCTCCGCCTGATTGGCCCCGGTCCAAGCCTTCCAGTAAGACTATCAGTTTTATTGCACTAATCAATAAAGAAAAGTTTACATGCTGTATCATCACTCTCTGCCTTTTCCCTTGTGCATACAAACACGTCTCTTTGAATTATTCCTCGGAGCATCAGACCTGATGGGTTAGACTTGCGAGAAATGCACTAAAACTCTCCCGCCAACTTCAAAAGGACGCCATCCCTGCCCAGACGACCTCAACATAACCCATTATCGGTCTGACAGACTCAACACACGGGGCCAGACGGGCAGAGACATATTCTTTACCTGTAGACTCTAACCTTTCAAAGGCTTTTCTATGAGGAAGGATAGCATCTACTGTGACAGAGGCGACCGAGCTGTCAAGAGACAGACCTGTGATGAAAGCGGGTTAACCCTTTCACTACCACACTACCAAAATGGTCAGGGGCGTAATTATGGGGGGGGGGGGGGGGGGCACGGGGGTCATGTCCCCTGCATGTTTTCAGATGGCAGTTATTGTCCCCTGCACCTTTTTACAGTCCAAAACAATGTTACACGATAATAAACGGTGACGTGACGCGGCGCGGCACTATTGGACCACGCGGCAAACGGCCGCTTGTTCCATCTGAGCTCTCTGACGACCTGAGCCATTGTCATGCAAAGACAAGTACCAAGGTGAGCACCCGGCGAGGGCACGCGCTAAGTACCGACCACAGCTGTCTTTGCATAACAACAGCCATGTCGTCAGGTGTGCTCAGATACATAGCATAGCACCCCTCCCCTGAAAGTTTGGTGTGAAACTGTGAACGATGGTCTGTGTGATTGCCATGATTGCTTGGTGTCTGTGAAATATCCGTCTATGACCTCGTTGTATTTAAAAGCCTCTAGGCTGTTGTTTTATACATTGTAGATAATAAATAGCGCGATATCTCTCTCTCTCTCTCTCTCTCTCTCTCTCTCTCCCTCTCTTACACACACGCACGTTCCGAGACTCGCGCGGCATTATGACTTGTCATAAGTGAATTGTAGAAACAACTCACCAAAATTGACTATTGCAAAACTGATTAAAAAAAATATATCTACGAAGGGGGAACCCCCCCCCCCCCCGCCCCCACCCGCCAGCGACCATACAACTATACGTAGCACCGGACTGACTTTTACTGAAACAACGGCACTGACCACGCCCCCAAATGTGTCCCCTCCACCATTGAAAAAAAATGACGCCCTTGCAAATCGTTAACCCTTTCACTGTGACAATACAGACGGGTAACCTTTCACTACCACACTACCGACGGTTAACCATCTGTAGTGTGGTAGTGAAACGTTACGCGTCTGTAGTGTGGTAGTGAAAGGTTAACCATCTGTAGTGTGGTAGTGAAAGGTTACCCGTCTGTAGTGTGGTAGTGAAACGTTACCCGTCTGTAGTGTGGTAGTGAAAGGTTAACCATCTGTAGTGTGGTAGTGAAAGGTTACCCGTCTGTAGTGTGGTAGTGAAACGTTACCCGTCTGTAGTGTGGTAGTGAAAGGTTAACCGTCTGTAGTGTGGTAGTGAAAGGGTTAACCTTCTGTAGTGTGGTAGTGAAAGGGTTAACCATTTGTCGTGTGACAGTGAAAGGGTTAACATTGTGTATTGTCGCAGTGAAAGGGTTAACCATTTGGTAGTGTGACAGTGAAAGGGTTAACATTGTGTATTGTCGCAGTGAAAGGGTTAACCATTTGGTAGTGTGGTAGTGAAAGGGTTAACACAAGAAATGAACAATGCTGCACGTCATCCCCCTCCTCTCGACCCCTGCTTTCCCGTCACTAACGGAGGCACCAACTAAAGCAGAAATGCCCTAAAAGAAATGAATAAACTATACGACTGATCTCCGTTTCAATACAACACTGAGAACAAGATCTATCATTTCTAGTGTCTCACTTGTGTGACAAAAGAAAGAAAGACAGCAGCAGACCGATAAAAGGTGTGTTTTCAAACCAGCGAATTCAAACGTTCTTTGTTTCTGATTATTTAACATAGTTTTGACGTCGCTTTTTTAAGTGGCCGTTAGGGATGAGATGAGAGCGGAACTTCAAATGCCTTTCAACAGTGGCGACAGACGCGCCGGAGTGGTTTGGAGGATTCATTAGAAAATGTACCCGAGTTGTGTTTTGATGAGGGGGAAAACTCAAAACGACTGTTAAATGTTTTATGTAATCATTTACATTTCATAGGTGGGTACCTTCAAGCTCAGACGTGAGCTTTAAAGGAAATGAGGGAATACACCGCCGTCACAACTAACCACAGACTTCTGAGATCTTTGTGTTTACTGCTTTATTGCCGTTAGGTGATTCATTATTGTGTATCAGCTGAGAGAAACGGTGCTCGGCGCTTAGTTGCACCTCGTCAAATTCAATTCAAAGTAACCCTGAACTTGTACTTTCAACATTTCTACATAAAACTATGAAAAAACTATTCCAAAAATGTTTTAATAATAATAACCTTCTCACTGTCTGTACTATTATATACAGTACCTTACTACTATACTTCTACTTCTACCTATCATACTAATAAATTATGTCTATACTACTATGCACTCAAGAGTGTAACACTGAAGTTTGATACTATTTGACGAACAATGCCACTGACCCTTAGCTGTCAGAGTTGTACCCCTCCTGCTGTGTACTTGTTCACAATTTGTAAGTCGCTTTGGATAAAAGAATCAACTAAATGACTATATGGAAATGTGGGGGGGGGGGGGGGGGGGGGCTTTTCCCGGCCAAAACTCCAGTCCCGAAATGAGTCCATTCTAGCTCCGATTTGAACAAATGAAAACACAATTTTGCCGCCAGACGTGTGTGGACCCATTCCCTGTTGAGTCTCTTCAGCCTCATGCCTCAGTAAAACTACAATAAACAAGTAGCCTAACCGCTAAAGAGAGGAGAAGTACAACTAACGTGACGGAAACACAATTGTCGGCCAACAACAGCAGCAGCAGCAGCAGTAGCAGCAGCAGTAGCAGCAGCAGCGATCACCAGCCCATCACAGAGCCGTGCACCCTCCCAGGAGAGTCTCTGACTTCCCAACGCTAGATAAACGAGTGCAAATCCGTGATAGCTGCATCCAGGCATGAATCCAGTTGTTGGTATTTACTCTGTTTCTGTGTTTAATTGTACTGACAGTACAGTGTGTGTGCGTGTGCGTGTGTGTGCGTGTGTGTATGTGTGATATATTTGATTCCCTGGTTTATGTAATATAATTTGTGGAACCAAATAAAGTATTCAAATGTGTGTGTATATATGTATGTATGTATATGTATGTATTGCAGTGGAAGCAGAGAGGTTAATTGGAGCCAAGAGGAAAACAGCAGTCAAAGTGTATATTTTCAGCACTACGTTTGTTTACCGATGTTTATTTATTTATGGGAAAAATGCTAATTCTATCTCTCGTTTAAAAAAAAAACGCAAGGAGATGACTAAATCCAGATTTAACACTGCCATTGGAAGCTTTTTCCCTATCCATAGATGTATGATTTGGCCATAATATGGTCAAGGTCAAGTTCAAGGTCAAATATGAATGTATAATTAAAATGAATTATAATTTATTACTGTATCTACAACTCCTTCTGTTTAATCAAGTCAAGTCAAGTCAAGTCAAGTAATTTATTTATAGAGCACATTTAAAAGCTCGAGAGCCAACCAAAGTGCTGTACAGTACAGTCAAAGCATAAAATCAATGTCCTATAAAATACACAAATACAAAAAGGCACAACAGGACAGGACATTCAAAAAATAGGACAAGCGGATAGGGGAGCACAAAGTACAGTATAGCACACCAGGGACAGAGGAGCACAAGAAGAGATACAAGAGGGAGGGGGCAGGATAAAATTGCATGGGAGTGTGTGGGTTAGGGTGTGGGAGAAACAGGATTAATCGAAGGCTAGGGAATAAAAGTGGGTTTTTAAACAGGCCTTAAATGTCTCCAGCATAGGGGCAGATCGAATCTCCAGGAGAAGCTGGTTCCATAGTTTGGGGGCTACGGCCTTGAAGGAGCGATCGCCTCTCTTTTTTAGTCTGGTGCGGGGGGGGGGGGACCAGCCAAGCCTGGTTGGAGGATCTTAGTGACCTGGGTGCTGTGTAGGGGGTGATGAGCTCGGTGATGTATAGGGGTGCTGCACCCGATAGTGCCTTGAAGGTGAGGAGGAGGATTTTGAAATCTATTCTAAGTGGGACTGGGAGCCAGTGTAGGGAGGCTAGGACTGGTGTGATGTGCTCTCTCTTTCTGGTGCCGGTAAGGAACCTAGCTGCAGAGTGCTGGACCATTTTGAGGCTGGACATGGCTGCCTGACTGATGCCGGTGTAGAGGGCATTGCAGTAGTCAAGGCGTGATGTGATGAATGCATTGACTACCGTTTCCAGGTTGACGGGTGAAAGGATTGGTTTTATTTTACTGATGTTGCGGAGTTGGAAGAAGCATGACTTGACTGCGGCATTTACCTGCCGGTCGAATTTGAGCTCTGGGTCAAAGATTACACCCAGGCTCTTGACGTGGGGTTTGAGGTGGGTGGAGAGTTGCCCTAAGCTGTTGGAGAGTGTTTTGGTGGAAGAGGGGGGGCCAAACAAAATGATCTCTGTTTTATTTTCATTTAGCTGTAAGAAGTTGAGGGCCATCCAGCTTTTTATGTCCCTAAGACAGTTTTTAAGAGAGTCTAGGTTAGCTGTGTCAGAGGGGTTGAGGGGAAGGTAGATTTGGGAGTCATCGGCATAAAAGTGATATGAAATGTTGGGTTTCTGGATGATTTCGGCCAGAGGGAGCATGTAGATGGAGAAGAGTATGGGGGCCAGGATGGAACCTTGGGGGACCCCATACGGTAGACTAGCTGTGGGGGAGGAGTGTCCACCCAAACTGACCGAAAAGGAGCGGCCGCTCAAGTAGGATGCGAACCAGTTTAGGGCAGACCCCCCAATACCTAGCCTGTGTTCGAGACGATCGACCAGGGTGGAGTGGTCGACCGTGTCAATCATCTTCCCTTTATTCATTTGCTTAGATTTTTTTGTACACTTGATCTCAAGAAGGTGCTGAATCAAAAGCACCTCAATGTTTTCATGGTGTTATTCACCGGCAAATATGCAAAAAAAAAAAAAAACATCATTTATATTCTCCTTTGTTTCATCACAATTTACACAAGCCGAGTAACAGACACAATATTTCTGACACTGGGAATACATACCCCCAGGTCTAGATGTTCCTAGATACCAAGAACATGCTAATTGACCTTGTGGAAGTGGAGCAATCTTCCATTTACTTGGGCATGTACCTTTAGGCGGAATTTCTGAAAATAGGGCTACAGCTTTCTGGGGAAAGGGGGGGTGGGGAACAGGTGGAACATAGAATAGAGTGTGAAGGGAGAGGAAGGGGGGTGGGGATGTGGGGGGTGAACAGAGGCCTCAGAGGAAGACTTGTATGTATGTATGTATGTAATATATGTATGTGTATGTATAAATATATACATATTTTATGTATTTATGCATTTGACTATACTGTATTGTTATGGACCCCAGGAGGCACACTTCTAATGGGGATCATTAAATAAACATGCACGCGCGCGCGCGCACACACACACACACACACACACACACACACACACACACACACACACACACACACACACACACACACACACACACACACACACACACACACACACACACACACACACACACACACACACACACACACACACACACACACACACACACACACACACACACACACACACACACACACACACACACACACACACACACACACACACACACACACACACATTTGACCACCAAATTTCAGCCTCCCGGGGCAAAACCGGTATATGGTTGTTTTTCCTGACCAGGAAGCGTGCAGGAAAGTTCAGCGAACGCATCAGTAGTTAGTTACTACAGGGAACTTTATCTCTGTGGACAAATCTCAAAGTCAGACAGCCGAGTTGTGCTTTGGGTTTGCGATTTTAAATCATTGCCACCGAAAATTACTTCCACCTCCTCGCTGGGGGAGCATGTCATTCACACATTCAGGGAAGTACGCTTATGCTTGCCCACTAGCCTGACTCTTGTGATTGTGATTATGTGATTTATGTGATTTATGATTATGTATATGTGTGCCAGCCATATGTGTGCCTGCCTATACAGTGTTTATACATGTATAGCTTTGATTTGTCCCTGTACAGTTTTTTTTATAGATGCACGAACGCCTAGTGAGTGAATGTACAGAATATGTTTTAAACTGTTTTTCTATTAGCTTTAACACATTCCCTGCCAAAAACGAGTTTACTCGTTATTGGCCGTCAATCGAATAATGCCAATAACGAGTTTACTCGTTTTCGGGATCGTTATATCGTTTATACGCTATATCTAGTGGGGCGCCCCACTACGACGGTCATTTCATGTATGGACGAGGAGACATAGTGATAATCTAGCGTTGATTTCAGGATGATTAGATAATCAGCCGAAAAATTACGTGATGACTGGATTACAGTAAAATGCATTTTTTTCGCCTTTTCCTGGAATTACTGAAAAACACCCAAACCATACTCTATTCAAAACGGTATAAAACGAAAATGTACGAATGAAAAAACAATCTGTCTCAGCAATGTTGACTAGAAGCAGCTCACTGAGACCCGACAGCGTTATTAGACCCATAGATATAATATAAGATATATTTTAAGCACTCGCAAATGTCACAGTCTAAAACTATATCCATTGAATAAAGACCTGGCAATGAATGGGGTATCAGTGCCCCCTGCTGTGGCGGTCAATTTGTTAATGTCCTTCTATTTTTCTGTTTATTTTCTGGGTTAAACATCTAGCCCAGGGACTATAACTGAAAACTAGCAACCCTGCTAATGTTGGCATATTTACAGTTTTTAATTTGTATTCATTTATAACTGTATAACTGTTGATTGATATGCACTGTCCCTGATCAAATAAACTGAGTAAACTAAACTAAACCCTCCTCTTTTTATCTGCATGTCACTCACACATTCAGAGAAGTACCCTCCCCTTTTTATCTGCATGTCACTCACACATTCAGAGAAGTACCCTCCCCTTTTTATCTGCATGTCACTCACACATTCAGAGAAGTACCCTCCCCTTTGTATCTGCATGTCACTCACACATTCAGAGAAGTACCCTCCCCTTTTTATCTGCATGTCACTCACACATTCAGAGAAGTACTCTCCCCTTTTTATCTGCATGTCACTCACACATTCAGAGAAGTACCCTCCCCTTTTTATCTGCATGTCACTCACACATTCAGAGAAGTACCCTCCACTTTTTATCTGCATGTCATCCACACATTGAGAGAAGTACCCTCCCCTTTTTATCTGCTGGGGGAGCATGTCACTCACACATTCAGAGAAGTACCCTCCCCCTTTTATCTGCATGTCACTCACACAGTCAGAGAAGTACCCTCCCCCCTTTTTTTTATCTGCAAGTCACTGCTTTCAAGACGGAGTGGAAAAAGACAGTGACACATTTCAAGTCTCTATTAGGAAAGAAATAAAGAATGAAATAGAAAATGTCTGGCGGTGCTGAGTAGTTATATATTGTGTACTGGTGGTGCTGGGTAGTGGCTGATACATTTTTAAACAGTCTCACGCCAGAGATAAGACAAACAAATACACTCACGGACCACTACTGAAAATAACCCTTACATAAATGTTTTTTATGCATCCGTTATTTAGTTTGGTCATCATGGATTAGAGTCAACAATCCGCTAGAGATCAGCAGAGTTATCTTGGCACAACAACAAAAAAAGCCAAAGGAGGAAAGAATATTGATTATAAAGATGTATTACTCCTGACCTCCCTCTTCATTCCCTCTGCCTTTGGTTTCTTTCCCCCCCGAGGCTTTATTCCTCCTCTCTCACAGACCTTTCCTCATGGAGTCCAGAGGCTTTATTCCTCCTCTCTCACAGACCTTTCCTCATGAAGTCCAGAGGCTTTATTCCTCCTCTCTCACAGACCTTTCCTCATGGAGTCCAGAGGCTTTATTCCTCCTCTCTCACAGACCTTTCCTCATGAAGTCCAGAGGCTTTATTCCTCCTCTCTCACAGACCTTTCCTCATGGAGTCCAGAGGCTTTATTCCTCCTCTCTCACAGACCTTTCCTCATGGAGTCCAGAGGCTTTATTCCTCCTCTCTCACAGACCTTTCCTCATGAAGTCCAGAGGCTTTATTCCTCCTCTCTCACAGACCTTTCCTCATGGAGTCCAGAGGCTTTATTCCTCCTCTCTCACAGACCTTTCCTCATGGAGTCCAGAGGCTTTATTCCTCCTCTCTCACAGACCTTTCCTCATGGAGTCCAGAGGCTTTATTCCTCCTCTCTCACAGACCTTTCCTCATGGAGTCCAGAGGCTTTATTCCTCCTCTCTCACAGACCTTTCCTCATGGAGTCCAGAGGCTTTATTCCTCCTCTCTCACAGACCTTTCCTCATGGAGTCCCGAGGCTTTATTCCTCCTCTCTCACAGACCTTTCCTCATGGAGTCCCGAGGCTTTATTCCTCCTCTCTCACAGACCTTTCCTCATGGAGTCCAGAGGCTTTATTCCTCCTCTCTCACAGACCTTTCCTCATGGAGTCCCGAGGCTTTATTCCTCCTCTCTCACAGACCTTTCCTCATGGAGTCCAGAGGCTTTATTCCTCCTCTCTCACAGACCTTTCCTCATGGAGTCCAGAGGCTTTATTCCTCCTCTCTCACAGACCTTTCCTCATGGAGTCCCGAGGCTTTATTCCTCCTCTCTCACAGACCTTTCCTCATGGAGTCCCGAGGCTTTATTCCTCCTCTCTCACAGACCTTTCCTCATGGAGTCCCGAGGCTTTATTCCTCCTCTCTCACAGACCTTTCCTCATGAAGTCCAGAGGCTTTATTCCTCCTCTCTCACAGACCTTTCCTCATGGAGTCCCGAGGCTTTATTCCTCCTCTCTCACAGACCTTTCCTCATGGAGTCCAGAGGCTTTATTCCTCCTCTCTCACAGACCTTTCCTCATGGAGTCCGAGGCTTTATTCCTCCTCTCTCACAGACCTTTCCTCGTGGAGTCCAGAGGCTCCATGGAGGGGAGCAGGGTGACACAGCCATAATTAGCCCAACATGGTCACTCTGTTAAGCACCATCTTCTAAGGCTTAAATAAAACATCTGAGCAGTGTTTTTAACGCCACTAGCAGAGTTTTGAAAAGGTAATGTACACCTTATGTATTTGTACATTTTTAAGGCCCTTTTTGGTAAGCTACATCCTTATGCTACATCATTATTGGAATGGAACTTTGGAACCTATGGAACCTGTTCTAGTGACTGGCTGGTCCTTAAGGTCCCCTGAGTTTGCTCAGAACAGTGTAAATCTGCATTTTGCTATGATGCCCTCTAGCTCATGGAATGAACTCCAACAGTCCTTAAAGCTTGAGATTCGTCCCTCTCTCTGTTGCAGTCTAAAACCTTGATCTCCATCCTTTGTCAATCAAGTTGTACGTGATTTTCTTTAACTTTTAATTGAGCTTTTTCCGTATGTATTTCTTGAATGTATGTTTTGTACTTGTATTCTGTATAGATATTTTTTCATATGTTTTAATCCTTTCACTGCCACACAGAAGGTTAACCCTTTACTATCACACAACCGACGGTAGCCATGTATTGTCACAGTGAAAGGGTTAACCGTTTTCGGTAGTGCGGCAGTGAAAGGGTTAAGTGCGTTTTTATGCTATGGACCCCCAACAGGGCTAAGACGTTGTCCGACCTACAACGTTTAAACCATGCCTGTTCTACTTCATGTCTGGGCTAAGTACTTCTATTCTATTCACATATATGCTTACTACATGTATCTATTGCTCCTATGTCCGCCCACCACAAACACGGGAACTGTCTAACCCCTGTCCCCGTCTCCCTGTCTCCCTGTCTCTCTGAGTGGACGTCTCGTGGTGATGGCCAAGATGGTGCGATCCTCTCTACGTCGCCCCCATACTTCAAATGGATCCGAGTGGAATACACACATGTGTGCAAACAGAATATGACTGATATTTTGAGCTCCGACATTTAGCCTTCATCCTATTTTCATACTAGCGCTCGTTTCCCTATGCTTTTTCTTTTGTTGTTGTTGTTGTTCTTAGTTCTATTCTATTTAAATGTATCAAATATGTTCTTATGTACCCCAGTTGCTATTACATGTACATTTACATTTTACATTTAGTCATTTAGCTGACGCTTTCATCCAAAGCGACTTACAAGTTCTGTACGACAAGTCATCAGGAAGGGCACAATTCTATCAGCTGAATAACAATGTTCATTCAAGTGTTGAGTGCTACAGTGTAGGTTAGTATATTAGGACATGACAGTAAGGTTAGTTAGGGTTAGATATATACATATATTTTTAAATAAAATTTCTGATAATATTGGTATGTATGTATACGTATACGTGTAATAAAACACATATATTATACACATATAGTTCTAATTGTACCACCAAGCAAAAACAAACATGTTTTTAGAAATAGGAAGCAAACGTATTCAATCAACACCCAGGTATACCGTACGTGTGCAACGCCAGTAGTATAATAACAAATGTGGTTGCCAAATTCCCTGGGTATGTGCATGACAGCTACATTTTTAGGAACAGCATTATACACGGAATGATGCAAGACATGGATGACACAAACGTTTGTGCTGTAATATTCATTGCAAATGTGTGGGAAAAGTATGTGCTTTTGTATATGTGACGGCGGCTACCAACTCCAGCCATAGCTGATGACTCCCGTGCGTAATCCTGCCAATGTTGAAGAGGCGGCGTACATCGGGCTCACATCAGAACGTGCGGTGTGATTGAGCACACATTTGGCATCTTAAAAAGCCGGTTTAGATGCCTGGATCGTAGTGGTGGGGCAATGTTATATAGTCCCCCTAAAGCACATCACTCCTTTGGGTGCTGGGTTAGGTAATAATCACAATAAAGAGAACAGAACCCGCACACTCATATGCTCCAGAATAAACTGTTGATTTATAACGTTTCGTCAGGTCCATGAGGAATAGACGCTGGAAACACGGTCAATGAAAAGTTTATTCTGGAGTATATGATAATGCGGGTTCTATTCTCTTAACTAAACATTAAATACAACTGCATTTCTCAAATATTCCTAAATGAGAAAATATTTTCACTGGCACAGTGCCTAACTTTGGTCTAAAGATTCAGCACCATGGACAGGTCTTTTTTTTGGGGATGACATGACAAACAAATGCAATGACGAAAGATAGTGACAAAAACAAAAGATGCAATGTGTCATGAAAATACAAATTAAGCAAGCTTAAACAAAATACAATACGAAAAAAACTAAAAACAAATGGTGATAAATACTGTTATGTCTTAACACTTTGTGCGCCAACAACGAGTATACTCGTTATTGCCCGCCATGCGTTGTGCGCCAACAACGAGGGAACTCGTTTTTGGGATCAATATTTAATTTTTTCGCCATGGCATTCATAATTCATCCAGCCTCCCTCCGGGACGCAGCTGGACCCTGTTCTGATATTGCAACGCCTCAATACCGCCGCCTGGTGGATTTCGGGCGAGTTACACTCCACGCCAAACTGGAAGTGGCGCTCGGTGCATCAGGGAAATTCCTCCGCCAGAGATATATTGTAACGTGGGTCTAGATACACAATCGAGTGCATTGGGATCGCTTTCGAAACGCAATAATCAATATGATTTCGGTGTTTATTGCGTCATACAAACGGGAAATGGATCTAGCAGATCGACGTCAAATAATTGGAGTATTTTTCCTCCAGTCTCATCGGCGAACGGTAAGAAGAATCTAACGTTATTTTCAGCTTGATTGTCCATTTCTTTGTTTGCAATCAGTCTGATCAACGTATCAATCCATACTAAATAAAGCCATTACTGACGATCAAGGAATTATAAACGACCCCCCCCCCCTTCCTTCACGCATGATGAAGCATAATGTATACCGATCATATACATTTGAATTTTTTAATATAGCGTGTATAGGAAAGAAATGCCAATCTCTAATCTATCATATGCGTCGGGGCCTATAACTCACGTTTTAGGAATTACTGCAGAAAACCTTAAAACCTTAAAAACATACTTATATTCACGACGGTATTAACACAACAATGTATGAATGAAAAAATATAACGTTCCCACATCGGGAACGATAGATACCCGATGTTGAATGGGCCATAGTAATGTCGATATAGCTATAATATTTAAAAAGTTATAGCCCTGCAAAGAAGGTAAACATCTCCATAGGCTTACAGCGCTGGCAGACTGGGCCCAAAGATGGGTACAATGCATGGCGGCCAATGTGTTAAGAGCTTCCCTCTCCCTCATTTCGGGTTTATTTTCCCCTTTAATATCAGGATCAAATTGCACACCTATGTATGGGCGTGTTTGCGCTAGTATATCATCAGCGAAATTTCTTTAGTGAATAGCTGGCAAAGACAGAGCAAATGAATGAGCAGTTAATGGTGCTATTAGCGCCGCGCAATCCATTCTTGGTGAATTCGCCCCTAAGTTGGTAAGCTAACCCTGACTGTTCTCATTTGTCTCTGAAAACCAGAGCATCTATCCTGTTTTCCCTTGTCTGATAACCCTGATGAAGGCATGTTGCATTAACTTTACAACATCCATCTGCCTCCAAGGAGTTGCAGAATTTATCGTTTTTTTCCCAGTTCTTGGACCTTGGTTGAAGGATGAAGTTGCGACAGATCTTTTGTTTCTTTTGTAATGGTAACACAATTACGGTACTCAAGCATTCGCCTCAGCTTAAAACTTGAGAAACTTTATTTTCTTCCGAAGAATTGTATCTTAGAGAATTCCACCAGTCTACAGCTCTTGTCGTTAAAATGTTCGCTTCTCAAAGTTCAGGTGGTGAGATCGTACATCTGAAAGAGTTAAAGGAGAGTTTTCTTTTGTCAATGAAATAGTGGACATTTGCACGTTCTTTAGTTCACACAGAAAATGTATTTGAGTAGAGTAGCTAGCCTTTACTGTCAAACCATCTCTCCCTTCCTTACTGTGTCTAATGGCTGCTTGCTCAAGGCTGCTCTTGGTATTCCAGCAGGACTGGCTCTGAGGAGGCTGGTAATGGGAGCTGCCCTGAGCGCCACAGCAGCAGTCCCTAGCTGACTGTGTTGAATATTTCATGCTCTCTCGCTCTCTCTCTCTCTCTCTCCTCTCTCTCTCACCCTCTCTCAATGACCAAGTATTACATTGGCCTCTATTGTGTGGCCAGTGGACCGCCTGACTGACTGCTTGGGTGAGAGTCTGAAGGATTACTGGTCAGAGCACACGGTCACACTCCCAGCGGGGGACTCTGTTGAGCATCGCACACCATTACTCACAGGGTGTAATGCAGAATCTACCAAAGGATATGGTGGCTGCTTGTCAATCTTAGAATCTTAGGTGTATGAAGCCTAGAGTGATAGCACAACTTTCAGACATTCTTCTGACCCGAGAGTCTTCTACCTTTTAATCGGGTGCAGTGTGTGCGTGTGCACGTGCGTGTGTGTGTGCGTGTGTGTCTGTCTGTGTGTGTGCGCGTGTGGTGCGCGCCAGGGGGGGAACACCGGCTGACCTTGGTCGGACAGGAAGTCCAGCATGGTCTGCAGCAGGAAGGACAGGTGGCGTACGGACAGGCCGGGGTTGCCCATGCGGCGGGAGGCATACACCAGCTCATGTAGGAGACGCATCTGGACCGCAGCCCAGCCACGGTGGGTGCCTGCGAGAGAGAGAGAGAGAGAGAGAGAGAGAGAGAGAGAGAGAGAGAGAGAGAGAGAGAGAGAGAGAGAGAGAGAGAGAGAGAGAGAGAGAGAGAGAGAGAGAGAGAGAGAGAGAGAGAGAGAGAGAGAGAGAGAGAGAGAGAGAGAGAGAGAGAGAGAGAGAGAGAGAGAGAGAGAGAGAGAGAGAGAGAGAGAGAGAGAGAGAGAGAGAGAGAGAGAGAGAGAGAATTAAGGAAATAATAAATAATATAGAATATACTGTATAAAGAATACATACAGAATACATACAAAGGAATTAGACCCTGAGTTTGACTGTGATGATATTTGGACTAATGTCACATTGGCTTCCCGTAACCCTAATCACCAGAAAATACATTTTAATTATATTCTCAGAACATATCTCACACCTAGGAGGTTGTGCGGTATGGGGTTGGTGGCCGACTCTCGATGCACTCTGTCAACATACTTTCAAACATATGTAGCCTGTCAATTCCACATACGGCAGCGACGGTACTCCTGGATGATATAACATTACTACCGGCCTCCATACAACAAAAAATAATCATACTGGCGGGCATTACAGCAGCCAAGAAATTAATAACCATGAGGTGGAAGCAACCGGAGAAACTAACAATAATCAATTGGTCATTCACTTTTTTGGATGTCATATATATGGAGATTTCTACAGCCCGGGTGGTGGGGATTGGGCGATCCAATATTGAATTGTCGGTATCGGCCGCTGAGAGAGTGAAGGCCATGTTTTAGCGGCGAAGCGGAGTCGGGGTACTGATCCTGGGGGTCCGGGGGTCCTGGGTGGGGGGGTGGGAATGGGGGAGGAAATGTTTTTTATGGTGTCTGTGGTAACACAATTGTATTTTTATGTTTTATTTATAGTTTGTTATTTCCGTTGTCGTTATTGTTGTTGTTGTTACTATGTCCTCTGAAGTCCTGTTTATAGTTGTTATTACTGTATTGTGTTTCATGTAAAATAAAAAGTTCACTGTTCTGCAGAAGCTACCACAGTAACTATGGAAACTACAGTGAAACTGAGACAAATGGCCTTTGAAGTTCTTTGACTATACACTATCCAGTGATTTTGTAGTTACTGTAATTCTTTATGGCCCCTTTCTCTAAAACAGAGCAAGATTGAACTCTGTCACAAGATAAAACATATATTGAGAAGGTAAAATTTCACTTAGAACTCAATTTTGAAAAATATTGTAGTCACTGTGGTAGCTTCTGCAGGGCAGTACAGACTGAGTGGACACAGCCTGGCCATGGAAACAAGCCATCACAGGCAGAACTGGCAAAACTGGCTGCCCAGAGAGGCCCAGGCTGTGTTCACTTTGTCATCAGAGAGATCACACAATCACTGTACTGTAACAAATATATAAGGATTTGAGATTATTCTGGGTTTATCCATCTCCCTGATCCTCAGATCCTCAGTAATATCTTTGTGGGGAGAAAGGTCAGTGTGCAGTGTTAGCTGCAAAATATGTGACTGCTGTCAAACACCAAGAGAAACAAGCTCGTGGTAAATATTTCTGAATCGCTACATCTGTAAAGTATTACCCGATTATTTTTGTAATTGAATGGGTTTTGTTGATTGTTTAAAAGGACTTGTTTTAGCTTGTACTGTATTATTAGTAATGTTATAATAATTTTGTTTACTAATATGTAATTATTTGGATGCATGTTAAACTTGCTTTGGCAATAAGTACTTCGGTACTTCATGCCAATAAAGCCTATTTGAACTGAATTTAATTTAATTTAATTGAGAGAAAGAGAGAGAGAGAGGTTCACAGTGACATTCTAATCACAGAGACGAGGCTGATGACTGACATCTCCTAAAGCAGAAGGCTTCCATATCAAATTATACGGCGAAATGATCCCGACACGTCCATCTACACTCGACACAGACTGCTATAATAGGAGCTAAATATACTGTAGGCCGAGTGTATATTCAGCGCATACAATAAAATCTTCAGAGTGGAACAACAAGACAGGGGTTTTTCCAGTATTATGAGTATTATGAGTATTCAGAACTGCACTATAGAAACTGCTCTGTTGGAAACTGCTCTGTTGTTCTATAAAGTGTTAAGAGCGATGCACTGCTCTGTTGTTCTATAAAGAACTGAACTTTGTAAAGAAACTCAAAAGTGTTAAGAGCTATACACTGCTCTGTTGTTCTATAAAGTGTTAAGAGCGATGCACTGCTCTGTTGTTCTATAAAGAACTGAACTTTGTAAAGAAACTCAAAAGTGTTAAGAGCTATACACTGCTCTGTTGTTCTATAAAGTGTTAAGTGCGATGCACTGCTCTGTTGTTCTATAAAGAACTGAACTTTGTAAAGAAACTCAAAAGTGTTAAGAGCTATACACTGCTCTGTTGTTCTGTATAAAGAACTGAACTTTGTAAAGAAACTCAAAAGTGTTAAGAGCTATACACTGCTCTGTTGTGCCACCTAGACTCATTACATCAACACTGATTATTGTACTGTAAATGAGGGCTATTTGATTTTATTGAACTATTTTATTGCACTGCACTATTGCATCATTTTACTCTGCCTATTCTATTTGACTAACTATTTTATTGCACTGCACTATTAAAACTATTTAAAAACTGCCATATAATCAAACCATAAACAAGGTGGCCTATTGGGATGTTGGATCCTGATGTGAAAAACGATGTGATTGTTATACGTCTGCACTTTATGTGCTCATTTTGTGAGTATTTTTTACTGCTGTGAAGCACTTTGAGCTGCAATTCTTGTATGAAAGGTGCTATACATGAGCTTTATAGCTAACACAGAATCTTCAAGAAAGCTATGCAACGCTTGATAACGTTTGATATCTCAACCTGGTATGGAAACCTTGGGGCCAAAAAAAACATTTAAGAAGTCCTTCATCCCACATTCCATTGCTCTTATGAATTTTTTTATCCACTTTTTCTCCTTATTTTTTCTATTTTTCTCCCATCCCAATTTCGCCTCGCCAATTCTCCCTGAACGTTGCTAGACTATGCCTCCCACTGGTCGGCTGCAGTGAGGACCAAGCCTTGCATCACGTGTGTCCCCTCCGGTACACGAGGAGACAGCCGTCGCATCTTTTCACCTGCACAGCGCGATCTCTCAGTGGCGAGGAGTAACGCGTGGGAGGGTCACGCCGCCCCCGTTGCTTCCTGATTCTACTGTACAGGCGCACCAACCGACCTGTAGGAGTCGCTGTCCACAACGTCCAATCCCCACCCACCAGCTTTCCCACCCCTAACACTGCCAATTGTGTTAGTATGAACGACCAGCCAAGCTGGTAGCAACGGCGAGAGCTGGGCTCGAACCCAGCATCTCCTGCATTAGTGGCGAGCGCCTTGCCCACTGCGCCACTTAGCCGCCCGCTCTTATGAATTCTTAGAGTTAAATCTTAACCATGGCACTGGTTAGGTACCTGAAGCTCTGTCCGTGTTTTTGTTGTTGTTGTTGTTGTTTCTCTTTTGTCTATGTATTGGGCCAATGTCTTTTGTGCCTGTATGAAGTTTGTACTGTGTTGTCTTGTTGATTGCTACCATGGTGAAGCCAAAGACAAATGTCCATGAAAGTGGACAAATAAAAATATCTATCTATCTATCTATCTACACAAAATAAAGTTTATTATTATTATTATTATTATTAGTGTGTGCACAAAAGCACCAAAATAAAACCTGCACGTCATCCCGACAGACCCAGATCTCCTAAAAATCCAAGCATCCCCGTCGCAAAGCAACATAATATATGAACAGCAGTGGTGTGGAAAAAAAACAAAAAAAACAGCCAGTGTTATTTGCTCTGCAGAAACTCCACAAGACGTCTTAATAGCGCTGGAGATTCGACACTAGCGGTTACATAAGAACTTCAACCCCCCCCCCCCCCCCCCCCCGCCCAGCTCTGCTCCAGGGGCTGTCAAGTGTTGGTTCAGTAGAAGGTAAAGAAAACAGGAGGGGAGACGGGGAGGGAGGCGAATAAAAAAACCCACATTGGGTAAATAATCTACCGCTCCCTCGGGGTGAAACAGCGACTCCGTGAGCTACAATCATGACCGGAATGTTATTAATTATCAGAGTTTCTCCACGGTGGTCGGTTATTATTATTCATTCAGGCTGACTGCCTCTCTCCCTCTCCCTCTCCCTCTCTCTCTCCCTCTGTGCCATTTGAAAAAACTATTAATGCAAATCCTTCATAAGTTATTTCCCCCCCTCTGAGAAACAGCACCCACTAAGCGGTCTAAAAATAGCCCGCGTCGTTCCACCTGTCTGCCAGTGATTTCATGTGAGAACCAGTGCTCATCTGTGAGGTTAGTGATCCAGAGGGACACTGTGGCTTTTATCTCCCTCTCTCTCTCTCTCTCTCTCTCTTTCTGTGGATGTTGTTCTCATTCCTCCAGCGGGGGGGGGGGGGAAATAATATGACTTCATCTGTGGTCTTTTTTCAAGCCAGGATTGGAAGGGTGTCTTGGTCCAATCCAATTAGCACAACCACCCAGATAATTAATGCCAGCGGTGCCAGCGCTGAGCAATCGGCCCCGTCGCGCACCGGCTCCATCTTGAATGGCACCGGCACGCCTTCCGGCCCGGGTCAGAAAGGGAAGGGGAGGGGGTTACCAGACACCTAGGCTTTCTCTCCCGGAAAATGAGACGCGTAAATGGTAAATGGACTGCCTTTTATATATAGCGCTCTTATCCAAAGCACTTTACAACTTGTGCCTCACATTCACACATTCACTCACACCGACGCCGGAGGCGACCATGCGAGGTGCCGACCTGCTCATCGGGAGCAGTTGGGTTAAGCGTCTTGCTCAAGGACACTTCCGAACCTTTCCGAATACCAGACGACCGCTCTACCAGCCGCTGTCTCTAGACCGCTCTACCTCATGAGACACTGTCTCTAGACCGCTCTACCTCATGAGACACTGTCTCTAGACCGCTCTACTTCATGAGACACTGTCTCTAGACCGCTCTACCTCCTGAGCCACTGTCTCTAGACCGCTCTACCTCATGAGACACTGTCTCTAGACCGCTCTACCTCATGAGACACTGTCTCTAGACCGCTCTACCTCATGAGACACTGTCTCTAGACCACTCTACCTCATGAGACAGTCTCTAGACCGCTCTACCTCCTGAACCACTGTCTCTAGACCGCTCGACCTCCTGAGACACTGTCTCTAGACCGCTCTACTTCATGAGACACTGTCTCTAGACCGCTCTACCTCCTGAGACACTGTCTCTAGACCGCTCTACCTCATGAGACACTGTCTCTAGACCGCTCTACCTCATGAGACACTGTCTCTAGACCGCTCTACCTCATGAGACACTCTAGACCGCTCTACCTCATGATACACTGTCTCTAGACCGCTCTACTTCATGAGACAGTCTCTAGACCGCTCTACCTCCTGAGACACTGTCTCTAGACCACTCTACTTCATGAGACAGTCTCTAGACCGCTCTACCTCATGAGACACTGTCTCTAGACCGCTCTACCTCCTGAGACACTGTCTCTAGACCGCTCTACCTCCTGAGACACTGTCTCTAGACCGCTCTACCTCATGAGACACTGTCTCTAGACCGCTCTACCTCATGAGACAGTCTCTAGACCGCTCTACCTCATGATACACTGTCTCTAGACCGCTCTACTTCATGAGACAGTCTCTAGACCGCTCTACCTCATGAGACACTGTCTCTAGACCGCTCTACCTCCTGAGACACTGTCTCTAGACCGCTCTACTTCATGAGACACTGTCTCTAGACCGCTCTACCTCCTGATACACTGTCTCTAGACCGCTCTACCTCATGAGACACTGTCTCTAGACCGCTCTACCTCATGAGACACTGTCTCTAGACCGCTCTACCTCATGAGACACTGTCTCTAGACCACTCTACCTCATGAGACAGTCTCTAGACCGCTCTACCTCATGAGACAGTCTCTAGACCGCTCTACCTCCTGAGACACTGTCTCTAGACCACTCTACTTCATGAGACACTGTCTCTAGACCGCTCTACCTCATGAGCCACTGTCTCTAGACCGCTCTACTTCATGAGACACTGTCTCTAGACCACTCTACCTCCTGAGACACTGTCTCTAGATCGCTCTACCTCCTGAGACACTGTCTCTAGACCGCTCTACTTCATGAGACAGTCTCTAGACCGCTCTACCTCATGAGACACTGTCTCTAGACCGCTCTACCTCATGAGACACTGTCTCTAGACCGCTCTACCTCCTGAGCCACAGTGGGTCTCATTCTCCAACGGACTTACGACAAAAAGGGCTTTCTCTTAGGGCCATTTGAGACCTTTTCGGGCAAGACATGAATATAGACAACATATTATAATATAATATTAATTATATATGTTTTATTGGGACGGTTGGTGAATCCCAAAATCGTCCCGAAAAGGTCTCAAATGGCCCTAAGAGAAAGCCCTTTTTGTCGTAAGTCCTTGGAGAATGAGACCCAGTGCCTCTAGACCACTCTACTTCATGAGACACTGTCTCTAGACCGCTCTACCTCCTGAGATACTTTCTATAGACCGCTCTACCTCCTGAGATACTTTCTATAGACCGCTCTACCTCCTGAGACACTGTCTCTAGACCGCTCTACCTCCTGAGACACTTGTCTCTAGACCGCTCTACCTCCTGAGACACTGTCTCTAGACCACTCTACCTCCTGGGACACTGTCTCTAGACCGATCTACCTCCTGGGACACTGTCTCTAGACCGCTCTACCTCCTGAGACACTTTCTATAGACCGCTCTACCTCCTGAGACACTGTCTCTAGACCGCTCTACCTCCTGAGTCCTGAGCCACTGTCTCTAGACTGCTATACCTCCTGAGACACTGTCTCTATACCACTCTACCTCCTGAGACACTGTCTCTAGACCGCTCTACCTCCTGAGACACTGTCTCTAGACCGCTCTACCTCCTGAGACACTGTCTCTAGACCACTCTACCTCACGAGAGTCTCTAGATCGCTCTACCTCCTGAGACACTGTCTCTATACCACTCTACCTCCTGAGACACTGTCTCTAGACCGCTATACCTCCTGAGACACTGTCTCTATACCACTCTACCTCCTGAGACACTGTCTCTAGACCACTCTACCTCACGAGAGTCTCTAGATCGCTCTACCTCCTGAGACACTGTCTCTAGACCGCTCTACCTCACGAGAGTCTCTAGACCGCTCTACCTCATGAGACACTGTCTCTAGACCTCTACCTCTACATCTATCTCTATCTAGGTCGTCCTCGGACGGGCCCTCCATCGGTGCTTCCAGTCATCAGAGTGAAGGAGAGAGAGTGAAGGAGAGACATAGTGAAGGAGAGAGAGTGAAGGAGAGACATAGTGAAGGAGAGAGAGTGAAGGAGAGAGAGTGAAGGAGAGAGTGAAGGAGAGAGAGTGAAGGAGAGAGAGAAGGAGAGAGTGAAGGAGAGAGAGTGAAGGAAAGACAGAGTGAATGAGAGAGTGGAGGAGAGAGAGTGAAGGAGAGAGTGAAGGAGACACAGAGTGAAGGAGAGAGAGAGTGGAGGAGAGAGTGAAGGAGAGAGTGGAGGAGACAGAGTGAAGGAGAGAGAGAGTGGAGGAGAGAGTGAAGGAGAGAGAGTGAAGGAAAGACAGAGTGAATGAGAGAGTGGAGAAGAGAGAGTGAAGGAGAGAGTGAAGGAGATAAGAGTGAAGGAGAGAGAGAGTGAATGAGAGAGTGGAGGAGAGAGAGTGAAGGAGAGAGTGAAGGAGAGAGAGTGAAGGAGAGAGAGAGTGAATGAGAGAGTGGAGGAGAGAGAGTGAAGGAGAGAGTGAAGGAGAGAGAGTGAAGGAAAGACAGAGTGAATGAGAGAGAGAGAGTGAAGGAGAGAGTGAAGGAGATAAGAGTGAAGGAGAGACAGGGTGAAGGAGAGAGTGAAGGAGACACAGAGTGAAGGAGAGAGAGTGGAGGAGAGAGTGAAGGAGAGAGAGTGAAGGAGAGAGAGAGTGAAGGAGAGAGAGTGGAGGAGAGAGTGAAGGAGAGAGAGTGAAGGAGAGAGAGTGAAGGAGAGAGAGAGTGGAGGAGAGAGTGAAGGAGAGAGAGTGAAGGAGAGAGAGTGAAGGAGAGAAAGTGAAGGAGAGAGTGAAGGAGAGAGTGAAGAAGAGAGAGTGAAGGAGAGAGAGAGTGGAGGAGAGAGTGAAGGAGAGAGAGTGAAGGAGAGAGAGTGAAGGAGAGAGAGTGAAGGAGAGAGTGAAGGAGAGAGAGAGTGAAGGAGAGAGAGAGTGAAGGAGAGAGAGTGAAGGAGAGAGAGTGAAGGAGAGAGTGAAGGAGAGAGAGTGAAGGAGAGAGTGAAGGAGAGAGAGAGTGAAGGAGAGAGAGAGTGAAGGAGAGAGAGAGTGAAGGAGAGAGAGAGTGAAGGAGAGAGAGTGAAGGAGAGAGAGAGTGAAGGAGAGAGAGTGAAGGAGAGAGAGTGAAGGAGAGAGAGAAGGAGAGAGAGTGAAGGAAAGACAGAGTGAATGAGAGAGTGGAGAAGAGAGTGAAGGAGAGAGTGAAGGAGATAAGAGTGAAGGAGAGAGAGAGTGAATGAGAGAGTGGAGGAGAGAGAGTGAAGGAGAGAGTGAAGGAGAGAGAGTGAAGGAAAGACAGAGTGAATGAGAGAGAGAGTGAAGGAGAGAGTGAAGGAGATAAGAGTGAAGGAGAGACAGGGTGAAGGAGAGTGAAGGAGACACAGAGTGAAGGAGAGAGAGTGGAGGAGAGAGTGAAGGAGAGAGAGTGAAGGAGAGAGAGAAGGAGAGAGAGTGAAGGAGAGAGAGTGAAGGAGAGAGAGTGAAGGAGAGAGAGAGTGGAGGAGAGAGTGAAGGAGAGAGAGTGAAGGAGAGAGAGTGAAGGAGAGAGTGAAGGAGAGAGAGTGAAGGAGAGAGAGTGAAGGAGAGAGAGAGAGTGGAGGAGAGAGTGAAGGAGAGAGAGAGAGTGGAGGAGAGAGTGAAGGAGAGAGAGTGAAGGAGAGAGTGAAGGAGAGAGAGTGAAGGAGAGAGAGAGTGAAGGAGAGAGAGAGTGAAGGAGAGAGAGTGAAGGAGAGAGTGAAGGAGAGAGAGTGAAGGAGAGAGTGAAGGAGAGAGAGAGTGAAGGAGAGAGAGAGTGAAGGAGAGAGAGTGAAGGAGAGAGAGAGTGAAGGAGAGAGAGAGTGAAGGAGAGAGAGAAGGAGAGAGAGTGAAGGAGAGAGAGAGAAGGAGAGAGAGTGAAGCAGAGAGTGAAGGAGAGAGAGAGTGAAGGAGAGAGAGTGAAGGAGAGAGAGTGGAGGAGAGAGTGAAGGGGGGAGAGAGTGAAGGAGAGAGAGAGTGAAGGAGAGAGAGAGTGAAGGAGAGAGAGAGTGAAGGAGAGAGAGTGGAGGAGAGAGTGGAGGAGAGAGTGAAGGGGGGAGAGAGTGAAGGGGGGAGAGAAGGGGGATGAGAGTGACTGAGAGAGTGACAGGGAGAGAGTGAAGGGGGGAGAGAGTGAAGGGGGGAGAGTGACATGGAGAGAGTGAAGGGGGGAGAGAGTGAAGGGAGAGAGTGAAGGGGGAGAGAGTGAAGGGAGAGAGTGAAGGGGGGAGAGAGTGACAGGGAGAGAGTGACAGGGAGAGAGTGAAGGGGGGAGAGAGTGACAGGGAGAGAGTGACAGGGAGAGAGTGACAGGGAGAGAGTGACAGGGAGAGTGAAGGAGAGAGTGAAGGGGAGAGAGTGAAGGGGGGAGAGAGTGAATGGGGGAGAGTGACAGGGATAGAGTGAAGGGGGAGAGAGTGAAGGGGGGAGAGAGTGAAGGGGGGAGAGAGTGAAGGGGGAGAGTGACAGGGAGAGAGTGAAGGGAGAGAGTGAAGGGGGGAGAGAGTGACAGGGAGAGTGAAGGGAGAGAGTGAAGGGAGAGAGTGAAGGGGGAGAGAGTGAAGGGGGAGAGTGACAGGGAGAGAGTGACAGGGAGAGAGTGAAGGGGGAGAGAGTGAAGGGGGAGAGTGACAGGGAGAGAGTGAAGGGGGGAGAGAGTGACAGGGAGAGTGAAGGGGGGAGAGAGTGAAGGGGGGAGAGAGTGAAGGGGGGAGAGAGTGAAGGGGGGAGAGAGTGAGTGTTTGTTGTTTCTTGGTAATTGAAGAGAAAGGTGAAACCCAACCAAGACAATTAAAAATCCATTTGCCACTCTGTATCTCGAGCTACAGCAGCCTGTTGGAATGCACCGTTGAGCCCCGTTGTCTCTCTCCCCCCCCCCCTCTCTCCCCCCCATCCCTCCCTCCCTCTCTCTCATTCTCTCTCTCTCCCCCCCTCCCTCTCTCCATCTCTCTATCTCTCCTTCACTCACTCTCTCTCTCCCCTCTCTCTCTATCTCCTTCACTCTCCCTCCCTCCCTCTCTCCAGCCTCCTGCTCCAGTTCTTACTGCTCGATAAACTCCCACCCGACACTTCCTGCCAGACGGCTCACGATCACCGCACTCCGCTTCCCTGTCAGCCGTCTACAGGCTCCTGGGGGCCTCTCTGCGGGGGCCTCTCCTGGGGGCCTCCGGGCTGCTGGCAGAGCTCCACTGTGGGCTTCAATGTTTTCCAAGGAGGCCATTGTACTTTGTAAAAGTGCCGTAAGTTAAAATACATTTTAAGTAGCTCTACATTCTGACAGAACATCACTGATGCTGAGTGTTTAGTCAGTAATATGGGTCTCCCAGTCCCTCCACTCCGCAGTAAACACTAAATACATGTTCTGGTACCCTTCTCCCACTTTATCCAATCAGGATATTTCCAAGAAATCCTGCCGAGCCAAATTCGCTTTTTATTTCTTATTTTTGTCAAGACCATTTTTGCAGTGTGGACTCGGAGTTCTCTTTACTGATTGGATAAAGTGGGAACGGGATACCAGAACATTTCTTTTCCGTTTAGTGCAGAGTGGAGGGACTGGGAGACACAGGTTACTGACCAGACACTATATCAGGGATGGCTGTCAGAATGTAGAGCTATTATTTTATGTACACCAAGAAAATACCACTTACAGCACCTTTAATACCAGAGCATGGCTAGAATTAGGAAAAGTATTTACAACCTCCACCTTATGTACTACGATTATTTGAGACATATGTATACCACAGAGACAAAGAGACAGTTCTTCAGAATATATGATCTGTTAAGATCTGTTGAGTGGTCTCAAAGGACCCCTTTGCCGATTTCACACATCAAAATCATTCTCCGTGTCCAGGGGTGTAAAAAGTACACAGAAATGATACTTAAGTGAAAGTATGGGTACCATCTCAAAATCGTACTCAAGTAAAAGTCAAGAGTATGTGGCTAAAAACACACTTGAGTAAAAGTCAAAAAGTTTCTACTTTTAAATGTACTTAAGTACTAAAATAGTACTTCCGATAGCAGGTGTTTAATCAAAGATCCCCGCTTTCTAGTCTTGCACAAGGACCAATCAGCATGGGTATGGGCGGGTTAATTTTCCATTGATGGGGATTTGATTGGCTGTTTTTAAATAAAGTGCGGCCGCATGATTAATAACATTAGCGTTAGTTCGGCCAGAGAAACAAATATACTAATTAAAATAGTTGGACCTGCGAGATGTGTACTTTGTAAGTCTGCATTTTGAATGTAAGGAGTAAAAAGTATGTTTTTTTCTCTGAAATGTAATTGAGTAAAAGTATACAAACCTAATAACACTTGAGTAAAGTAAAAATCCCCAAAAACAGTACTTAAGTATTGTAACAAAGTACAATTACTCAAGTACTTTACACCCCTGTCTGTGTCTAATGGAGAAGTGGGAGGCACACTGTGGTGTGCAACCTGAGCATGACATAAGAGCAAAATGGCCACCGTGTGAATATGGTCAATGGTGAGAATTACCAGAGTTGGTTAAAACATACGATAAAACTAAAAGTCGGAAGGGGGGGGGGGGCTTGTTCATGTGGAATGAGGACTATGTACTGTAGGCTCAACCACAAAACTAGAAACTAGAATTGTAGTCTAATCTACACAGCCTTCAAATATGTCCTCATTACAAAGAGATGATAGAGCAATGCCCTCTGGGCATTGTAGGCTTTATTGTTTGGGGGAAGCGGTAAACCTTTACCGCACGTTTTTTCCCGTACCCGTAAAAGCCGTAGTTTGCGAAGACGCTCTCTGATTGGCTAGCCCGCATACTCTCCGATTGGTTTAGCTCCGAAGGGCTCTTCCGCCTTGTACATATATATTCTCTGCTTCGAAGTGGTTATGCTTTGGCCCTCTTTCGAAGTGGGTTATGCTTAGAGTTTATCTTTAGAGCAGGGCGATGGACCACCAGCCCTGATTCCAAACTCTAAGCATAACCCACTTCGAAAGAGGGCCAAAGCATAACCACTTCGAAGTAGAGAATATATATGTACAAGGCGGACATTTCTATCCCAGAGCCCTTCGGAGCTAAACCAATCAGAGCGGGCTAGCCAATCAGAGAGCGTCTTCGCAAACCTTCCTTTTACGGGTATGGAAAAAAATCACACGCCTCTACCATAATTAAAAGCACCAGATCACTGGCTAAAAAATTTTTATTGTAAAAAAATATATATATAATATTGTAATTATAATACAAAGTATAATAAAAGTACAAAGTATAATAAAAAGAAAGAAATGTAACCTTCTCTGTGGAGCCTCAACATTGTGAATGAATAAAGCGACTAGCCTGGCTTAGGTGTTTTAGGCCAACGCATAAGCTAGCCGCTACGCATCTGCTTCCTTTCATTTGAGCTAAGCTAGGCTAGCTTGCAGCCAGATAGCTCTCTACTGAACACACAGAGAGGAAACTGGTATCCATCTTCTTGTCCGACTCTGGAGAAGACATTTCTAATAATGTTGGCGTGTTCCTCATTGACTGCCACGCTGTTTTCCCATCTTTACTCCCTGGCGCCAGCGTTTGATAATTTTCAGTTAAATACATAATTACAAAGACCACAATATCACAGTTTATGTCCATGTCCATGTCCATAGCAACAGAGGTAGGGGGGGTTGCTACAGGGAGTTCAGTGTCCGTATGGCAGTGGGGAAGAAGCTGTTTTTAAAGCGGGATGTTTTGGTGATCAGGGATCTGTAGCGCCTCCCGGAGGGCAGCAGCTGGAAGATATGGTGTGCTGGGTGAGTGGGGTCAGAGATCATTTTTCTAGCTCTTCTAATTGTGCTTTGGCGGTGGAGTGATTCGAGAGATGGGAGGGGGGTGCGGATTATTTTGGAGGATTTATTGATTATTCTTTGCAGTTTGCTTTTGGAGTGAATGTCCAGACTGCTGTACCAAACTGTTATGGAGAAGGTGAGGATGCTTTGAATGATGGCCTGGTAAAAATGGAGCAGGAGATGTTTTCTAATTCTGTATTTTCTTAGCTGGTGGAGGAAGAAGAGTAATTGATTGGCTTTTTTGTGGATGTGGTCTGTGTTGGTTTTCCATTTGAGGTTGTTGCTTATGTGGGTGCCAAGAAATTTGAAGGAGTCTGTGGTGATTATGGGTTTGCCGGAGTTGGATATGGGGGATTTGAGGTTTGGCTGGCGTCTGAAGTCGATGATGAGTTCTTGGGTTTTTGATGAGTTGTCTGTGCACCAGGTGACTGTATGGTTGATCTGTGTACGGTATTCTGTTTCATTGTTGTCTGTGATGAGGCCTTTGATGGAGTTGTGGAGGGATATGAGCAGGTTGGTGTATAGGGAGAAAAGCCAGGGTGAAAGGACGCAGCCTTGGGGGGCTCCTGTGCTGAGATATAGAGGGTGGGATGTGATGTTGTTGATTTTGACCTTCTGTTGTCTGTTAGAGAGGAAGCTGTGGATCCAGTGACAGATGCAGGGGTCAATGTTCATCAGATATGACGTGTTATTTTATTTTTTTATTATTGATATTTTTGCACAAATCTTTACATTATTTACAGAGTACCTTTTCACAGCATAATATGCAACATCCAAGATTCGCCTTTTTCATTTTTTGTGACAACATACAAAACATGCAAGAGACTCATACAAATACACTAATAACTGACATGGAAATTAAAGAAGCACTTACAAAAAAAAAACATACTATACATTGTGCATATACATCCCTGATATATATATATATATATACGTCATACGTTACATGTAGACCGATCTACCTGCGAGCAGGTATGTGCTGCATCTTTTCTTTTCTTTTCTCTCTTTTACGTTTCAGCTACGCATGTGTGTGTCTCCTATATACTTGTGTATCCCCCTATGTGTCAGTGAAAGCCTATATCTCAACTATGTGTATATGTAGGTGTATGTATGTCTATTTCCTATATATGAGTATGTGCATGTATGTGTGCCCCTGACGTGTATACCTTATCCTTGTGTATATGAGTGCGTGTAAACCTATTATGTACACATATGAATATGTGTATCCTAGATACTTGTATGTGGCTATATCTGCGCACATGTGAGTGTGATAGAGACAGTGACCGTTCCATAGACACACCATCCGGACATAAAATATATGTACATATATACATAATATATTATAGAGCACAAGTACCATCAGATCAAATCCCCTTTTTCATATTCATCCTTGATAATATTGTAATCCCATCTTACTCATTTGTCCTCAGATCGTTCAGTCAGGTGTAGAAAACTGTCCCATATCTCAGCAAAAATATCCTCTCTCCCTGCGACTCTATATGTCACCCTTTCATATGATGCTGTCCGAAACATTAGTTCCATCCATTCTTTAAAAGTAATATCAACAGGTGATTTCCAATGTCGTAATGCAATTCTACATCCTGATATCATGGCCATTCTATACCACATTCCCCGGTATTTAGGCAGTTTAATCCCTTTCGGTACTATACCCAAAACACATGCCATTGGGGCGTTATTTATCTTCACATTCAGGACCTTACTTAGGAATATCACAATTTGATCCCACATTTTCCGGACCTTCTCACATTCGTACAACATGTGCAGTAAAGTGCCTGTCTCCTTCTCACATCTCCAGCAGATGTCACTGTCCCTTAATTTCAGTCTGGCCAGTTTACTAGGCGTCCAATAGCTTCTGTTCAGTACTTTGTAAAAAATAAGTTGTGATTGCGCCTCCCTAGAGAATTTACTCCATTTGGATACCAGTTTCTCCCACATTTCCTCAGTAATCTCCTCATGTACATCGTTCTCCCAGCTCAATCTCAAACCCGCCAATTTGGGTGCATTGTATTCTCTTATAACATCATAAAATCTTGACGCACCGCCTTTCCTGCGCCATCCTTTATAGAATATTTCTTGAATTGCAGTAATTGGGCCGCACTTTGGTCCTCCTATTGATGACGATATACAATGTCTAATCTGTAGGAATTTATAAAAGTTTTTATTATCTATATCAAAATCCTCCTTAATATCCTCAAAAGGCAAAACCCCATCCTCCCCGGCTATATCACCTAGTACATGTATCCCCCTTTTAACCCAATCGTCCCATATGACTGATTTCTTCCCAATCTTATTATTAGTTTCTTATTATACCATATAGAGGCTCTCGTAGTTAAGTATGGGCTATCACCAGTCATTTTGTGCGATTGATTCCACGTTTCCCTGATAAATGCCATCAAAGGGTTTTTAAGAGGTATAGGTCTGTCTGATTGTGTCAGGAAGGATTCCAGAGATGAGGGATATATCATTTCCTCCTCCATCTTGACCCAAGCAGGTGCCTCCTCAGACGAGTGATTCAGTTTGGAGAGCTGGGAGAGCGAGAATGCATAGTGATACCAGTCTAGTTTAGGCAGGGATAAACCGCCATTTTCCTTTGCTGCATACATTTTGGCCCGTCCAAATAGCGGCCTTTTGCCCCCCCACAGATATACATTAATGACTTTGTCATACTGTCTGAGTAACTGGGTCGGGAGAGTCAGCGGCAACATATATAGGATATAATTTAATTTGGGAGCTAGTATCATTTTCACTAGGTTTATCTTTCCCAGGAGGGACATATTCATTTTGGCCCAATTCTGGGTCAGAGCACTAATGTGTTCGATTATAGGGGCAATATTGGCTTGCATCAATTCTTTCAGACCTGGGATCAGCTTTATTCCTAGGTATATCAACCCTGACGGCATCCATCTGTATTGCCACCCCCTTCTGATATCAGGGGGACAACATTTAGAGAGAGGCATTGTTTCTGACTTGCTCCAGTTGATTGTGTACCCAGATATTTCGGAGAAGGACTCGATAACATTTCCAATGATCCCAACTGCTGTTCGGGGATTGCTGGATACCAATAAGATATCGTCCGCATATAAAAATAATTTATGTTCTACCTGCCCCGCTATTATCCCTTTGATGTCCTGATTAGTCCTCAGTGCGATAGCAAGTGGTTCGAGGAAAAGCGCAAACATTTGGGGAGAAAGCGGAGAACCTTGCCTCGTCCCCCGCCCTAGGTTAAAGGGCGAGGATACGATCCCGTTGGTCAATACTGATGCCATCGGATTTGTGTATAACAGTTTTACCCACCCAGTAAACGATGGACCGAACCCGAAGCGCTCTAGCGTGTGAAATAAGAATGCAAATTCCACCTTATCAAAGGCCTTTTCGGCATCCAATGAGAAGGCCACTGTAGGTTCTATATCATTCCTTACCTTCCACATTATGTGTAGGAGTCTGCGGATATTATCAGCTGAGTTTCTCCCCTTCACAAAGCCCACTTGATCTGAATGCACCAAAGTTGGTAGTACATCTTCTATTCTATTCGCAAGTATCTTTGCCAATATTTTTTCTTCCAAATTGCTCAGGGATATAGGTCTATAGCTTCCACAGCATTGAGGGTCTTTGCCCTTTTTCTGTAGTAATGTAATAGTGGCAGATCTCAAGCTAGTGGGCAATCCCCCCTTTATCAGTGAGTCCTCATATACTTTTAATAATCTCGGAGCGATTATATCACTGAATTGTTTGTAGAAATCGGGAGTAAACCCGTCGTCTCCTGGTGCTTTACCCAATTTAAGGCTGTTGATTGCCGCGTGTATTTCTTCTATCGAGACCCCCCCCTCCATTGATTTTACCTGTTGTTTCGATAATGATGGTAATTTGATTTTGTCGAAGAACGCGTCCATTTTTAGCTGATCCACCGCCTTCTGTGGGGTATATAAGTCCTGGTAGAAGCACCTGAAGACATTATTAATTTCCTTTTTGTCCGTAATAATCTTGTCATCTTTATTACGAATCGAGGATATAATATTCTGATTATGCATTTGTTTAACCCGATTCGCTAATATTTTACCCGCTCTCTCCCCTTGTTCATAATATCTTTGGTTGGTCCTAAATAACGCATATTCAGCCTTCTTTTGATATATGTTGTTCAATTCGTATTTGGATTTGCTTAGGTTCCTCCACGTTTCTGGGTCTGGTCTTTGGCTGTGCTGTTTCGAAAGTATTTTAATTTCCTCATCTAACGCTGTAATTTTTTGTTTCTCCGCCCTTTTTAGTATCGCACCGTATTGTATGAGTCGTCCTCTCGTGTAAGCTTTACATGTGTCCCACATTATGCCACTATCATCTATTGACCCTTCATTAAGTTCCCAAAATTCCTTAAATATAGTTCTAATGTACGTACACGAACCTTCATCATTTAACATCAGGTTATTGAATCGCCATCTCCGAGATCGTTGCCCTTCTTCCATGGATGTGATCACTAAATCAACCGGAGCATGGTCAGATATTACAATGTTCCCTATCCCAGTACTTGCAACCTGTTCTACCAGTGCGCTAGAGATCAGGAAATAATCTATTCTAGAGTATGAGGAATGTGGGTGAGAGTAAAACGTGTAGTCTCTTTCTTGTGGGTTCATAACCCTCCACACATCCACTAGACCCAACTCCTCTATCAGAACACCAACCGCCAGTCTCCCTGTGTTGTCAGCGGTTTTGGGTTGGTATGATCTGTCTATCAAGGTGTTTCCAATCAAGTTGAAGTCCCCCCCTATGATTACGTTGCTATTCCCTATTTTCCTGATCACCTCACATACCTCATGGAAAAAGTCTGAGGATGACCCGTTGGGCGCATATATATTAGCTAAAGTAGTCCTCTGTCCCTCTAAATCAGCATCCAGTATAACCCATCTTCCCTCATCATGTGAGAAACTATTGTGTACCTTTAGGTCTAAGTTTCTTCTCACCAATATTGCCACCCCCCTCTTCCTAGAAGAGAACGTGCTATAGTATATTTGTCCCACCCAATCCCTTTTAAGCTTGGCCGACTCCTCCTCATCCAGGTGTGATTCCTGAATTAGTGCAATATCTGCCTTTTTTTGTTTCAAGAACGTCAATATCTTCCTTCTCTTAATGGGATGATGACATCCGTCTATATTCCACGATATTATTTTAATCAGCCCCATATTTCTCGTAATGCATCTCCCCTGTGCAATCCATGACGTAGTCTAGTGCCTGAGACTGTGAAGATATATATACAATAGTATAGCATACAATGAAATAAAAAGAACATATAAAAACATAAATACACTTCCCCCCCCCACATTTACCCAAGCTACGTTCGATATGACCCCAGATAGAACAGTCGTACCGAGGGTGAAATCGATACTCACCCATGCACCTTGGTCCCCCTCGACTAACAGAGGAGTGCATACGGCACGAGGCAGATTGCCCAAAACTGTGCCCCTATTATCTTGTAAACCCTGACGTAACGTATGGCTCACTCTGTAATCTATATACAGTGTGATCAATTCAACTGAACTTGACAAAACGGTAACGTTTCCAGCCATTAACATTTGTATATCTTTCAGATATATCTTGGTACATTGTAACTTCTATGACATAGCCACGATGGCCTGTGGTTTATTTCGTTATATTTTTCCTGTATCCATCCGGGATATTTCCCCTCCCATACTTTTATTATATTCTTCTATCCATTGCCCTCTATTTTCATTTCACATATTTTTTTTTTTATTATTATTATTTTTCTTTCTCTTTTCCACTCACTTTTTTTTTTTTTTTTTTTTTTTTTTTTCTCTATATACATAGATATTTTTTGATGTTATTTACTCTATGACGATGCCCCCGTGACTTATCTGTATTCATGCGCTTCATGAACTTTATCTCAATTGTCCGCCTCCGACTGTCCCCGTCTGAATCCCTGTAGTTTCTCCCGGTATCCGTGATGACCATTGCCCTGCTGTGTGGGGCGTTCAGTCCCCGTCGTCTGCATGTCGTCCCCCGGTCCCCGTTTTCTTCCCATCGTCTGCCAGGTAGACAGCCGCATTATCTCCTCTCGGTCCGGGTCGGTAGTCGGGTTCACCACGGTGATCTTGAATCCACGCTTTGCCATATCCGCCGTCGCCTCCGCCGCGCTCTGGTATAGGCGGGTGCCATCCTCGTAGAATACCCTCATCTTCGCTGGATACGGTGTCTGGAACTTGAGATTCTTCTCTTTCATTATTCTCTTGGCCTCGGCATATTCTCCTCGCTTCTTCAGTATTTCAGTGGGGAAGTCATGGTCGACATAGAAGCGATCGTTGCCACATGAGACGTTCTTCTTCTGCCAAGTTCGGCGTATTATCTCTTCCTTCATTTTGTAACTCCCAAACTTAACCACGATTGACCGTGGCTTCAGCTGTGGGTTGTTAGGCCTCGGGGCCAGTGCCCGGTGTGCTCTTTCGATACGAAGGTCCATGTCATGAGGCAGACCGAGGGCGTCTTTAAACAAGCCGTCTAGAAATCCATGCATGTCTTTCCCCTCTTTTTCCTCCGGGATACCATACACCCGCAGGTTCTCTCTCCTCGTCCTGCCCTCCTGGTCGAGTAGCTTAGCCTCCACGTCGGCCTGCCTCTGCATTAGCTTTTTTATTAAAACCGTCGCCGCACCAAGCACATTTTCATTTTCTCCGATTCTCCCCTCAGTTTCATCGAGCCTGTCGTTCATTTTGTTCATGTCATTTCTTATCTCCCGAAATTGACGCTCATTGTCTTTTCTGAAGTCTTTGAGCTCGTTGTATATGTTCAACAGCGTGGCTTCTTGTTCACAGTCATCGTCGCCATCTTTTCCTCCCGTTACTTCGTCATTCTCTGCCATTCCGTCGTCCTTTCCAGTTGTAATCGTGGTCGCCCTACGTCTCGTGATAGCCCCTTCTGTCATCCCTATTAAATATATACCCTGGTGTTTTTACTAAATGTTTCTCGGGGCTACATCATTCTGCTGTCGGGGAGCTCGCGAGTTAAGCAGCCATGTTCTTCCGCGGTCAGACCGGAAGTCAGATATGACGTGTTATATGCATATGCGCAAATCGTTTGGGTTGCTCACCTGAAACCTATATTATTTCCAAATCAAAGGTATAGGCTGTGGAAGTGGGTAGATTCCAGGGTAAACCTGAGGAGGAGCGGTTGTGTGTTCTGTGTGATCTGGGAGTGGTGGAGGATGAATATCATTTTGTTTTTTATTGCCCTTTGTACACCACTTTGAGGAGGGCTTTATTTGAAAAAATTCAAATTGTAAACCCAGATTTGTTTTGGCAGTCTGAGAGCTGTATGTTGAGTTTTTTTTTTGTGGAGGACATCTTCGGTTTTGCAGGATTTTTGGAGAAGGCATGGCACCTGAGACAAAACACACTGTATCCTATATAATTGTATTTGAATTCACCTTGTTTTTCTGTTTATTTACATTGAGTACAGCTTGTGTTATATTACGTTTTATTGTATTTTCTTGTATTTTCTTTATGGCCATCTTGGTCTATGTCATTTGTTAAGTAATTGGTAAAGTATATTATTATATACTTATTGTTATGTGTCTTGTAAGCCCATATGGGCTGGGCATACATCTGTATGTAAGACACGAAAATAAAAAATATCAAATCAAATCAAAATCAAATATAGATGTTTCTTCACAAAGTCATCAAGGGGGGGGTCGTTTTACAAAGCTGTGATCGTTACCAAAAGCATGTTTTAGGTTCGGTAAAATACAACGCTGTGATCAATACAAAAGCATGTTTTAGGTTCGGTAAAATATACCTTACCTTTGTCAGAAGGTACTCCAAAATGAATAATCCCAGTAGTTCCATCGCGATCGCCATTACCGGTGTGCAGAAATCTCGGGTTTAGCGCAGAATGAGTTAATGCAACAAAAAAATAAATGTACTGTGTTGTACCGAGTGTTTACTGGGATCGAGTTAGTCTGACTTACTGAATAAAACAAAAATTATATTGTTCACGATGTACCAAAATTCACCATAGAATTATATCTTCTTTATCCATATTTGATTAGGGGTCATTGACTCTTATTCCACATCTATATACTGGGTTGAGGGACCACTGATGAGAAACAGTCAATTGTACCGGTCTGTACTGGGTGATAAGGGACAGGAGGACAGACAGGCATGTGGTGTGTGACCTGGAGGTGAGAGGTGGTCTATGGAGGCAGGAGCAACAAAAGAGTAGCACTTATGAGATAACAGCTGTGGTGGCTTGTGGTCAGGGTCTAGAGAGCTACAAAGAAGATGTCACATTTATAAATGTTTTCACCCAGAAAGAAGACCACACTCAGCCCTTAGCGTATGGGAAAGGAATTTTAATCAATGACATCTTCCTTTGTTATGGTGTATTAAGTCTCACTCCGTCCATCTCTGTGAGGGCAATGAATCTCACGTGCTTATAAGATAAGAATGTGAAACACATTTGTTCTGGAGGCTAGACAAACCTAGCTAAATAACCGTATATATGCCATGCATCGAACATTGTACATATGTCTAAACTGAACACTGTGACCTCATTTTTTTTACTTCTAATTTTACTATGTTATTTTATTTCATACTTATCTTGTCTTGCACAGTCTCTGGAGCGCAACAGTAAGAAGCATTTTGTATAAATTCTGTATTCTGTACTTCTGTATGACAACTATTAAAGAAACTTGAAACTTGAACTTGAAACTTGAAGTACAGGTAGTTGGAAGCTAAATAGTTCTTCAAACTATCATATTGTCACCTATGGGACATGTATAATTATTTATATCACTCAATGTCATCTACAAATTCTTATGTTACGGCATCTCCACAATCTGGTAGATAAAAGAAAGAGGTTTTCCATCTATGTTGCTATAGAACAGAGGATGACTTGAACCAAGACAGTGATGGGGTATTTGAGGCCACACTATGGGATTAACAGCTGTTGTGGGTGTCGGTGATAAACAAAAAAATGTAAAGGGAGGTCACTGGTCACATCTATAGTGAGGTCAGTTTTAGGGACTTACAGAGGGGGGAGGGGGGGGAGGGGGGGCAAAGACTGACTTACAGTAAACTCAAACATCACCCCGGTCCTCCACTCCCTTCACTGGCTGCCAATAAACCAGCGTATAAAGATTAAGATTCTCCTGCTGGTCTACAAGTGCCTTCCACTAGGGCCTGTTTTTACTGCTCCTATGTTTTTATGTTTTTACTCTTAACCTTTTATTTTCCCTTTTGCTGTGAAGTACCTTGAGATCTTGTTGCGTTTAAAGTGTGCTATATAAATGAATTTATTTTTATTTATTATTATTATTAACTCATCTATAAAACCAAAGTTGAGACTGAACTTTAGACTGGACGACCAGACTGTAAATGGACTGCATTTATATAACAGCTTTTATCCAAAGCACTTTACAACATATGCCTTACATTCACCCATTCACTCACACACCGACGGCGGAGGCGACCATACAAGCTGCCAACTAGGGATGCACCGATCCGACTTTTTCAGTCCCGATACCGATACCGATACTTGGGTTTGGGTATCGGCCGATACCGATCCGATACCCATTGTCCAAATATTTTTTCCAAAAAAGTAAAAAAAAAAGTATATATATATATTTATCCACTTTTTTTTGTTTTTTATATTAAAATATATTTTGTTTTTAAGAATTGTAAACGATCACAAGTGTGTTTTTGATTTGTTGTAAACAAAGACAGAAAATAAACTGCATTCATTCAATTAATAAACTGTATGCCTCACTGTCACTGTGTGGAAGAGACAGGGATCATTCTTTTGTGCAAGGCAACATCAGGCTTGACTTAAAACATTACTTTCCTAACTTAGTGAAACTAAATGTAACAAATGAACACATAGATATAAATGTACTGAATAGTTATTTCTTATTTTATTTATTATTAAAAAAAGAAAAAAGAAATCCGATTTCTTACTGATACCCGAACCAGATATTTTACTGATATCGGTGGCCGATACCGATACCAATATCGGATCGGTGCATCCCTAGTGCCAACCTGCTCATCTGGGAGCAGTTCGGGGTTAGGTGTCTTGCTCAAGGACACGCTGCCGGGAGGAGCCGGAATCTAACCACGAACCTTCTAATTACCAGACGACCGCTCTACCTCCTGACCCACTGTCACCAGATGGTATGTGGGCCAGGACATATTGGGTGAAACTAACCTGCTTTATATTACTTGTTATGTTGTTTGTCAGCTGATGAGGGTAGCTTAGTAAGTGTTTATTTGTTTGTCAACTCAGTCTTTTAGATACAAGAATTATCCTGTCATCAGCTGCTGGACTACTAGAGGCTCCCAGAAGCAGTCAAAAGAGGATCGGTAATGCAGCCTTTATCAACTATGCCCCAAAACTATGGAACAAACTACCCCAAAACATCAGGGAAGCCAACTCGCTAGACATCTTTAAAAGACTTTAAAAATCTCTTTGCTCAGGCATTTCACTGATAGATATCTGCTACCACCTAGTGGCAAGAGGAAACATCAGGGATATCCTGACACAACTTGTATTTACCTGCACTATTTTTACCCTGCCTACTCTTATACACTGCCTATCAAATTCATGTGTCGGTTATTGCACTTTTTACTTCTTACTGATGACTATTTTTAAACTGAATCATTTTAAACTATTTTTATTATTTGCTAGATCCAAATGTGAAACACTGTGATTATTTGTATTACTGAATAGAGAGCCTATTAGGATGCTAGATCCTAATGTGAAACACTGTGATTTGCCATATCTTGCTATGCTCGCTCATGCCTGTATTTTTTATGTCCGTTCTATTTTATAATTTTTTGACTATTTTTAAACTGAATCATTTTAAACTATTTTTACTATTTGTGTTACTGAAAACTGTAAGCGGAGAGCCTATTGGGATGCTAGATCCTTATGTGAAACACTGTGATTCTACCTGTCTATCTTTTTATGCTCGCTTATGCCTGTATTTTTTACTGTTGTGAAGCACTTTGAACTGCAACCTCTGTATGAAAAGTGCTATACAAATAAAGTTATTATTATTATTATTATTATTATTATTATTATTATTATTATTATTATTATTATTATTATTATTATTATTATTATTATTATTATTATTATTATTATTATTATCGTATGTACCACTACCCTGTTATAATCAGTGATGTGTTGTCAGTTATGGCATAATGTCATAGCCTTATTTATTGGTGTAAAAATTGTCATGTAATATGAAGTGATTAGAATGTTTCATGATCATTGATAAAAATGTGTATGTATCTAATTTATATGCATCAGGTCAATTTTTTAATTTTTCCATGATTTGAATTAAAACAAGAATCAAATTTACCTTTCAATTCCATGTGGACAAGTTGCGACAGAAAATTGTCTTCCTATACAGAACCAGCTTTCCTTTGATTAGTAGGAAGAGAGTTGTCGAAGCAGTTTTCTTATCAGTCCTGGACTATGGTGGGGTAATTTATAGGCATGCTGCGGCCTCAACCCTTAAATCCCTGGACTCTGTATATCACTCTGCCCTCAGATTCATCACTAATGATAGATAGATATGACACTCATCACTGTGTCCTTTATGAGAAGGTTGGTTGGTCCTCGCTGATGAAGAGGCACAACAAACACCTTTTGGAACCTATGGAACCCGTTCTAGTGACTGGCTGGTCCTTAAGGTCCCCAGTTTGCTCTGAACAGGGTGCTACTGTATTTTGCTATGATGCTCCATAGCTCATGGAATGAACTCCAACAGTCCTTAAAGCTTGAGATTCTCCCCTCTGTTGCAGAGTCTAAAACCTCGATCTCCAACCTTTGTCAATCAAGTTGTACATGTTTTAATTGATTGCTATCCTTAGTTATTGTTGTGATTTTATATTCAGTGTGATTCTATATGCTTTTTTCTTTTCTTAACTCTGTATGTAGGCTAAAGTCGACGAGACTGTAAATGAGGGAAACCTCAGTTAATATTTCTGTTTTAATAAAGGTTTTAGGGATGCTCGATATTGGCTTTTTTACCGATACCGATATACCGATATTGTCCAACTCTTAATTTCCGATACCGATATTTTCCGATATCACATTTTAATGCCGATATTGTCCGATAATATCGGTAGGCCGATAATATCGGACATCCCTAGTTTTAATGAATGAATGGATGAAAAACAACATACACACAGACAAGACAAGACAAGACAATTGGAGGTGGGCTTCCCACTCTCCAGGTAATTTATAACAAGTGTTGCAGTGCCAAGGCTAAGAGAATAATCAAAGACTCTAGTCACCCAAACAACTGCATCTTTGAACTGCTGCGGTCAGGCAAGCGCTACCGGAGTCTCATGCACCTTATTTGCACCTTACCCTAAGTTTTGTACCTCATTTCATTTCTGCATTGTACTGTACCTCACAGTTACTCATTTTACTTTGTATTGTATATTGACTGAACATTCCTTTACTTACTTCTTAATAAAAAAAATTTAACTTACTTTGTTTTACTGCACACTACCAGGGGTTCATACAGAAACAAGCATTCCATCATAAAGTGTTCTGTATTTTATTATGACAAATAATAAACAAACTTGAACTTGAAACTTGACAAGACAACACAACAACACAACACAAGACAACACAAGACAACACAACAGAAGGCAACAGAAGGCAACACAAGACAAGGAGGACTGAAGGCCTCTACGTCGCAGCCGACACTTGATCACAGGGCTTATGTTTTACAAGACGACCGTGAGAGGAGAGTGGAGAGCACCTTGACTCAAGGACACCGTGATGCATCTCTGTGACTCCTGACATTTGTTCTGCATATTTTATCACTTGTAGCATGATTTGCTATGCACGCTGCAGCCGGCTTCACGTTCGGGATTCTTAAGTAGCATCAATGTAAGGTGCTCACATATATCAGTCTGACATACAACGTTCTGAACATCTGCAGAGGCTGTTAACCGAGTGGTTGAATTAGATTATATTAGATTAGATTAGATTAGATTCAAATGTATTGTCATTATACAGCACAAATACAGTACAATGAAAAGAGGTTTGGCATCCAACCACAGTGCAAATGTAACAGTAAAGTGCAATAGTAATATACAATGTACAGGTGAATAAACTGAGTATAAAATATATAAATTAATACTACTGAGTAATAGTGCTAATCAGATGTATGTACAGAGTTGTAGTATTAATATGTACAGTGATACAGGACACTATGGTAAAGGTAAATGGTAAATGGTGCATTTATATAGCGCTTTTATCCATTTGTTCCTCACATTCACCCATTCACTCACACATTCACACTAGTGCACTGCAACCTTGCCCAGGCCCGACGGGGCCCGGCCCGGCCCGGCGGGTTCGGGCTGGGTAGGGCTTTTTTTTTAATAAATAATTCGGGCTCGGCCGGGCCCGGGCACCGGCGTTTTTGATTTTTTTTTTTTTTTTTTTTTTTTGTGTTTTTCTTCTTTTTTTTTTTTTCTCATATAACTAGGGTTATATGATAACCTTCGTTTTAAGATTCGCTTTCTCTTTTGCGCCAGAGAAACATTTGGATGTAATTACTGCAGCGCGCAGAGGGAACTCAGGGGACAAGTTCAACTCGATTGGTTGTGTTGGAATATAGCCAGTTGGCGAACGGTTTAATTTGTTCTTGGGATGTATGTAGCCGGTTTTGTTAACGGTGTTCAACGCGTTGCTGACGTCGTGGTGAGTGATATGTTTATTATTTGCTGGGTCGCGACTCGCTACCTGTTTTGTTGCTCTGCTCGAAATCTGATTTCTGTTTTCTGTTTGTTTGTTTGACTGAGTAGGCTATTGTGTGTCGTGTGTGTGTGTGTGTGTCAAAGAAGATTCTATAGCCTTCAATACGTTTTAGAGGCTGATGTGTGAGTCAGTCTATATAAGCGAGCACTGGGAGAGACGGCATTGCGAAACAGGCTATGTAAATGCTTCTTAGTTTTGTTTATTTATTACGTTCATATAAAACCGTGTTTCGAATATTTAAAACAAATAAAAAAAAAGTATATTTTAATAATAATAATAATAATAATTTTTTTCAGGTTTTCATGCGGGCTAGGGCTTAAAATATTATTTACAGTCGGGCTTATTTTCGGGCAGGGCCTGAAGTTCACGGGCTCGGGCAGGGCTCGGGCTTTATTTCAAGGCCCTTGCAGACCACTAATTCACACACCGACGGTGATGCACATCGGGAGCAATTAGGGGTTAAGTGCCTTGCTCAATGACACTTTGACACACTGCCCAACAATGCTGTTGTCGGTCAGTAGTCTTTTCTCAGCATACCCCATGCTGTTCTTCATACTGGGTATGCAATTACAATCTGTGTATACACCTTTCTTCAAAACGCGTACATAAATACATCTATGTACTGTATGCTTATCCAGTGCAATAACTTGTGCAATACTGACATTTTGTGCAAAAGGACATCGTACAATCTACAATTAATGTGCAAATAAATTCCAGCACTTTACAATTCAAGTGCAATAGAATGAGCACATTAGCACTCTGGCACAACAAGCACCAGTCACTTTAACACCTGGCACCTAAAACACTTTAAAAGTATATTGAAATTCTTTATTAGGAAAACCCCTTGAGAGACATCATCTCGTTTTCGAGAGGGTCCCAAATTGTATGCAATGTAATACAGAAACAGAACACATAAAAAATATTTAAAAAAGAAGAAACGCATACAAAAGTACACATTATAAGAGGATACGTCTCTCATTCTCCATCATAATAGGCCTCCTCCGTGGCGGCCACCTGACGATGCCACCGCAGGGCAAACGAATATGCTTAACCCCGCGACGACACTGCCAGGCAGCCGCAGTGAGAAAGGTGCATGTGCATTTGTAATCGTCTGCTCCGTTAACATCAACATGCAAAGGAAGGGACTACAGATGGAAATTAGCCTCTGGCTATAATCTGGCATATTTACATGAAAATGTTCATTAATATGCATTGTCCCTATTTATATTAAAAAAAGAAAAAAAAAAAAAGAAAAAAAGGATAAACTAATGCAAAGTCAATGGGGACAGGTTCCTGTCTGTACCAGCTGACTGCAACTAACTGAAATCTATATCTGTGCACCGTGTGGACTAGGTTTCAGTTTGTTTCAGTCGGCTCTTACAGATAAGGGGACATTGATTTGCGTTAGCTTGTTAGCGTGTGGCTAACTAAGCGGAGCTGTGGGTCATCCAGCATGAAGAACACGATCGACAACATAATTGGTAAGCAGGAAAAACAGAAATAGGGATTGCAAAATTGCAAACCATCCCTTAAAATACAGAAATCTGCCACGTGCCTCAGCGTTGGAGATTGAAAAGGCCCACCGTTCAAAACCCTGCATTTAATTGTAAATGGAACGGTAAATGGACTGCATTTATATAACAGCTTTTATCCAAAACCACTTTACAACTTATGCCTCACAATTCACCCATATTCACTCAC
>NC_140168.1:25941209-26021209 GCF_963971535.1 Notolepis coatsorum | reverse complement strand
CTCCCACCGTGCCCCCTATCTGTGGAAGGAGCTTCCTGCTGTAGAGCCTTCTCCCACCGTGCCCCCTATCTGTGGAAGGAGCTTCCTGCTGTATAGGGCTGACCCCTATTAGTCTATTAGTCGACTAATCGGTCGAAAGGAGCCGTAGTCGACTGGCCAACCTCTTAGTCGAATACAAAAAAATAAATAAAAAAATTATAAAAAAATATTTATTTTTTATTTTTTATCATTCTTTCCAAAAGAAAAGAGGCCTAGAAGCGTGGCTAACGCTAATGGCACGCATACCAGAGGCTAACTGCCTACGAAAACAGGCACAGAGGCACTGAAAGAGGATTTCACCCATCTAATGAACACACTAGACTAGACAAATATCAAGATGTATCCATCAGTGGACCAATTGCATGCGTTTACAGAGCACAAGAAGCCTTCAGTCGACTCCTTCAGACATTAAGCACCCCCCACAGCCCAAATGTAATGATACAAAAAATATATATATATTATACTTTTTTTTTATGGTCGACTAATAGTCGACTAACGGCAAATTTCATCCAATCATAGTCGACTATCCAAATCCTTAGTCGGGGACAGCCCTACTGCTGTACAGAGCCTTCTCCCACCGTGCCCCCTATCTGTGGAAGGAGCTTCCTGCTGTAGAGCCTTCTCCCACCGTGCCCCCTATCTGTGGAAGGAGCTTCCTGCTGTAGAGCCTTCTCCCACCGTGCCCCCTATCTGTGGAAGGAGCTTCCTGCTGTAGAGCCTTCTCCCACTGTGCCCCCTATCTGTGGAAGGAGCTTCCTGCTGTAGAGCCTTCTCCCACCGTGCCCCCTATCTGTGGAAGGAGCTTCCTGCTGTAGAGCCTTCTCCCACCGTGCCCCCTATCTGTGGAAGGAGCTTCCTGCTGTAGAGCCTTCTCCCACCGTGCCCCCTATCTGTGGAAGGAGCTTCCTGCTGTAGAGCCTTCTCCCACCGTGCCCCCTATCTGTGTGTAGCAACCTGAAAAATGACTATTATTCAGATGTGCTGACTTGCCTTTCTATCTCCCCTGATGCACCAAGACATTCTAATTAGTCTCAGCTAATATTCTCTCGAACAATGATGCTCGCCCCTCCTTGCTCTACTCACTGGAATATGGATTATAAACGGCATTACTGGATTCTATTCTACCATCCTTTTCCCTGTGTGGCTAGTTGGAGGCCAGCAGGGGGCGGTGGCAGGCAGAGAGCGTACGTGAGAGACGGAGAAGGAAGTGGACGGAAGTGCGAGGAACCAGCCTCTTCGAAATTGAACTTGGACCAGAGCGGTCGTGTCTGGAGAGCCCGTATTGAACCTGAGGATATTACGGGTTATCCTATGAATGTACTCGTAGTGGAGCCTTGCATGTTTCTCCCTGAATATCCCTAGTGATATACCACGAGTTATCCTAGAATAAGAACGGTATAGCCGAGTTGGGCTTAAGTTAAAGTTATTCCCTCTAGCGAGGCGTCCCCGCCAGCGTGGCGCGAAGAGAACCGGTGCTTAGGAGCACCCTGCGTATTGATATACCCCGTCTAGCAGAAGGGCTGTTTGGGACCCAGAGTTTAGCTGCAGTGTGAGTGAGGGCAAGGTAGATCCGCGTGTCGACCCAGCACCAACTCTACAACCAGATCTGCACCCGGCTGCCTTCAGAGACCAGATCTGCACCCGGCTGCCTTCAGAGACCGACAGAGGTCGCTATCACCCAGCCCACGCTCTCAGCCCATCACTGCCCTCTGCTCCAACTCCGCCGAGAGCGTTCAACGCCATCTTGCCTTCCGGACGACGGTGGCGCGGCGAGGCCGCCATTTTGGATGAGTATAAATGAGCGTCTATGCTCCGGAGCCTTACACCGTACACAGTGTGGTGCAGCCCGCGGGCGAAGTCAGCGTTGCTATTTGTTACATCCCAATGTATATATTCCCCAGTGTGTGTCTCCATGTGTGTGTGTTCTCCATTTTGTTTCCTCCCTCCAGCCATTGTTCCCTTCCCCATTGGTCCCTGCCAGGCCAATCCTTCCATTATTGCAACACAGCAGTGATTGGTGGTTGGCTTTCCAGACTCTAACACTCAATCCACACCCCCCAATCATGGATCACCCCACACCTGTTAAAACATGGTTTTCTCCCTTCAGTCTTTCTCTCTCTCTGGCATGAGGCTAGGCCTAGTGTTATTTTGTGGCATTGTACTTTGATAATATCCCTTTTTGTTTATAGGCCTTTGTAATAGTGAAAGTGCCTTTGTGATTGTATGGCCGCAGAGAGAGCATTGTTACCTATAGATTGTTTTGTTATGTTTCCATTTTGTTGTATGTATCATTAATGTGTTTTTCTCCTCCTTTCTCAGGAAGCACAGATGGGGTGAGCTGCCATTTCCTTTGGATATTGTTTTCTCCTGTTTTTGGTTAGGTAAGAGTAGTTTAGGTAATGTAATTTCTTTTACCATAGATTAGATTGGGTTTATTTGGAGTATAGTGGTGTTTGTTTGTTGTTTTGGCCTGGGCTCACCCCTGAGCTACATGTGCTTCCTTTGCATTTACCAATAAATATCATTGTTGTTTACAAACGTGGTCCATCTTTTCTGTCAACCAACTGTTATGTTACAGCCCTTTACCCTTAGACTCACAGGGGTCGTAACATAAATGGGGGCTCATCCGGGATTTTGTAACCCGTGTTCAATTGTTGGTTGATGGATTTGGTGAACTGTGTTTGTTTACACTTGTATAGTTATTAATTACTTTGTGTAAAAATGGCATTTGTGTAAGAAAAAATAATGGCAGTTAGTACTTTTGATCTGGGGAAATTCTTGAGCAATCCTACTTGGGAAGCGCTAGATAGCTGCCGCAAGGCAGACTTAGTGGAGATTGCCACACATTTTAAACTCTCGGTTCAACAAAAGCATCTTAAGCAGGATATCAGGTGTCTTGTGGTAGATAAGCTGTTAGAGCAGGGGACGCTTGTTTTACCTGCGGTCTCTGATGAACATGCAAGTCCTCCTGGTGAACCTACAGAAGCACCGCCTTCTGAGGAGCAAGCCCAGGGTGCTGAAAAGGCAGGTGTGAACGTCACATTGCCACATTTTCACTTGACCTCTCCTGTGTCAACTGGGTCTCGAGAAGGGGCCCAGGTCAAGGTTAGAATAGCACGTCTCCAGATGGAGGCTCAGGAGAAGGCACAAGCACGTGAGGCGGAGTATCGGCTTCGTAGAATGGAGCTTGAGGCAGAAAATGAAAGGGCTGTTAACATTCGTAGGTTGGAGCTTGAGCATGAAGTGGAAAAAGAGCTCAGACTGCGGAGGTTGGAGCTGGAAGTCCTAAGGAGTGGATCCAACTCTGCTACACCGACTCCTCCACAAGGCCCGGGTATGTCCTCCTCCACAGCTTATTCATCACACACTTTTGATATAAGTAAACACATTGCTTTGGTGCCTCCGTTCCGAGAGACAGAAGTTGATACTTATTTTAATGTGTTTGAGCGTATTGCTGCTTCATTGCGCTGGCCAAGAGAGGTCTGGCCTTTGTTGCTTCAATGCAAATTGACTGGTAAAGCCCAAGAGGTTTATTCAACACTTTCCCTAGAAGATAGTCTATTGTATGATACTGTGAAGGCTGCCATCCTTCGTGCATATGAGCTTGTGCCCGAAGCTTATAGGCAGAGGTTTCGCAGTCACAAGAGAGCTGTCAACCAGACCTTTGTAGAGTTTGCTAGAGAGAAGGGAACTCTCTTTGATAAATGGTGTGCAGCAAGCAAGGCCTCAGATCTTAACTCTCTCAGAGAACTCATTCTATTAGAAGAGTTTAAGAATCGTTTGCCAGAGCGTATTGTAATTTACCTGAGTGAGCAGAAAGTGTCCACTCTGCAGCAAGCTGCTGTATTAGCTGATGAGTTTGCGCTAACCCATAAAACTGTGTTTGTTGATAGGCGTGACTCGTTTCCCCCCCATGATTTCTCTCAGAGACCTTCTGTCCCCAACCATTCAGAATTCACACACCCCCGACCAAGAATGTCACCTCCACGCTCAAAAGAGGAGCGGACATGTTACTACTGTCATAAATCTGGTCATGTTATTTCTGACTGTTTAACATTGAAACGTAAGCAGCAACCGTCCTCTCAGAACTTTAGACAACCCAAAGGGGTTGGTCTGATTAAAATGGCACCTGATTCCGATCAACAGATGCACAATGATCAGGATGTTCTCGATCCTTGTTTCAGGCCATTTACTTCCAAGGGTTTAGTTTCCTTGACAGGGGATCCAAAAGATCAGTGTACAGTTCAGATCTTACGAGATACTGGAGCCTCACAATCCTTTATCCTCTCTGATGTACTACCTCTGTCTGAGAAATCTTCCTGTGGTTCTAGTGTCCTGGTTCAAGGTATTGAGATGGGTTTCGTGCCAGCCCCGTTACACTGTATTCATGTACAATCTGATTTGGTCACTGGTTTCTTTAAAATAGGGGTGAGACCTTCCTTGCCAGTTAAAGGCATTTCCTTTATCATGGGAAATGATTTAGCTGGAGGACAGGTGAACGCTGTGCTGGAAGTGTTGGATCACCCAGACACAGATTCTCTGCCTGATGACTTGTCACAGAACTTCCCTGAAGTTTTTTCTGCAAGTGTTGTCACTCGGGCTCAATTGAAAAAGAGAGGTGATGAAATTAATTTGTCTGACTCTGTTTTTGCTTCAGCCTTTGTCAGGGAGGAGTTGCTGGCTCCAACTTCTGATACCGCTGACAAACCACCGACTCATAGTAAGGTACCCCCACAGACAACTGTAACTAGTTCCGACGCTTTGAAGTTACCCGTTACTCGTGAAATGCTAATTACTGCCCAGAAGGCTGACCCTTCTCTTGCAAAATGTTTCTCTTCTCTTGAAACAGAACAGAGGAGAGAGTTGCATTCTTATTTTGTGGATGAAGGAGTTTTGATGCGTACATGGAGGTCCCATGGTACTAGACTGGCAGAGCATGCACAATCGGAGATAGGGCTACCAGATCAGGTACCAGACTGGAGCACTGTTTATCAGATTGTTGTCCCTGCAGTTTATCGTCAGCATGTACTGTTCTTGGCCCATGACCACCCTTGGTCTGGACACTTGGGAGTCACTAAAACATACAACAGAATACTTCAACATTTCTTTTGGCCCGGTTTGAAGTCCGATGTAGCACAGTACTGTCGTACCTGTAGTACTTGTCAGATCACCGGAAAGCCAAACCAGGTAATTCCACCTGCTCCCCTCTGTCCTATACCAGCGGTCGGTGAACCATTTGAACATGTCATAGTTGACTGTGTTGGTCCGTTGCCAAGGACCAAAGCCGGCAATCAGTTTTTGTTGACAATAATGTGTACCGCCACCCGTTTCCCTGAGGCTATCCCTCTTCGCAGAATTACAGCGCCTGTAATAATTAAGGCTTTGACGAAGTTCTTCTCCACGTTTGGACTGCCTAAGGTAGTACAAACGGACCAAGGCACCAACTTCCTGTCTAGGTTATTTGAGCAAGTGTTACAGTCCCTGGGTATCCGACATATAGTGTCCAGTGCCTACCACCCTGAAACTCAGGGGGCTCTAGAACGTTGGCATCAGACCTTAAAGTCCATGCTGCGTAAATATTGCTTAGACACAGAGAAAGATTGGGATGAGGGTGTCCCCCTTGTTCTATTTGCTGCGCGAGAGACCATACAGGAGTCTCTTGGTTTCAGTCCTGCTGAGCTCGTTTTTGGGCACACTGTTAGAGGGCCTCTGAAAGTTCTTAAAGAACGGTTCATGTCAAAGGGTGCCAGCACACCCACTAATGTGCTAGATTTTGTTAGCCAGTTTCGAGAGCGACTGCATCAGGCGTGCTCTCTCGCAAAAGAAGCGCTCTCTTCTTCCCAGAGAACTATGAAACGGCACTATGACGAGAAAGCTGTTTCTCGATCTTTCCAGCCAGGTGATAAGGTTCTAGTCCTGTTACCTATCCTTGGTTCTGCTCTTTCCGCTCGTTTTTCCGGACCGTATGCAATAGACAAGAAGATAAGTGATACAGACTATGTGGTTCGCACCCCTGATCGTAAACGTCACTCTCGTGTTTGCCACATCAATATGCTTAAACCATATTTTTCCAGAGATAGTGTGCAGGTGAAGACCTCAGACCAGACAGCCGGACTGGCCGTCTCTGCTGTTGCCTCAACTCCAATAGTTCCGGACTCTCCTGACGTTAGTGGTGAGGACGTAGATGGCTTGGAGTTGCGCAATGCAGCCCATCAGGGTGCTAGATTGTCCAACACTGAGATGTTATTGAACCTGCCCACTCACTTAGCACACTTACCTGAGGAGCAGCGAGAGGACATCACAAATTTGATTCAGGCCTACATGGCTCTGTTTGGTGATGTTCCCTCCTGTACTTCTGTATTGGCCCATGATATTAAAGTTAACAATGCTGTGCCTATCAAGCAACATGCATACCGTGTTAACATCACCAAGAGGGCCATGATGCAACAGGAGGTTGACTATTTGTTAAAACATGGTTTAGCCAAGCCAAGTTGCAGTCCCTGGAGTTCACCTTGCTTGTTAGCTCCCAAATCGGATGGAACTCCTAGATTTTGTACTGATTTCCGAAAGGTAAATACTGTCACCGTGCCTGATTCCTTCCCACTGCCCCGCATGGAAGATTGTATTGACAACCTTGGATCTGCCACCTATGTTAGCAAACTAGATTTGTTAAAGGGTTACTGGCAGGTCCCTTTGACCCCCCGTGCCTCGGAAATCTCTGCGTTTGTTACTCCTGACAATTTTTTGCAATATACTGTAATGCCTTTTGGAATGCGTAATGCCCCGGCCACTTTCCAGCGACTGGTGACCCTAGTCCTGGCTGGTGTTCCAAATTGTAATGCCTATCTCGATGACCTGGTTGTCTATTCGACCAACTGGCGTGACCACATGACAACCTTGCAAACTGTCTTTGACCGCTTAGCTGGAGCCTCCCTGACCCTTAACCTTGCCAAGTGTGAGTTCGGCAAGGCTACGGTTACCTATCTTGGTAAGCAGGTAGGACAAGGCCAAGTGCGTCCGGTGGATGCAAAAATATCTGCAATCACAACTTTTCCAGTGCCTACTACTAGGCGGGAATTGCGTAGATTCCTTGGGATGGCTGGGTATTACCGTGGTTTTTGCCGGAACTTTTCTTCTGTCGTCACTTCTCTCACTAGCCTGTGTAGCCCGTCCAAACCATTCATTTGGACAGCTGATTGTCAAAATGCATTTGATGGTGTTAAAGCTCTCTTATGCAGTTCCCCTGTTCTCTCTGCTCCAGATTTCTCCCTGCCGTTCCAGCTGGAGGTGGATGCCAGCGGGGTGGGAGCTGGAGGGGTGTTGTTACAGGAAGATCACGATGGTGTCAGTCACCCGGTTTGTTATTTCTCCCGGAAATTTAACAAACATCAACTAAACTATTCCACTATTGAAAAGGAGACTTTGGCTATGTTGTATGCGTTGCAACATTTTGAGGTGTATGTCGGTTCGAGCGTATTACCAGTGGTAGTATACACCGACCACAACCCATTGGTTTTTCTGTCGCGGATGTACAACCACAATCAGCGCCTCCTGCGTTGGGCGCTCATAGTGCAAAATTATAACCTCAGCATAAAGCATAAGAAGGGGTCTGATAATGTGTTGGCGGATGCTCTGTCTCGTAGTTGAAATCTCTGTTGCTGTCGACTCGTTGTTTATTGCTGTCGACTTGTTCTATTTTGCTGTCGACTCGTTCTACTGTATATTGCTGTCGACTTGATCTATTTTTTCTGTCTACTCGGTCTATGTTGCTGTGGACTCGTTTTATGTTGCTGCTAGTTTTTTCATAGCTCTTTGTTTTGGAGTGCATGTTATCTTGGGGATGTTATCTCGTTGTTAAAAAAGGAAAAAAAAACATGTTTAGTTGGTAGTTTATGTAGGCATGTTTTTTGTCTTATGTATGGGGGTGTTACATCCCAATGTATATATTCCCCAGTGTGTGTCTCCATGTGTGTGTGTTCTCCATTTTGTTTCCTCCCTCCAGCCATTGTTCCCTTCCCCATTGGTCCCTGCCAGGCCAATCCTTCCATTATTGCAACACAGCAGTGATTGGTGCTTGGCTTTCCAGACTCTAACACTCAATCCACACCCCCCAATCATGGATCACCCCACACCTGTTAAAACATGGTTTTCTCCCTTCAGTCTTTCTCTCTCTCTGGCATGAGGCTAGGCCTAGTGTTATTTTGTGGCATTGTACTTTGATAATATCCCTTTTTGTTTATAGGCCTTTGTAATAGTGAAAGTGCCTTTGTGATTGTATGGCCGCAGAGAGAGCATTGTTACCTATAGATTGTTTTGTTATGTTTCCATTTTGTTGTATGTATCATTAATGTGTTTTTCTCCTCCTTTCTCAGGAAGCACAGATGGGGTGAGCTGCCATTTCCTTTGGATATTGTTTTCTCCTGTTTTTGGTTAGGTAAGAGTAGTTTAGGTAATGTAATTTCTTTTACCATAGATTAGATTGGGTTTATTTGGAGTATAGTGGTGTTTGTTTGTTGTTTTGGCCTGGGCTCACCCCTGAGCTACATGTGCTTCCTTTGCATTTACCAATAAATATCATTGTTGTTTACAAACGTGGTCCATCTTTTCTGTCAACCAACTGTTATGTTACAGCCCTTTACCCTTAGACTCACAGGGGTCGTAACACTATTACAGTTCATAAGGGGAACCCCAAACAATATATGCCGGCATTAATATAGGACCTGTGTTTGGTACAGTGGGCCCACATATTTTGAGTTCTTTTGAGTGTGATAAAGTGTATGGTTTGATTGACGGTCATGTCTCTTAACTTCCCGTCTTGTTCAAACTGTTTCTCCCTGGGGTCGAAGGTATTATTGTATAAGTGTTATATATGTTATTATTCTAATTATTAGTAATTGGGAATAATGATAGTGTATGCCATTTGACTCATTGCAGTAATACTTGTCACTGCCCAGTATAATTAATACTAAACAACTAAGACGGGAATTGTTGTGTGTGCGTGTCCATTCCTGTGCCCAGTATTAACTATTTTGGTGTGGGTAACGTATATATGATTGACCCCTTCCTACCCAACTCTCCCCTTTTCATTGTAAGGTTTCTAGTGGTCATCAAGGGAGGGTACTGCTTGCGGGAGGGACGAATCCATTTAGGCATATCAGTCACTAGGTGTGGGAGGGCCCACGGAGGTAATCAGGGAAGTGAGAGCGAGTTGGGGAGTACTGCTGACCGCCCCGGAGAGGCGAGGAGGACCAGAGTACCAAACCAGGTTGGTAAATCCCGGGCCCCATTCCCTCCCACTACCGGGTCCCGGTTTGACGCTCCAGGCCCAAAGACGAGGGTGCAGTCAGACGGAGCTCTACTGTGTCCAGCTACCTTGTGACTGCCAGCAACCGTTCCCACGAAGCAGGGATAATCCACCCTGCTACATGTGGAAGGAGCTTCCTGCTGCAATCAGGGACGCAAGCTCTGTTGACACATTCAAATCCAAGCTTAAAACCCACCTACTCTCTTTCTCTCTCTCCTACGGACTATCCTAGTCCTGCCTGGTCTAAAGATAAACTCCTTAGTTTATGTATTACTACTAGTGTAGAGAAGAGCTGATGGGAACACTGTTTTGGGCTGATTGCCTGTTGCACCAGATTAACCGTCTGCTCTCCTGTTGAGTGGGTGTGTTTCTGTTAGTGGGTGTGTTTCTGTTAGTGGTTGTGTTTCTGTTAGTGGGTGTGTTTCCGTGAGTGTGAGTGTGTTTCCGTTAGTGGGTGTGTTTCTGTTAGTGGTTGTGTTTCTGTTAGTGGGTGTGTTTCCGTGAGTGTGTGTGTGTTTCTGTTAGTGGGTGTGTTTCTGTTAGTGGGTGTGTTTCTGTTAGTGGTTGTGTTTCTGTTAGTGGGTGTGTTTCTGTTAGTGGTTGTGTTTCTGTTAGTGGGTGTGTTTCTATTAGTGGGTGTGTTTCTGTTAGTGGGTGTGTTTCTGTTAGTGGGTGTGTTTCTGTTAGTGTGTGTGCTTCTGTTAGTGGGTGTGTTCTGTTAGTGGGTGTGTTTCTGTTAGTGGGTGTGTTTCTGTGAGTGGGTGTGTTTCTGTTAGTGGGTGTGTTTCTGTTAGTGGGTGTGTTTCTGTTAGTGGGTGTGTTCTGTGAGTGTGTGTGTTTCTGTTAGTGGGTGTGTTTCTGTTAGTGGGTGTGTTCTGTGAGTGTGTGTGCTTCTGTTAGTGTGTGTGTTTCTGTTAGTCGGTGTGTTTCTGTTAGTGGGTGTGTTTCTGTGAGTGGGTGTGTTTCTGTGAGTGGGTGTGTTTCTGTGAGTGGGTGTGTTTCTGTGAGTGGGTGTGTTTCTGTGAGTGGGTGTGTTTCTGTGAGTGGGTGTGTTTCCGTGAGTGTGTGTGTTTCTGTTAGTGGGTGTGTTTCTGTGAGTGGGTGTGTTTCTGTTAGTGGGTGTGTTTCTGTGAGTGGGTGTGTTTCTGTTAGTGGGTGTGTTCTGTGAGTGGGTGTGTTTCTGTGAGTGGGTGTGTTTCTGTTAGTGGGTGTGTTCTGTGAGTGTGCTTCTGTGAGTGTGTGTGCTTCTGTTAGTGTGTGTGTTTCTGTTAGTGAGTGTGTTTCTGTTAGTGGGTGTGTTTCTGTTAGTGGGTGTGTTTCTGTTAGTGGGTGTGTTTCTGTTAGTGAGTGTGTTTCTGTTAGTGGGTGTGTTTCTGTGAGTGGGTGTGTTTCTGTTAGTGGGTGTGTTTCTGTTAGTGGGTGTGCTTCTGTGAGTGGGTGTGTTTCTGTTAGTGGGTGTGCTTCTGTTAGTGGGTGTGTTTCTGTGAGTGGGTGTGTTTCTGTTAGTGGGTGTGTTTCTGTGAGTGTGTGTGTTTCTGTTAGTGGGTGTGTTTCTGTTAGTGGGTGTGTTTCTGTGAGTGGGTGTGTTTCTGTTAGTGGGTGTGCTTCTGTTAGTGGGTGTGTTTCTGTTAGTGTGTGTGTTTCTGTTAGTGGGTGTGCTTCTGTTAGTGGGTGTGTTTCTGTTAGTGGGTGTGTTTCCGTGAGTGTGTGTGTTTCTGTTAGTGGGTGTGTTTCTGTTAGTGGGTGTGTTTGTTAGTGGGTGTGTTTCTGTGAGTGGGTGTGTTTGTTAGTGGGTGTGTTTCTGTGAGTGGGTGTGTTTAGATTGTAGTCGCGGTCGATGCACTAACCCTTTCACCTGCTGCTCGTTGCCATGTCTCGCCATGTATCCTTCCCATCATGCATCTACTCATAGCCTGTCAGCGTCGGATTAACCTTCGACAGGTCTCTGCTGTCCTATGAACTATGGGTGGGTGTGCCTGTATGGTCTATATGTGGAGTATGTGTGGTCTGTTCTGTCTGTGTCTAAAGGTGCCAGGAGGTGAAAGTGATGCTCTGTTCCGTCTGCTGTGTCTGCTGTGTCTATGTATAGGTGCCAGGCCTCCTCCCGGACGTGAAAGCGGTGCCCTGCTCTGCCTCCTGGCCTGGCCGTCTCTGCCGAGTGTCACAGAGTTGTGTGTTCGCTGTGATGCCTTATAATCACTGTGGGTGGCCGCCTCCTCAATGTCCTTGATGCCATCTCTTTGGACCTTGTTTATGTACTGTTGATTCTGCTTACCGGTTACGCATATCTGTCATTTTCTTTATACCGATGATTATTATTATTATTCCTTCACTGTCTTTTCTCTACTAAATTGCTGCCCACCTCAACACCTCTTTCACGCCTGGCCATTCTTTTGGGAGTTTTTCCTTGTCTTCATTGAGGGCTAATATGTATATATATATATATATATATATATATATATATATATATATATATATATATATATATATATATATATGTATCACTGTACATTATACTACAACAGTACAACTCTGTACATACATCTGATTAGCACTACACTCAGTAGTACTAATTTGTATATTTTGTACCCAGTTTAATCACCTGTACATTGTATATTACTATTGCACTTTACTGTTACATTTGCACTCAAACTTCTTTTCATTGTACTGTACTTGTGCTGTATAATGACAATACATTTGAATCTAATCTAATATAATCTAAACTAAATCGGGGGGGGGGGGGTGTTCCATTGTTGGCCTGTGAAGCTCATTGAGACACGTGAGGCTCAGGAGAGATTTTAGGCTACACAAAATAAACTTGATTTGATTTGGGGCTACCGTTTCCGTTTTGATCAAGGATTGAGCATTTTAAGGAAACGTGGCTACTATCCTTTGCCGTTAACATGAAAGATATTTTGCATGTAAGTACAGCAGTCAAACAATGTCACACTATGAACATTAGGGCTGCAACGATTAGTCGACATAATCGACGACGGCGATCATAAAAACTCGTCGACGCAGAATCTTTGCGTCGATGGGTTGTTAAATTTTCTTTTTGTTATTCTTTTTTTTTTGCACTACCTATCTTTGTGAAAGTGGCTTCTCAGCTCTAGGCCAGCTGAAGACAAAGCCGAGGAACAGATTGGACATTGAGCATGACCTCAGAATTGCTTTGTCTACCATCACCCCAGACTTTGAGACTCTTGTCAGGAGCAAACAACATCCCCAGTTATCCCATTAGTTCCCTGGGATGTTAACACTTTGATTGCCTAAGGCTAAATTCATGATATACCATCCGTTGCCAGCTCTATTTAACATGGAGAAGTTCCCCTTCTTTGCAGGGCTATAACTTTTTAAATTCTATTGCTAGATTGCCATTATTAGGGCCCATTCAAGGTCCTATATGTATTGTTCATGGTGTAGCAACGTTAAACTTTTTCATTCACATATTCATACTAAAATATGGTCTAAGGTATAAGTATGTTTTCATCTCTTTCTGCAGCTTTCTCCAGAACGTGATTTATAGCCCCAAATGCATTATATTGATGATGAAATACCCTTTGATAGCAATCGGCGCGATATAAAAAATTCCAACTGGACGTACTTCTGGAAGTTACTACAAGTCATCTGATGTTGACCGGATGGGCGAGGGGGCGTTTATAATTCCGTGGGCAGCGTTATACCATTCATCTAATGTGGGTCATATGTTCATCAGATCAGTTATTATCGAACACGGTAATATTACACGCTAAAACTCACCCCAGTCTCCTCGGGCCGTTGGGCGATCAGCGTGGGGTAGACAGTTTTCCATTATGGGATGTCGAAATACCCGGTCCATTTCCAGGTTGTATAATAGTATATACGTCCAAATCATGTTGTTTATCGAGTTATTGGCAACGGATCGCTATGTATTGTGTCGAGCTCGAGTCCCGGGACCTATAGCGAGTGCCCGGAAGTAATATGGGTGATCACCACTTCATCCACATGACTTCCTGTTTGGCGCTTCTGCCGATCGGCCACCAGATGGCGCTCTTGAACCGCTAGAGGATTGAGAGGAGCTCAGAACTGTGTGTGAAGGCTGCAGAGGGGAAATATGATTCCGATCACAGATTTTTGAAATATTGATATTAAAGACGAGTTAGGGCGTCCTCTGCAACTTTAGCATGGCTAGGAAAGACGCCTAAACACGTTTTCGGCACTTAAAGTGTTAAGCTAAGAAGTCTGCTAAGAAGGATATATTATTTATTATTATTATTATTATTATTATTTTATTTCATTGTGTTTTTAGCCCTAGTTGCACTTTTGTTGCAACCCCAGTTATCCCATTAGTTCCCCCAAACTTACTGTCGGTCTGTTATGTTAAGCTAAGAAGTCTGATAAGAGCCCGGAAAAGGAGCCCACAGGAAGCAGAGATGGAGGGTGTGACAGAAATAATCGTTAGATTAGTCGACTAATCGAAAAAATTATCGACAGATTAGTCGACTAATCGAAATAATTGTTAGTTGCAGCCCTAATGAACATATTCAACTACAGACCAACGATGGCCGTTCAACGCCATGTCTCGAATCGCCAACGTCAGATTTCCTTTTCCTCAATAGTAAAACTACCCGTGTTTTCTCATATTGATCTTTTTCCCCCTCCTTTTTCCGTTTTTTTATTTTTATTTTTTCAATGTTAGTCGTTATGCCAATTCCCAATCCCCTTCCTGGTCGTTGCGCACCTACCCCCTACAGTCGGTCTGGGAGAGTGAAGGCTATCACGTGCTTCCTCCGACACACGTGTAGCCAATCAACCGCTTCTTTTCACCTGGCAGCGCGGACTCTCACTGGGAGAGTGTAACGTGTGGAAGGATCACACTACCTCACCCAGATCCTTCCCTTGCTGTGCAGGCGCCCCGACCGAACTGTAGGAGTCGCTGTTTACAACAACCAGGACCCACCCTCACCGGCTTCCCACCCACTGACTCTGCCAATAGACCTATCTCAAACCCTGCCCTCTTTTCTTGATCCTCCAATCACAACCGTCGCTTACCTCGGACAAACAAGGTAAGCAACAGTTGTGATTGGAGGATCAAGAAAAGAGGGCAGGGTTTGAGATAGGTCCATTGTGTCAGCACGGACGGTCGACCAAGCCGGAGGTACCGCTGGCAGTTGGATTCGATCCCACTGTCTCTGCGGTGGTAGACAGACACATAGTACGCTGCGCTACCCGGCCACCCCAAAACTACCCGTGTTTTAACCCTTTCACTACCAAATGGTTAACCCTTTCACTGCGACAATACAGAAGGTTAACCCTTTCACTGCCACATGACAAAGGGTTAACCATTTCACTACCACACTACAGAAGGTTAACCCTTTACTATCACACTACAGACGGTTAACCTTAAAGGGTTAACCTTCTGTAGTGTGGTAGTGAAAGGGTTAAAGTCCTGACCCCGTGTGGCACTTGGTGAGGTTCAGTTGTAGTGAGCATTGTACAGGTTTGCTCACTGCCTTGACACAATGGCAATACTGTAGCTGCACCGCCTCCAAACAAATTGAAACCCAATGAAATACTGCCCCCTGGTGACCGGAATGATTATTACAGACTGGACAGTGGCTCCTGTATTCACCTACTTGCCAGGATTCACAGTTAGTTTGAGCAACATGTCGTTAAGATATGTGTGCCTGCTAAACGGATGAAGGGTTGCTTTTAGGGATGTCCGATATTATCGGCCTACCGATATTATCGGCCGATATCGGCATTAAAATGTGATATCGGAAAATATCGGTATCGGTTTTCAAATTCTTTTTTTTCAATTTTTTTTTTTTTTTTTTTTTTTTACATTTCTATAACCTTTATTTACCCAGGCAAGCAAGTAAGAACAAATTCTGATTTTATTTATTGTCAAAAGTATGCATAATGTTGTGTTAATTCCACAACAAGAGATATGTAATATTAATTACCTGAAATTATTCCATTTTTTGGGGGGGGAAACCCTGCATATATCGGTATCAGTTGATATCGGTTGATATCGGTATCGGAAATTAAGAGTTTGACAATATCGGTATATCGGTATCGGTAAAAAAGCCAATATCGAGCATCCCTAGTTGCTTTATCATACACTGTAGAAGAAACTGTACATACAGTCTAGAATACAGAATGAACATTAGGATACAACATACAGTATACCAGCCTATATACCATAACATATACCAGCCTATATAGCATAACATATACCAGACTATACCGGGATACTCAACTTAATTTGCAGTGACACAAGGGTCTGTATGTATGTATGTATGTATGTATGTATGTATGTATGTATGTATGTATGTATGTATGTATGTATGTATGTATGTATGTATGTATGTATGTATGTATGTATGTATTAGGGCTGTCAGTTTATCGCGTTAATTAGATAAATTAATTACACAGCAAATAATCGCGTTATGAAAATTAACTCAAAATTAATTACATTTTTTTTTTTTTTAATATAATAATTTTTTTTTGTATCTCATTCATTCCATAAGCATGTAGAATACACATTTACAGATTTTTTTTTAATATGGTCCATTTGCATGTTCTTGGTATCTGATTCTAGGGACATCTATGAATCTCAGGGAATGTATTCCCAGTGTCAGAAATACTGTGGGCTAGATCCACAAAGAATGGATTGCACCGTGCAAGTTGCACCCTTACTTACAATTCATTATGAATTGAAAATGGGGGACCCTGATGTAAACAAGACGAAAGTCTTTCTCTGGTCTGCATTCCCTTAACAATTGTGTGTATTGAGCCGTACTGTATTGTACGCATTCTGCAATCTGTTAATAACATTTTCATTCAATCAATCAATCTGCGCGGTGATTGATTGAATGAACATTTTATTTTGAGTAAATTGTAATGAACCAAATGAGAATATCAATATTTTTTTTTTTATCTTTGACTGTGAATAACACCATGGTCAAATTGACCAGACCTGAAAAATCTAAGCAAATTAATAGATGGAAGATGATTAAACAGAAGGTTTTGTAGATACAGTACTGAATTCTGCCATCCGGACACATGCAATTTGAAATATGATTATAGAATATAGAATATGAGGCATAAAATGGTAATGCGATTAAAATGCGATTAATTAGATTAATTAATTACCAATCCTGTAATTAATTAGATTAATTTGTTTAATCGCCTGACAGCACTAGTATGTATGTATGTATGTATGTATGTATGTATGTATGTATGTATGTATGTATGTATGTATGTATTGTATGTCAGGGGCCAGAGCATAGCAACACACGGGTCTGTATGTATGTATGTATGTATGTATGTATGTATGTATGTATGTATGTATGTATGTATGTATGTATGTATGCATGCATGCATGCATGCATGCATGCATGTATGTATGTATGTATGTATGTATGTATGTATGTATGTATGTATGTATGTATGTATGTATGTCGGGGGCCAGAGCATAGTGACACGAGAGTCTGTATTTGTGCTAGTTTTTATGCTGCATCTTTTAGACCCAAATTGTGCCTTTATGATGATTCTGTGGTTCAATATATAAACCAGGGTATTTAAATTGCAGTCTCAGATTTACAGGTGGGTAAAAAGAAAGAAGTGAAAATCACATCTTTGTGCAAAACTGAAGGGTTCCGACCCTTAACTGCATGGAACTAACATACACAGTGGTGCAGTGGTCATCATGGGACGGGGTTGCACGCCGTTCCATCTGCTTTTTGAGCAGGAGCACGTGCACGCACATGCACGGATGTGCACGCGCGTGCAAACAAGAATGTCCACTCGACTCTGCGCCAAGTACCCACCTGGCTACTTTGCATAACAATAGTTCAGGTCGTCAGGTGTGTTCAAATACTACAGTTGGACCATTCACACAAATCCTGCAAATGAAATGTGTTACATTCCATCCCTAGAGGCAATTAGAAATCGTCTTTATTTGCGAGGGAACATTCATGCACATGCGCGGGCGGCGGTCACGTGACGTCATTAAAACACAGTGCAACCCCTTATGAAATCACCACTGCACCACTGAACATACACTGGATATGGTTGTAGCTGAAAACGTTAATGTGCCCAATTACATTCCAATATCTTAAGGTGAAAGGACAAGGGACCCTATTGGAATTGGGCATACTGGTTTTTTTTTCCTCGTCAAAATGTTGCAACTTTGGAGCGCGATTTCATAACTTTCCCAGTAACTTAACATGAAATGGCTGGTGTTTACATCTTCCTCAAGGGGTCTGGTTATTTAGCTCTAAAACGGAGCTTGCAAGAGCCTCCAAAAGACAGCAATATGATTTTTAAATATTAAGTGATATAATAACTAGGGATGCTCAATATTGGCTTTTTTACCGATACCGATATACCGATATTGTTCAACTCTTAATTTCCAATACCGATATCAACCGATACCGATATATGCAGGGTTTCCCCCCCAAAAAAACGGAATAATTTCAGGTAATTAACATTATATATCTCTTGTTGTGGAATTAACACAACATTATGCATACTTTTGACAATAAATAAAATCAGAATTTGTTCTTACTAGCTTGCCTGGGTAAATAAAGGTTATAGAAATGTCAAAAGAAAAACGAAACCGATATTTTCCGATATCACATTTTAATGCCAATATCGGCCGATAATATCGGTAGGCCGATAATATCGGACATCCCTAATAATAACGACCTTGCGGGTCCCTCGCGGGCCCCACATTGAGCATCACTGGCCTATACGGTCCTTGTTCAATACCTTGCCGTAGTAGGAGATGGCCTCTTTGTACTTCTCTATGATGTCCTCAGGACTCAGGCAGTTCTTGGCTCGTCCAATCTCGCTGCTGGTGTCCGCGCTGATCCCATTGGCCGTGAGGGCACCTGCACTCAAGAGAGGAGGGAATACAATCACTTGATCATGTGTGACGCTGGCATTCATCTCTAGCCCTTCCACCAATCACTCTGCTGCCGATAGTACAAACAAGAAGGAGAACGCAAGAGTGAAATAGACCCTCTGTAGAGTCCATGAAATGAAAACACATCTAGGGGATGTTCCTACTGCTGCCACCCTGTAGAAAGACACCACCGCAATGGCGTTTTTCCAATGGCGCTTTGCCATTTTATAGAAACCCACCATGACAATAATGTTTTCCTACCACCGTAACTTTGTAGAAACCCACCGTGACAATAGTTTTCCTACCACCGTAACTTTGTAGAAACCCACCATGACAATAATGTTTTCCTACCACCGTAACTTTGTAGAAACCCACCGTGACAATAGTTTTCCTACCACCGTAACTTTGTAGAAACCCACCATGACGATAGTTTTCCTACCACCGTAACTTTGTAGAAACCCACGTGACGATAATGTTTTTATCTACTGCTGCTGTGCATTTAGTCGGACAAAAATGACATAAGCAGCCATATATTCACTCTGCCAGCTCTCTTTCTCTCTTGCCCCTTCCTCATTTCTCTCACCCCCCCCCCCTCTCTCTCTCTATCTCTCTCACACACACACACTTTGAGTCAGAAACAAACATAGTATCAATGAGAGTATCAATAATACACCTGAGTGAAGTCTAGTCAAAAAAATTATAATAATAATAAAAATGTTTCTAAAAAGTTAATCGTGAGTTAAAGAAATACTGGCGTTAATAGAATCGTGACTTTGACAGCCTTTTTCTGACATGATGACCATTCCTTATTTTATTGTTAACCTTGCACTGCACAGAAATTGGGCATTTTCTTTTGTAAGTGGTTACCAACGGTTACAGGCAGCCATACTGGAAGAAAGAGAACTATACATACATCCCAGGCCTCCGTGGAGAGCGCGTTGCCTAGCAACGGTCCATAGCAACGACGTACCGCTGTCACCGTGACACGCGTGTGAATAATGAGATGCTGAGCTGCACACATTTTCTTGGCCAACAGGAGCTGCGACTCTGCAAACCCTCCAGGCAGGATTTGTCAACACTTGAGTTTAATAAACTACGTCCCCTCAGAGAGGAATCGCAAGCTAAGGTATGCGATACTATCACTTCATCCTCTTGTCTCCGGATGTCATATAATCGAGAGGTTGCTTCAAGATGCCCCAGGGGTCCTTTTGGGGGGGGGGGGGGGGACTAATCTCTGAGAAGTCTAAATAAAGTATGATATATCTTTAGTATTATTGAATATATAAAGTGTTACAGGAGAGAAAATGGATCCCTGGAGCACTGGTTGGAACTAGAAATGATCTGTGTGGCTGCGGTGCTCCGACCCTCCCACCACCTTTACCAAGAAGCCTCCTCTAAGCGCAATGTTGCTTCACTTTGTTTCAAAGGGTGATTTCTTTTGAATTTGTGCCACGATCATATAACAATATTAAAGTATTTGCAACTAGTTATTGTAGAGGTATTTTATTTCGTTTTCCTTCTCTCATAATAATTACCCGGTGCAGCTTTAACCCTTTCACTACCGCACTACCAAATGGTTAACCCTGTCACTGCGACAATACAGAAGGTTAACCCTTTCACCGCCACACTACAGAAGGTTAACCCTTTCACTACCACACTACTGTAGTGTGGTAGTGAAAGGGTTCAACCGTCTGTAGTGTGGTAGTGAAAGGGTTAACCTTCTGTAGTGTGGTAGTGAAAGGGTTAAGATATATCTTTACCTCTGGAACTAGAATCAGAAATCCCACTAGGAGGGTGGACCAAAGTCTGCATCAAAAGTGTTGGGATTCACACGGCGACTTTACCACCTTTAGGTGAATCAGGTATAACAGAGTTTCCATTAGGTATAGATTTTTGTGGTGATTCTAGTCACAGCATGTGATTTGTGAATGTATTTGATGCGTGATTTTGTTATATCACATTAATAGGGCAATAGGCATTAAAACCTCCTGTGTAATAATAATCAAGAGCGAGATCTAAGTTGTTAGAACAGCGATGAAAGGCCTCGCCGCACAGGCGTGGGGAGCGACAACTGAGATTGATCGTTTAACATAAAGTCATGTAAACAATCTGGGTTTGGATTAGGAATCACAAGGATACTAATCAAACAAAGATTGTGACCGTGAGAAAGAGCCAGTTGACTTCAAACAAACGTGAAGAAAATAAATAGGGGGAGGGTTTAAAAGAACAGCCATTACCTGTCATCGGAAGAAAGAATAAAATGTTGATTTATAAACAGGGAAAATAAACCACTGGGAACAGAGGGGGGTGGTGAGGATGATGATGATGATGATGAAGGGTGTGGACACAAAGAGAAAACACACAGTGGGGGAAAGGGCCCCACAGAGGGGCCACAAGCAAACATGCAGACGGAGGCCTACGAACAGCTACGTGGTTAGTGATGAGTCATACCATACCTGGGTCAATGAGTACTTCCTGTGCCCCTACAGACAGACAGAGAGAGAGAACGCAGAAGATTCACACTGTGACACAAAGCGCAATGTTAGCATTGGCAATGTTAGTCCCAACAGTCCATGCTGCTGCTGCTGCTGCTGGCGGCCTGCTTGCATCTAAGCTGGGGGGGCAGTCGTGTTTTCACCTGTGATTCCCAGAGGCCGACCAGTGAACGAGTGAAAGGTCGTCGGGTTCAATCCCCCTAATACCATCAGGACAGAGGGTGTATTCTAGGAGGGTGTAAGTTCAAATAGAGACTCCAGTTGCAAATTAGCAACTGGAGGGGGGGGGGGGGGGGGGGGGGGGGGGCTGGCTGGTGTTACATCTACAGTTCTCACATCATCTCTGGTAATGTGGCCTTGAGCAAGGCACTGAATCCCAAAACTATGATCCAGGGGCATCGCACTACAGGCGACTCTCTGAACTCTTACAAACTGAAGAAATGCATATGTGCACTGTGTGTGTGTGTGTGTGTGTGTGTGTGTATGTGTATGTATGTGTATGTGTATCTTGGGAGGGATATGCAGAAAGACAAATTTCACCGGGAGCAGTTAGGAGTTAAGTGTCTTGCTCAAGGACACTTTGACACGCTGCCGGGAAGAACCGGAATCGAACTGTGAACCTTCTGATTACCAGACGACCGCTCTACCTCCTGAGCCACAAATTGAGAGTAAAACTTCTTCATTGTGTGTGATATGTTACTGTAAACTGGTGGAACTGGGGTATTTACAGTACTTATCGCAAGCAAGCATGCAGACATCGGATACACATAAGCATCACCCTTCAATGATTATTTTCCCATTATTCCTCATTCCCTTACAAAATGTAGTTAATTAAATATTAAAACAAGAAACAGGCATAACATGACGCTCTGCTGCACAACAAACAATTAAGGTTATATACTGTACTTTCACATCTGTTGAAGAGATACACATACAATGGTGTTATATTGGCATTAAAACCATGTTAATATCGTGTTAATAACGTAGAGAGATAGAAGTAAATGATGTTAAATGCTTCAAATAAATAAGTGGTCGGGGTAAACGAGGTAGGATTCCACGGATTAGGTTGCTGCCGTCTGCCTTGGACACAAAAGAAGCAGCTTAGCGACGCTCCAATTGCAGGGTTTTTACGGCGACATTTCCTCACAAATCGTTTCGTCGTTGAATTATCCGAACGCAGACGAAACGCTGCACCGTCCGCAGAGCCGTTTCAGTCCGCGTTCAGTCAGACCAGGCGTGCCTACCTGGTCGGTGGCGCTTCCCTGCGTCTGCCGGCTGAGAGATGTTTGGTTTGGGTCCAGCCGTCTTGCCCGCCGTGCCCCCGGGGTAGTGGAATATGACGGAGGCTGAACACAAGCCCTCCAGGGCAGCTGGAAAACCAAACAACGAGTGACACGAGTCAGAGGTTCCAGAAAATATAGTTTTGCGAATGACGGGTGATGGAGGAAATATTGATTGGTTGTGTGGCATAGCTTGTCACCGCAACGCAAACACTGTCCAGGCTTTGATTTACTTCAGCCAATGATTAGCATATTTATTGCTCACCACATTGTTAAAATGTCAGAGCGTTTCCAGGTAGTCAATTCAGGCACTCGTCCATGATACCATTCAAAAAATCAATCAAACAATATGTGTGTGATACTATAGCAGCTACCTGTGACCATGTAGATGCCAGGTATGGTGTGTGGTACTACAGTAGCTACCTGTGACCACACTAGATACCAGGTACGGTGTGTGACACGGTCAAAACTGCGAGCGCACGGTCAAAACCTCTACCGGCATGCAACACCTGAATTACCTGTGCCTGGCTTACTACCTAAATACAAATTCCCATCTCACTACTGCCGACCCAATGTGTGTAAGATAGGTACTGCTAGACAAGTGTACCAAAACAAGTGTACCAATAGTAAATACAAAATGTAAAGTAAATACAAAGAAAGAAAATAGATGACAAGTATATGGCTCCAACAATCACTATTTAACAACAAAAACAGCTGATGGACAATGCAAAAGGTAGCTTTAGCACAGCTGTAGTAATATGATATGATATGATATGATACATGTATTTATATTTAAATAGCGGGTGGCAGCAGGCCTCCACACACGTACCGCCCAGCCACAGGAAGTCATTGACTCCCCTCAGCAGCTCCACGGCCATGTGGTAGTGGACCAGGGCGTCCTGCAACATGCCTGCTTGGAGACACAGGTCCCCGACGTGCTTCCTCATACGGCCCTGGCAGCGCTTCTTATAATGCCTGAGGAGGAGGAGGAGGAGGAGGAGGAGGAGGAGGAGGAAGAGGAGGAAGAGGAGGAGGAGGGGAAAACAAGCTTCATCAGACACCACACTAGCTCACAGGTGTGAGGCATACCCTTATTTTCATTACCTTGGATATAATTATGAATATTTGGACATTGACACAATTTTGTCTTTGTACAAAAACCACAGTGGACTTGAAATTAAACAATTAGGATGTGCTTCAGGTGCAGACTTTCCGATTCAATTTGAGGGTATTTACACCCAAATTAGCCTACATCTGCTCCTTGTAATGAAATAATGAGAGAATAACACACCTGGCATTGGAACAGCTGAGCAGCCAATTGTCCAATTACTTTTGGTCCCTTAAAAAGGGGCCGGCACATATTACAGGTGCATCTCAATAAATTAGTATCGAATATGGAGTAAAAGTTCATTTGTTTCAGTCATTCAATTCAAAAGGTGAAAATCATATATTATATAGATCCATTACACACAGAGTGAAATATTTCAAGCCTTTATTTCTTTCAATTTTGAGAAATGTCTGCCTACTGAAAAGTATATGCACTCAATATTTGGTCGGGGGTCCTTTTCCATGAATCAATGTGGCGTTTCACGGAGGCAGCCAATATAGTTCCTCAATATTCAAATTTATTGAGATGCACCTGTAGAATTTGTTGCAATTCCAACACTGTTAACCTGATTTGGGTGTAAATACCCTAAATTTTTTAAGCTGAAAGTCTGCACTTAAAGCACATCTTGATTGTTCCAAATCCATTGTTGCGGTGTACAGAGCCAGAATGATGAAAATCGTGTCGACATCCAAAATATTTATGGACCCACCTGACTGTATATAGGCCTACGATCTTTTCCAGGGACCTAAAAAAGGATTCTAACTTGACTTTTAACTAGTGCCGTCAGGCGATTAAAAAAAGGATTTGTAATTAATTAATCGAATTAATCGCATTTTAATCGCATAACCATTTTAGGCCTGATATTCTATAATCATATTTCAAATGGCATGTGTCCGGATGGCAGAATTCAGTACTATATCTACAAAACCTTCTGTTTAATCATCTTCCATTTATTCATTTGCTTAGATTTTTCAGGTCTGGTCAATTTTAGCATGGTGTTATAAAAATTTATTGATATTCTCATTTGGTTCATTACAATTTACTCAAGCCTAGTAACAGACACAGTATTTCTGACACTGGGAATACATTCCCAGAGATCCATAGATGTCCCTAGAATCAGATACCAAGAAGAACATGGAAATGGACCATATTAAAAAAAAGTCTGTAAATGTGTATTCTACGTTCTTATGGAATTAATGAGATAAAAAAAAAGATTACAATTTATTTATTTATTTTTTATAAATTTTGAGTTAATTTTCATAACGCAATAATTTGCTGTCTAATTAATTAATCTAATTAACGCGATAAACTGACAGCCCTACTTTAAACTTTTCATACGGGTACGAATGTCCCTCTAGTAGTGACCTGATTGGACAGAAAACGGCGCTTGCCCTTTTCTTCCGTTGTCATTTTGTTATCTGACCAGACGGACACCCGGGTGCCAATGGGGAGAGGAGGAGGCTGGCTGTTGAGGGAATCTTATCAGTTTGGCTACAGGAGGAGGATGTGTGTGTGGGGGTGGGAGCACAAGCCAGGGAGGGTAAACATGGCCGCTGAGACGATGGCATGATCCGCTGTCCTGAGGTCTTGCACAATAACAACAACAACAACAACAACAACAACAACAACAACAACACAGGGACCGAGGAGGGAACCCACGACACCACACTGGGTTTAACACTTCCACTGCCACGCTACAAAAGGGTTAACACTTTCACTGCCACGCTACAGAAGGGTAACCCTTTCACTGTCTACCACACTACAGAAGGGTAACCCTTTCACTACCACACTACAGAAGGGTAACCCTTTCACTACCACACTACTACAGACGGAGGGAAGTGTTAGGAAGCCAGAGAGGAAGAGGGGGGGGGAGACATTAGGAAGCTAGAGGAAGAGAGTGACGTTAGGAAGCTAGAGGAAGAGAGTGACGTTAGGAAGCTAGAGGAAGAGAGAGAGAGAGAAGAGAGAGAGAGAGAGAGAGAGTGACGTTAGGAAGCTAGAGGAAGAGAGAGAGAGAGAAGAGAGAGAGAGAGAGAGAGTGACGTTAGGAAGCTAGAGGAAGAGAGAGAGAGAGAAGAGAGAGACGTTAGGAAACTAGAGGAAGAGAGAGAGAGAGAAGAGAGAGAGAGAGAGAGTGACGTTAGGAAGCTAGAGGAAGAGAGAGAGAGAGAAGAGAGAGACGTTAGGAAACTAGAGGAAGAGAGAGAGAGAGAGAGAAGAGAGAGAGAGAGAGAGAGACGTTAGGAAACTAGAGGAAGAGAGAGAGAGACGTTAGGAAACTAGAGGAAGAGAGAGAGAGAAGAGAGAGAGAGAGACATTAGAAAACTAGAGGAAGAGAGAGAGAGAGGAGAGAGAGAGACGTTAGGAAACTAGAGGCAGAGAGAGAGAGAGAGAGAGAGAGAGAGAGAGAGAGACAGGTTAACCGTCTGTAGTGTGGTACTAGTGAAAGGGTTAACCTTCTGTAGTGTGGTAGTGAAGGGGTTAAAGAGGAGGAGGAGGAGTAGGGAGTCCATTGTGCAAGACCTTTAAAATATCCTACAGGGGCCACGGGGGACCGGGAAGGTTTGAGCGTTGAACAGTCGGGTTGCTCTGGGGGGGGGGGGTCGTCTTTCAAGAAAGGTAGGGTGGAACGATAGAACGACAGCCGTCTTAACTTATAATATAGTCGAGATATAATTGAGTCTACAAGCTGGGAGATTTAAAACATTTGTGACACACGGCTGGCAATTTCTTTCAATTTGTGTTGATAACCGTCACACTACTTCGGTGTGTCCCGACGACACAGCCTAGAGTGCTCTTGTAGAGGGGAATGTCAGAATTCATACATGTTATACTCTCCAGGGTCTAGGACAGTCCAAGCACATTAGTGAAAATGAGCAACTCTCTCCTAAATCCAAGAACTAGAGCGCTGAATCTCAAACGTGGTGATGTCATCATCAGGTATAAAGTCTGAAGCTGCTCCGTGGACAATGAATTTTATATAGACGACACTGAGAGCACCCAGGGGACATAACATGTTCAGAGTGCATAGGTACATGCTATGTTACAGAACTGAGACCACTACTATAGAATAAAGCTCATTTGGATTTAAAAAAAGAACAAAAACATTCTGTCGGTCCACAAAATCAGTCTCCCATTCAAACGGAGCAGCTCCAGACTTTATACTTGATGACGACGTCACACTGTTGTCCGATCCTTACTTTATGAGAGAGTGGCTCATGTTCACAAATATTGATTGAACCGTCTTAGACCATCATGGATATAATAATGTCAGAATGTTTCCCCTTTAAGATGAGCACTGAACAGTCACGAACGACCGTGGCGTTCGAGCTGCGTCGTCAGACATGGATCCCATCATCAGATTCATGTCGTCGCGAGTCGGTGCCGTGAAGCCCCGAGCTCAGAGCAGGTGATGCTCCTCTTCATGAATCAGGGGATACATGAGATCCATGTGGCCAAGCGTGTGTTTCTCAAGCCGACTGTCAAACTAAACCTCCCGGGTCCCCGGGTTCCTCCAGAGCCTGACCAGACCTCCGGTGCTTGACCTACAGCGCCATGTGCTCACTGCTCGGCGAGTCCAAACCATCACCTCCTCCTTCAACCGTCCCCCCTTTTTTTTTTGATCCACTTTTTCTCCCATTTTTTCTATATTTTCTCCCCTCCCAATTTCGTATCATCCAATTCAACCCTCCCCTGTCACGAACGCTGTTTCTTGCCTCCCACAAGCCGGCTGCAATGTGGACTAAGTCATACATAGCACAAGTCCCCTCCGGTACTTGAGGTAACAGCAGTCGCATCTTTTCACCTGCGCAGCTCGATCTCTCAGTGGCGAGGAGTAACGCGTGGTAGGCTCACGCTGCCCCCGACACTTCCTGATTCCACTGCGCAGGCGCACCAACCGACCTGTAGGAGTCGCTGTCCACAACGCCCGATCCCCACCCATCAGTTTCCCACCCCCTAATACGGCCAATGTGTATTAGTACGGACGACCAGCTAAACTGAAAGCAAATGTGGAGCGCTGAGCTCGAACAGGCGAGCCCAGCGTCTCCAGATTTTGTGGCAAGCGCCTTGCCCACTACGCCACGTAGCCGCCCCCTCCTTCAACCGTCCTTATAGACAGCGTCATTAGCATAAACCAACACTGTAACATCAGGTGTGCAAATATGAACTGAAGCAAAGCCTATGCGGGAAAATAATTAAAAGAAATGTCGATTGCGAAAGAATATGCCACCAAGTTCTTATGGTTCATAAGAGAGTTTCTGCTACATGGACTTGTATGTGTAAATGTAGGCCTACTTGTTGGATTAAAGTGATTCTGACTCAAGATTGTGATTAATTAAGGGCATCCTGACAACAATATGATGAATATTGTGTCTGGGATGGTACAATATGGATGTATGGACTGCCCCGGGGGCGGTAGTAGGTGAACAAGCGTGTGTCAGTTGTGATAAACTGCAACCAATCTGGTCACTCCAGAGTCAGATAGACACCAATTTCCTCTCTGTGCGTTCAGTTGAAAGCTATCCGGCTGCAAGCTAGCCTAGCTTAGCACAAATTAATGGAAGCGGATACGGATCAGCTAGCTGGTGGTCAAAAAACCCTCTCCCGGAGTTTTTTGTGTGTGTGTGCGTGTGCGTGTGCGTGTGTGTGTGTGTGTTTTCGTGTTCAAAATTAAACTATTGTGCAACCTTATACACTGTAACATATTTATTTAACTTACCCTTGTGTGTGCTATTTTATTAAAATTATGTTTTTAAGTTGCAGGAATTTCCAGCAAATGGCTTTCTATAATTGCAAATATTTTTGTCTCCCGGGCGGGGGGGGGGGGGGAGCCACAGCCACCCTCCGGACCACCCCTAGTTGAGACCCTGGGGGAAAGCCCTGCTTTCCTATGCAGCTTGTGTTGTACAGTGAGTGAAACCCGGGGAGGAGTGAGGAGTTTGTCTCTCAGCCATGATGAACCCATGGAAAAGGAGCAGAGGGTGAGGTGGTTCTTTTAAAAGGTCAGGGGGGCGGGGCTAAAGCCGATGGGACTGGGGGGGGCGGGGCTAAAGCTGATGGGACTGGGGGGGGCGGGGGCTAAAGCTGATGGGACTGGGGGGGCGGGGGCTAAAGCTGATGGGACTGGGATGACGTCAACTAAAGAGATGTGTCTAACGGCTCACCTTTTCACACCCAACAATAAACTCACAGGACAGTATGGAAGAAGAAAAAAAGAGAAAAGACAAATAAACAAAAGATAAACAAAAGATAAACAAAGAAAGGAAAAGAAGCAAAAATCAAAGAGACAGATTTTTGAGAGGAGGATTGTTGACATGGCAAGCAAGGTTATCCAGGGCGACACTTATGTAATGATAGCCGTGTGAAGCCCACTCTTGTGCCACAGGGACTGTGTATAGAGAGTCGGGAACCGGTTAGTTTAGCCTGGAGGCACGTAATCTATGCCAATCTTCTCTAAAAACTCACCAGGGACAGTCCAGAGCCTCCTCTTCCCCAAAGATAATCCAGTTTTTTGTCCATAATGAACCGTTTGTTCACCAGCTGTGTGTTTTTGTGACCACACGCTTCCAATCAACTTGCTTCTAATCAACATTACGACAAATGAATGCCCTACACCTGGGAAAATCAGTGGAACAAACCAGGTGTTGGGCATGATTTTGTGGGAGTGCGCCAAGTTGAGCAATTTTACAATTAGAAGCGTGTTGTTGGTCACGAAAATGCAGAACTGGTGAACAAACAATTCAATGTGGACTAAATATTTGACTACTTTTTGGAAAGGGGGGCTTTGGACTGTCTCTCTGTGGGGACTCCTTGGAGGAGATTGGAATAGATTAAGTGCCTCCAGACGGGGTCTCTCTCCCGTTCTTTGAGTGAACCGGTTCCCAACTCTGTAGATCCTGAAGAACGGGTCCCTGTGGCACAGAGTGGGGTTCGCACCTCGACATACACACACAGACCCAGGACCACTTTTAATGCAATTGCAATACATCAAATTTAGCTACATTAGAAATGATCATTCAAGGCAAGCCCTTCAAAATCAGTTGTACTTTACTCTAAATTATTGAGTATACTCTAGTCTAAATTACTGCAAAATTCTTACTGTGCACTGAGAGAAAGAGAAATAATAATAAAAAAGCAACTCACCTGCTATCCGTGTCCAGACCCACAAAGTCCTTCTTCTCAAACGGCACGCAGAGCAGCGGGATCTTATCTCCGGACTTGTCGGTGGCCCGGTCGAGCCGCTTGGACTCCAGCACGATGAAGAGCGACTGGACGAAGTCCTCCACCCGCTTCTCCACGTCGGGGCACTCGTCGAAGCCGGGGTAGAAGGCCACGTCCGTGCGCTGCTGCTCGGCGATCTCGCCGCGCAGGCCGAACACCAGCAGCCGCGAGTCGTAGAGCGTGGCGCCGTACACCTCCTTCTGCCCGTGGAAGCGGTCCGAGGTCTGGGGCCACTCCCTGGCCGAGGTGCAGGACGTCACCGAGATGAGCCCCACCACCTTGCGGTGGGTCTGGAAGTCGCCCCACTCGTTGTTCTCGGGCAGGTAGTGGTGGCGGTAGCGGATGTACAGGAGCCTCGGCGAGTCCCTGATGCTCACCTGGCTCACGCCGGCTATGCGCCGGTAGATGCGGAAGAACTGGTCCTCGGGCACGATGCCGACCGGCTGCACCACCACCAGCACGGTCTGGTGGTCCTCGGCGCACTGCATGTAGTCTGGGACGCTCATCTTCTCCTCCTCGGGGCTTCGCTGTGTTGACGGGGTGAGACGAGATTAGAGGACAATGACTTAGGGCTGTCTTAAATACTTCGAAGCTTCGTTCGTTTTGTGCAAAATCAACTCTGCCTCTCTTTGTTAATTACAACAAGCAATGCTGTTTGTTATTTAAGATGAGGTCGGACTCGGCACTGACAGATGTGTGTTCATTGTGCTGCTTTTATAAAGCCTCAAATGACGGCTTACAATATTTCATGAAAGCAAGTGTTTTGTTTGTCTAAGATTTAAAAAGGTTTAAACTTTACAGCACTGACAAAGTTGTACAAAGTGCTGTACAAGTCCCACAACATAAAAAAGATATAAATAAATAAATAAATAAATAAATAAATAAATAAATAAATAAATAAATAAATAGATAGATAGATAGATAGATAGATAGATAGATAGATAGATAGATAGATAGATAGATAGATAGATAGATAGATAGATAGATAGATAGATAGATAGATAGATAGATAGATAGATAGATAGATAGATAAATAAATATATATTATAATTGTTTATCTCGAAGCTTCGAATTAAAATCGAATCTCGGCCCCGAAGCTTCGAATTCCAAAAAAAAAATCGAAGGTCAGCCCTTGTGATGCTCCTCTAACATAGCTGCAAAGTCAAGTGAAAGAAACTGACGGACATAAAACCACTCAGAAATCATTCACTTTTAAGTGCCCTGTTTTGGGATTGAAAAAGGGGGTCTGTTTTAATTTCATTTCAAACTTTTATTTAAACTCGAAAGGCAACTGAGGTTTCCCTCATTTACAGTCACGTCGAGTGTAGACAGAGAAATAAGCAAACGAAAAAGCCATATAAAAAGTCACACAGCGCATATAAAATCATAACAATAAGTCAACAAGGAGGCGGCTAGGTGGTGCAGTGGGCAAGGCGCTCACCACCAATGCAGGAGACGCTGGGTTCGAGCCCAGCTCTCCGCATTGCATTCAGCTTTGCTGGTCGTTCATACTAATACATTTGGCAGTATTAGGGGGTGGGAAGCTGATGGGTGGGGATCGGACGTTGTGGACAGCGACTCCTACAGGTCGGTTGGTGCGCCTGCGCAGTAGAATCAGGAAGCGACGGGGGCGGCGTCCCTCCAAAGCGCAGACCCCCGACGCTGAAAGATCGCGCTGTGCAGGTGAAAAGATGCGACGGCTGCTACCTCGAGTACCGGAGGGGATTTACACTGATCAAGTGGTGTATGCAGGTGTGAATGAATGAATGAAAACTTTATTTAACAGATTGCAGAATGGGTACAATACAGTACGGCTCAATACACACAATTGTTAAGGGGATGCAGACCAGAGAAAGACTTTCGTCTTGTTTACATCAGGGTCCCCCATTTTCAATTCATAGTGAACTAACAGGTGTACTAGCAGGTGCCATCGTGGGTATGTTAACCTTTTTTTTGTTTTTTTTTTGGTATTTAGATAAGCTACAACACATTATTTTCGGTTCAAATAACAAACTCAGCAAGACTGACGGCTTCTCAGTTACAGTGGGTGACAATATTGTCACAAGGAAAGAAGATATTACCTATCAGGCAAATCTTTCCTGTGACAAAATGGCATCCAATGTAATAAAAAAAGTCAACCAACAAACTCGATTCTTGTACCGGATCTCCTCACTGGTAAACAAGAATACCCTGAAGACTCTGGCAGGAGCACTCATTCAAGGGTACTACGACTATGCTTGCACCTCATGGTACCACTACCAAAGCACCTCAAAGGCGCTAAAAACAAAATTACAAACATCTCAAAACAAACTGGTCAGAACCGTCAGACTACTGCTTGACCTTACTCCTAGAACCCACCTCACCCCTGCCCACTTTGACAACCTAGGATGGCTTAGAGTAGACGACAGAGTACAGCAACTTGCAATGGGCCTGGTCTACAAGATACACTACACGACCAAGGTCCCCATGTACATGTCAAAATACTTCCCAAAGGTCAGTGAATACCACGATCACAACACCAGAGGGAGCTCCACAAATCATGTTAAACCCAGATTCGGCTCAAACAAGGGACTAAACACGTTTCGCAATTATGCCACATCAATGTGGAACGCCCTACCCAAAGCTGTAAAGGAATGTGAATCACTACCCACTTTCAAAAACACTCTAAAAAAACACCTACGGGAGACTGCAATTAGAAACTGGCCCCTGTAAATGTCCTAACACAACCCCCTCCAATGTACAGTAAATTACCAAGTATGGTCTTGTCAATATTCCAATGTACAGTTTTGCTTGTTTGTACAGTGTCCCCCACCCACCCCTCCTACCAAACCCCCCCACCCACCTCCAATGTACAGTCCCCCCCCCCCACCTACCCAATCTCCTCCAATGTACAGTTTCTACGTCAAATGTATACTCTTTTTTCTGGACTCTTTTCGTATCACAAACAGTACTTTATTTGCAAATCTGGTATGTCATAAATGTATAGATGTAGCAGTACTGTCTATCTGTATGTCATGTATGTCATATATGTTACGATGAATTGAAAATGGGGGACCCTGATGTAAACAAGACGAAAGTCTTTCTCTGGTCTGCATCCCCTTAACAATTGTATGTATTGAGCTGTACTGTACTGTACCCATTCTGCAATCTGTTAATAAAGTTTTCAATCAATCAATCAATATTTGAATTCTTGACCAAATTATACTATTTAACTATCGTCATGAATCGCTATATTCCTGCCACATGACATCATGGCCAGTAAACAAACGTCGTCAGCTGTGTGCAGTGCACCTGCAGCCAGCAGTGACGTAGGTTCCATTCATAACAATAACACACATTCTGGATGCACTACGAGCTAAACAGTTGGCAACAGCCGAGCTGAGATGTTGCTTGACACACTCTCTAAATGTGGCAATAAGTCCAACGTTGCACACTTTATTATCACGTCAATATCAAGTTGAAATATCAATGAAGGTGAGCTAAACTAGCTAGCTATTTCCTTAGTTAAGATTGCTTGCTAGCTAGCTTAGCTAACTTAGATGCAGTCTATTTTGTCTACGAGTTATCTAGAGAGAAGGTCTGCGAGAAGTCTGGACGGAGCCATTCAGTCACATAAATGGCACGTTTTTTAGTAAAATGTTTTGTCCATTTCATATGTCAATGCATTACTGTTTGTTAATCATGCGTGGTACCTTTTGCAGTAGCTGTCAGATTTGAGAGGTTCCTTATCCCTTTCTTCTTCTACTGTTGTTGTTCCTCCCTCTTCTTCCACGGAATGAATATCGCTTGTTAGCTCACCAGCCCCCTCCACAGCCGGAGTGAGATACAGCAATCAGAATGATTTTTTTGGTAATCATATTTATGGATCATGTTTTAATTACTGAAGATGAAACACAGCGTGCATGTGTGTGTATATATATATATATATATATATATATATATATATTTTTTTTTTTTTTTTTTTTTTTTTTTTTTTTAAAGTGTACTTAACCAAAATTCACAAATGTAGCCTATTTCTATGACACTGCTCTGAGAAGGTCTGACATGGTCATCTTGATAGTGCTACATTAGTCAAAGTCAAAGTCAACTTTATTGTAAATTTTCTATTTGTGCAAGACATACAGACATTTTAAATTGCGTTCGCCCATTCCCACGGTGTATATAAAAACTACCTACTCCTGTCATTGTAGAACATCTAGGTAAACACAAAGGTATTTTAATGATTTTTATGTAGAGTAATCATAAATAAAATAAAAAATAATGATTCATCCAGATTTTTAAAAGGTGCGGAATAAAAGTATTGCTTTCCTCCCCCACACATTATTAATTCATTCATTTGATCATTTAAAAGATTTGTGCAGGTCCAAAATGAATGTTGTTTACATGTTGCACTTGCAGCCAGTCATGTATCTCCTCCCTACTTACCATTTCCCCACGTGGAATGCATCTGATTGGAGAAATTACATGCTGGTGCTTTAATGCGACATCTAGTGGCTGAATGTTATCTATAGCACCTTTTAATTTTAGACTTCCTAGGAGCACCAGCATGTCATTTTTAGTCTCTAGACTAAACATTATATTAAACACAGGATCAAATCTGTGGGCTGGCTGCCTGCCTTTAGACTCAGTATATTCAAATGGCCACTAGCCTCACAAAACAACAAATCAAAATATTCCAGCGACTATTCGGGTGTGGCATCAACACTGCAGTACTTGCTAATTAGAAATTAACTGTCTAACAGTGGCCTGTAAAATTCCCCAATGCAATGTGGACTGACTGTTGTTGAAAAGGTTACTGAAACCGTTTAGCAGGGTTCACACAGACATTAAATCCATTACAAGGACTCTCAATAACTTCTTCCTATTTTGTTCTTAAATACTCTACATCAAACAGACAAATCACTTGGGTGATTTTCATGTCATATATATTTACAGAAAGCATCTGTATTTAGGTTTGTGTTTGATTTGCATTCTGCAAAGCATTTAAGTGCATTTTAGTAAACATATAGCCAACATCCAATCATAGGTTCAAATGCCCAGTCTCTTCAACATCAGAATGATGATCAGTTTCAAGGTCTATGGCTATGCTATGTGAAGGTAGAATCTGTAATGACGCCAAACAGCGCCCTCTAGGTAGCAGAGGCCCAGCTTGGAACTGCATGTTGTTTTGGTCTGTGGGTTTGATTGATTGATTGAAAAGTTTATTAACAGATTGCAGAATGGGTACAGTACAGTACAGCTCAATACATACAATTGTTAAGAGGATGCAGACCTGAGAAAGACTTTCGTCTTGTTTCCATCAGGGTCCTCCATTTTCAATTCATCATATGACACACACGACATACCGATAGACAGTACTGCTACATCTATAATTTTATGACATACCAGATTTTCAAATACAGTACTGTTTGTGATACTAAAAAAAATCCAGAAAAAGAGTGTATATACATTTGACATAGAAACTGTGCATTGGGGGAGGTTGGGTAGGTGGGGTGGGGCTGTACATTGGAGGGGGGGGGGGGGACACTGTACATTGGAATATTGACCTACATTTGACATAGAAACTGTTCATTGGAGGAGGTTGGGTAGGTGGGGTGGGGTTGGGTGGGGTTGTACATTGGAGGTGGGGGGGGGGGTTGGGTACATTGGAATACTGACAAAGCCATGCTTGGTCTTTATTGTACAACTGGGTTAGGACATTTGTAGGGGCCAGTTTTGAATTGCAGTCTCCCGTAGGTGTTCTTTGAGAGTGTTTTTGAAGGTGGGTAGTGATTCACATTCCTTTACAGCTTTGGGTAGGGCGTTCCACATTGTTGTGGCATAATTGCGAAACGTGTTTAGTCCCTTGTTTGAGCCGAATCTGGGTTTTACATGATTTGTGGAGCTCCCTCTGGTGTTGTGATCGTGGTATTCACTGACCTTTGGGAAGTATTTTGACATGTACATGGGTACCTTGGTCGTGTAGTGTATCTTGTAGACCAGGCCCATTGCAAGTTGCTGTACTCTGTCGTCTACTCTAAGCCATCCTAGGTTGGCAAAGTGTGCAGGGGTGAGGTGGGTTCTAGGAGTCAGGTCAAGCAGTAGTCTGACTAGTTTGTTTTGAGATGTTTGTAATTTGGTTTTTAGTGCCTTTGAGGTGCTTTGGTACCATGAGGTGCAAGAATAGTCGTAGTACCCTTGAATGAGTGCTCCTGCCAGAGTCTTCAGGGTATTCTTGTTTACCAGGGAGGAGATCCGGTACAAGAATCGAGTTCGTTGATTGACTTTTTTTATTACATTGGATGCCATTTTGTCACAGGAAAGATTAGCCTCTAGGATGGAACCCAGGTAGGTAATTTCATCTTTCCTTGTGACAATATTGTCACCCACTGTAACTGAGAAGCCGTCGGACTCTGTTTTGCCCATGTGTAATGATAGTTTGTTGTCGGCGAGCCATATGCAGATTTTGCCTAGTTCCGAGCCGAGGGTTTTTTCAACCTGTAACTTGTTCTTATTCTTGACCAGCAGGGCTGAGTCGTCCGCAAACAGGAACAAGTTGCAGTCACAAGCTGACGACATGTCATTTGCATAAATTAGGAACAGTAGTGGTCCTAGTATGCTTCCTTGTGTAACACCACAGTTCACTGTGAGGGGGGGGGATAGGGTACCGTTTACCTCCACCATCTGTTCTCTCCCCTCCAGGTAGGATTGTATCCAGCTCACTGATAAACTATCAAAACCAATTGCTTTTAGTTTGTCAATCAGAATGGTGTGATTGACAGTGTCGAAGGCCTTTTGTAGGTCTAGCATGACCATGCCGCAGTATTTGCCCGCATCCACCTCTTGCTTGATGTGGTCGTTCAAATAGAGAAGGCATGTGTCAGTGGAATGGGATGTTCTGAAGCCAGATTGGAATTCGTAGATTAGATTTTTATCCGTAAGGTACTTTTCGACCTGTTCGTATACTATTTTTTCCATGACTTTCGAGATGGATGTAAGGATAGAAACAGGGCGGTAGTTGCCTGGGTCTAATTTGCTGCCCTTTTTGTGCAGGGGTGTTACTCTCGCTATTTTGAAGTCCTTGGGGACGTGTCCCTGTTTTATGGAGAGGTTTATTATGTGTGTGATGACTGGGGTGATGGCGGCTGCTGAGTCTCTAAGGAATTTGGAGGGGATGTTGTCATGGCCAGTGGCCTTGTTCGGTTGGAGGGCGCTCAGTTTATTGAGTACCTCATCTGTAGTTACCATTTCCAGTTTGAAATCGTCTTTGTGGACGCCTAGGTTCTTGTAGTATGCTACTATGTGTTCTACCCCATACTGCCCTGAGTGGGAGGGTAGTTTGTTTACCAGTGTTGTGGCTATGTTTGTGAAGAAAGTGTTTAAGTAATTGGCTACATCCAGTTGGTCTGTGATGAGCGTGTTGTCCGTCTTTATGTTTATGTTTGAGAACCTGGTTTTAAGTTTTTTACTGCAGCCTAGTTGATTATTGAGTAATTTCCAAAGTTCACATTGTTTATTTTTGTTTTCCTCAGTTTTGTCATTGATGACATTTTTTTTTGCAGTTTTTAATCATGGAGTTTACGTCATTTCTTAGTCTGTTTCTTTCTAGTTTGAGTTCAGTCACGTGGGCTTGGAGTTCACTGCTCGTGCTTTTGGTAAGCTTTGACTGACTTTTATGAAATGGAGTTGGAGTGGAGTTGGGATGGATGAGGGCTTGGAGTGGAGTTGGGATGGATGAGGGGTTGGAGACGGAGTGGAGTTGGGATGGATGAGGGGGAGTGGAGTTGGGATGGATGAGGGGTTGGAGTGGAGTTGGGATGGATGAGGGGTTGGAGTGGAGTTGGGATGGATGAGGGGTTGGAGTGGAGTTGGGATGGATGAGGGGTTAGAGTGGAGTTGGGATGGATGAGGGGTTAGAGTGGAGTTGGGATGGATGAGGGGTTGGAGTAGAGTTGGGATGGATGAGGGGGAGTGGAGTTGGGATGGATGAGGGGTTGGAGTAGAGTTGGGATGGAAGAGGGGTTGCTACTGCTGGCCACACCTCACTCTGCCAAGAGGTCTGGAGACATTCACAGTATAAGCTATAGACTCCAACCCACACATCACACCAAAACAAAGAATGTAAACAAAGTGCAGTACCAAGCGGGGACTCTTGCCAAGAGAGGGTGCCGTTTGATGACATTACAGATTCTGCCTTTAAGCATATTAAATCTTAAAAGTTGGATTTAAGTACTTCGACCTTGTACTTATTGCAAAACATTAAACTTATACTTCAGTCTGAATAGCGATATTTACTTGCATGGGGTATGGAGTATTACCTCCTAAACCTTACCAGATTTAGGGCATTCTGAAAATCACAAATAAAATCATTAAAGCTAGTTTCTACTACCGAGTTTGTCAGTAGTAAGACTTGTCCTCTCATTCTAAGCAAGAACTTAAGGAGTGAATAACAAAGACTACAACTTAAGATTCAATTCCATTTTTTATTTATCCCATAAATCCTTTTTTTCACAATCTTCTTGGAAGACAACAGCATCTTATTCACAATTTTCTTTTCAGTTTTTTTTGGGGGGCCAAAGAGGCATTGGTCCAAAAGCAAAGCAAGAGCTCAAAGAGACATGGAATGTCAAAAAACATTGTTAAATACACATCAGAAATGGGCAAAAACATCTACTATCAACATACAAAACACAAACATCGTCTGTGAAGGCTGCAGTAGCTAAACGGAGATCATCCCGGGCGGACGTAGAGTATTATACCCAGCTACCCTGGAAGAAGAATTTTGAGTGAGTTGTGTGCATTTGATCATATCAGGGGACACACGAGCGCAAGACGTGAGAATAAGATTGTGCTAAACAAACACATGGAAACACATGGAGCAGCACATTATTATTGCAATCCCTACGTGAGAACAATCATCTGGGAGGATTGCAAGCACTGAGTTAGAAGTGAAGCCTTCGACTTCCCCAAACGGTTGAGTGTGACCCGAGGCTGAGGTTGAGTCAGATCAACCCGAGACCACTGGCTGTGATTGATCACTCAAGAGCCTGGTGGGATAACGTTGTGAATGAAGCAAGCAGGGTTTTTTTAAGTGCATTTGGTCACATGACTACACCTTCAGACCGGAGAGGAACATCACAGTATGTAACATGAACAAAACAAGACCTGGGATGTTAATGAGGTTGGATGCCCCCGACGAGTCCACGTGCAGTTTCAGGCTTTATCGAGATTTAAGCCCCTTCAAGACAACAGTATTATGAGCCAATAGGTGTCCCGGAATGAATGTTTGACGTTAAGACATACAAGCTGAGTAACTAAAACTATAGTTAAGACTACGGTGACTCCATCCATCTGTGAAACACGAGGTCACAGATATGTATTGGCACCAAGTTTAACATTAAGGAACGCGTTCCATCGCATTCTGCACGTCTTCCATAACGGATGCTGTATTCTGATTATGGACCTTTGGTGAAACTCACCGGCGAATCCATTGACATGTCCCGACCTCAGGTAGAGTGTTAATTTGCTTACGGTTCATAGTTTAATACAGGGTGTAAGACATGTTACATTTTTAAGTACACAATACTGTGCCAGTACAAACAACATGGGAATGTGAAGGCCAGAAAATTACAAAAACAATAAGAGGAAATTACGATCAAGCATTCTGTGCCAAGCTTGTGAATGCAATTCTGTCCTGGCACAGGGAGATTCTGGTTGAATGTTATCCACTGGATTAGTCTAATCTTCAGCGATTAAGTGGTTAGAGCCAAGATTAGTTGACCTAATTACCATGCATTTAGATTACCATTGATTCCTATTAGGCTAAAGATAATTAGTGACATTATCACATCAGACGGGAGAAGTCTGAAAATAGATCAGTGGCAAGGAAAAAGAAAAAAAACAACAACAAAAACATAGTATACAAAACAAAAACAATCACATTAGTGGTTAGGGTTTTCGAGTCTAACGGTGCAGTTTCCAATGTGTGTCTTCGGATTACTTGATTGTATGTATTTGGCATTCGTCATGGCATTGAAGTAGAGCGGGCACTGCCAGCGAGACAGAGGGGTTGGTTAAACGGGCCTCCTTCAGAACAGAGGAGGACGAGACGGCTCTCATGCCATTTTCAGGAACTCTTTCACTGTGTCCTCCTCCACCGCCTCGGAAAGCATCTCGAAGTTCTGTGGAAAAGGAGAACATTAGTAAGAGAACATTAGTCAGAGAACATTAGTCAGAGAACGCCAGTCAACGGGTGGCGAGGAGCAGGCTTTCGGGGTATTTCCAGAGAGGAAGCGACGTCGAGGTGAAGTAAGAAATAGAAATGATCACAATAGGCGGTGGGTGAACAAACACAGCTGTAACTAATGACATTGATAATCGGTCCATTCTTATTTAGGTGTGCCAGTGAAGTGTTAAAGTTATTAATAGTGACAGCTGGGTACGACAGCTGTGTTTAACCCATCGATATGACGCGTCAAAATGTCCACTGTGAAAAGGGCCTGAAATGTCAATAGTCACCAACAATATAAATACTCTTATTTACTCAAAAATACCCTATTTGTATCAATCTGATGCTACTTACTATAATCTATATTATGAATTTCAACCATAAAAGATGAATATCATCTTAAAAGTATTGGTCCTCATTGAGGTCCTATTTCCTAACCCGATCCTCAATGAGGTCCGATTATCTTATCCTACGGTATTAGTCCTCATTGAAGTTCTATTTCATTACCCTACAGTATTGGTCCGCATTGCGGTCTGCTTCACTTCTACAAGGTCCATTTGTATGTTCTTGGTATCTAGGGACATATATGGACCACAGGGAATGTATTCCCAGTGTCAGAAATATTGTGTCTGTTACTATGCTTGAGTAAATTGTAATGAACCAAAGGACAATATAAATTATTATGAGGTTTTCTTTCCATCTTTGACGGTGAATAACACCATGCTAACATTGACTAAAAGTGTTTGCCTTCTTCGAAAATCGAAATCGAAGCAAATAAACAAAGGGCAAATGATTTACAGGGGTTTTTGTAGATACAGTACTGAATTTTGTCATCCGGACAAATATAGAATATCAGGCCTATAAATTACCTTATTATGGCCAAGTCATACATCTATGGACCGGGCCAAATCTCCTCTTTCCAATGGCAGAGTTAAATCTGGATTTAGTACCACCAGGCGCCCATTACAGGGCAGCAAAGACTGAATGAAATCTACTGTAAGTACAGTCAGTTACTTTTGTATAACGTCCATAGCTCCGCCATTTTTTTTACCGGATTGTGACCGTTTTTTTCTAGACATTCACAGAAGGGTAAAGAAACAATATACGTTGAGGTTTGTGAGATAACACAAAAATCACGTCAATATTTCAAAGAGAAAAATCATTGGACTTCCGTTGTCAGTGGCTGGTGTGAGCTGGGTACTGTAGTTTTATGAAATTTAGACGTCCATTGAAAACCCTGAGTCTCCTCTTTCTTAGGACTACAACGATTTCATGAGCGCTTCTTCTCAAAATCGTCCGTTTTCCGGTGCAATGCGCAGAGATTTTTATAAGCTCATATTTAGCTAATAACACTTAAAAATCATTGGTAAACAAACGTAGTACTGAAAATATACACTTTGACTGCTGTTTTGGTAGGGTTAGGGTCTTTACATTTGAAAAAGAAACGCAACATCACTTAGTACGGACTGTATTGATCTATTCGTGACATGAAATACATCTCGGCCCGGTACCTGGCGGTATACACAAGAGAACAGTCAAATTTCCCCTACACACGTTGTAGAAGATCATATGCCTCAAATGGCGCTGTGGGCCACGAGGAACAGGATTTTGGTTGAAGTGCGCACTCTACGCATCTCTATGATACTCAAAATTAGGTCCAGTTTCCTTACCCCACACTACTGGTCCTCATTGAGGTTCTATTTCCTTACCACACAGCATTGGTCCTCATTGTATTTTAAATCAAAACCCACCTATATCGCCTGGCCTTCCCTGACTCACTTTGACTCTTGCCTTACTTGTTGACGTGTTGTTCTGTTTTTCCTTTGTCTATCCGTTGATTGTTTTTTTTCTGTTTATTTTATACTTTTCTTTGTTCTTAGCTTAGCTATGTGAAGCACTTTGGTTGACAAGCGTCATGTTTAAACGTGCTAACTTTCTCACTCTATATGTATATGTTGTGTCTGTCCACTATGTTGTTAATTTGTCATCCCCCCCCCCTATGTAAAGCGACCTTGGGTCCTCTGAAAGGCGCTATATAAAACGAAGTTATTATTATTATATAAATAAATTTGATTGATTGATTGATTGAGGTTCTATTTCCTTACCCCACAGTATTGGTCCTCATTGAGGTTCTATTTCCTTACCCCACACTACTGGTCCTCATTGAGGTTCTATTTCCTTACCCCACAGCATTGGTCCTCATTGAGGTTCTATTTCCTTACCCCACACTACTGGTCCTCATTGAGGTTCTATTTCCTTACCCCACAGTATTGATCCTCATTGAAAAGCTGGGGAGGCACAGCCGTGGGGTTCCCTGCCTTGGTCCTCATTTCGTCCCGGACTTCTCCGCCGACAGAGATGTCGATCAGCTCATACTGGATGCTTTTACTCTCCAGGATTCGCATCATCTCTGCCTGCTGGGACTTCACCTGGAAGACAGCAGCTTACGTCAGGAAGTGTCTCGGAGTCGTCATAGAAACCCAGGAACAGGGAGAAACCGATATATAACCTTTTAGCTCCCCAATACCAATTCTGTAGGTCACCTTTTTAAATGGAGCGTATTGTCCAATATAGAGTTTTACTGAAAAAGACTAAGACTATTAGTTAAGAAATAAGAAATATGATATAGGCTAGCCGAATCCATTTCCTCTGTGAGATATCGAACATCCTATCCATCAAAAATGCAGCCCAATGACGTGGCTCTCTGGGTATCAGGTTTTAGTATCGGGGGACATTCTGATATCCTGTATTAGCCTAGCATCAGTCCTAGCCGAGGTTGGCAGCAGCTTGTGCCTTTAAGAAATGATGGCCTTATTATCGGACTTGCGGTTGATGATTAATAAGCCTAGTTACATTATGTTATCTTTCTGGGCCGGATTGAGGAAGTTGTGTGGGAGGGGGGGGGGGGGGGGGGGGGGCTGTTGTTTGCAAAGTAACCACGCCTAGGCCAAAGCACCGCCACAAACTGCAGCCTGGCATGCAGTTGGCATGACCACATAACCCAATTATTATGAAAACACACAAGAGGGAATCACTTATAATGTAATCCCATAATGTATGTCCCTTTTTTGATTCATTGAAAGTGGTGGCAGTGGCCGGGTATTGTTGTGCAGAGTGCACTGAATCCCCCTAGTCATAATTGATACCAGATGTTTGAATGAATGAATGAAAACTTTATTTAACAGATTGCAGAATGGGTACAATACACACAATTGTTAAGGGGATCATGCAGACCAGAGAAAGACGTTTACATCAGGGTCTCCCATTTTCAATTCATAGTGAATTGACCCTGTGCCTTTTGCATTATTGTTTGCACGAGCAGCACAGAAGAATGAATGAAACCACGGGTTTATTGTTGCGTAGCGTCTGGTCTGACCCCACTGGACCCACTAGCAAGCATATAATAGGCCCATGATGCCAACGCACTATTATTATAACGGTTCACAACGGACAATGTCGCTAAACGTGAACTTATTTGCAGAAAACTCAAAGTCAGGCATAACGAAATTCATCATTCACTGATGATGACCATTTCAAAGACAGAGAGAGAGAGAGAGAGAGAGAGAGAGAGAGAGAGACAGAGAGAGAGAGAGAGAGGAAATAACAGCACCGCGGAACCATATGACTTCCGTACATTCTGGGTCGACTTTGCACCTCGTTGGCGTTATTATATTATATATATGTGAATAGCAATTGTCATCGTTGATATGCCCACCGACGCATACAGTGACACTGCATAGAGCTGCATAATTGAACATTGTCGGGAACCTACTGTGTAATAATGATGACAGGGCGTTGGGTGTGTCTATAATCGTCGGGCTGATCGTTTTATTAACTAGAGTCAACAGACATACAACATACGCGTGCAAGTATTGTTTTATCGAAATGTGACTGTTTGACTCACCTCCCTGGACGCGGTAACGGTGGTGTAGTATAATTTGATTCCCATGGTGGTAGCGGTTCTCAAAATCTCCCTTTGTGTTTTTTTACGTGGCGAACACTTCTCTCTTGCCGTACTACACAACCCTCTCCTCTCTCGCCCACGCACGCACGCCACTATTCGCTGTGTCGTTTAAAGGGCCAGTACAACGTGCTCATTATATTATTCATTTAGAAAATGTGACGCTCACTCATTCAATTCTTTTCATCTATGTCATGATTCTGATTCTGAACCCCATCATCAGGCATGATGTCCTTCTGCAGACTGGTGAACATTTTTGAATTCAGTCTCACCAGTGCTTGTTAAATATGCAGGATGGTTATCAAATTTTAATTAACTCTCCCTTTATAAGTAATGGTATGATGATGACTCAGTCCAACATGGGGGGGGGGCATTAATAAACTGGGGGTCTGGGGATCCCCCCCCCCGGCAATTTTGATCATCAAACACAGTTTATGGTGGAAATGTCTTTAGTCATGCGATGAAAAAACAACATCCAGGTTCCCTGACATAAATATAATGGAATATAATGCAGTAAGGCTCTCTGGCATTCATTGGCTATATTCTTTTTTTATCCACTTTGTTAAAGTTAGAGGTTCTATGTAGGATTGCAAGTAACTGTCTAACTGCATATATAACTGTTTCCACTAGAATGAATGAATGAATGAATGAATGAATGAAAACTTTATTTAACAGATTGCAGAATGGGTACAGTACAGTACAGCTCAATACATACAATTGTTAAGGGGATTCAGACCTGAGAAAGACTTTCGTCTTGTTTCCATCAGGGTCCTCCATTTTCAATTCATCATATGACACACACGACATACAGATAGACAGTACTGCTACATCTATACATTTATGACATACCAGATTTTCAAATACAGTACTGTTTGTGATACTAAAAAAATCCAGAAAAAGAGTGTATATACATTTGACATAGAAACTGTGCATTGGAGGAGGTTGGGTAGGTGGGGTGGGGCTGTACATTGGAGGGGGGGGGGGGACACTGTACATTGGAATACTGACCTACATTTGACATAGAAACTGTACATTGGAGGAGGTTGGGTAGGTGGGGTGGGGTTGGGTGGGGCTGTACATTGGAGGTGGGGGGGGGGGGGGGTTGGGTACATTGGAATACTGACAAAGCCATGCTTGGTCTTTATTGTACAACTGGGCTAGCCATCAACACTGAGGAAGGAACATAATCGTTCCGAAACATGTTTGTTTCAGGCTGCCATTAAATATACCAAAATCTGTGAGTGCTGGTCCAAGCGTATTGCTTTCTTTTTCTATTATACTCGATGGGATTTCAGCACCCAGTGTTATAATTTGTGAGCGCAGTCTATCTTGACTTATCAGGATTCATCCCACACTGTTTTCTCATGAGAACTGCCCGACAGTAGATAGCTTTTTTTCTCCTGTATGCAAAACCTCCCTTTTCTTTTACTATAAGGCTGGGAGTGAACCTGCACTCGGGGCTCACCTCTCAGATTGTCTGTACATTGTACCACTCTCTGTATTTTTTTATTGAGATTTCTGTGCGCTCAGAATAAAAAGAAACGTTGCTATCCCATGATGACTCAATCTCAATTTCTCTTAAACGCACTGGACTTGGTAAAACTATTTACACAACACAACCCCCCCCCCCAAAAAATCTATGCCTATATGACTCAGTCTCATATACATTTGAATATGTTCAGCTGTCTAGTCACAGTATGAGGCGTCACCCAATGATACTGTATCACTACTTCAACCCAGTATCATATTTCATGCAAGTTTCAAAGAAGAATATAGTCAAAGACTCTAGCCACCCAAACAACTGCCTCTTTGCACTGCTGTGGTCAGGCAAGCGCTACCGGAGTCTCATGGCCAGTACAGAGAGACTCAAAAGAAGCTTCTATCCCCGGCCATCAGGCTGCTGAATGTAATTTTGTACATTTTAGTTTTGTATATTGTGTATAGTGTTTGGTCATTCATATTTAACTTTTTGACATTACATTTCATTATAATGTTGTACCTTACATGTGACAAATAAAACAAAACTTGAACTTGGAACATTTCATAAAAGACCTTATAGTGATGCTCTGTCAAATTATGTTCAGAATTTTAAGAAAAACTGCCATGGAAAGAATGAAAGGCAATTTTAACCAGTATAGTCTCACTGATTACATTGTACAATCAATATATTGTACAATCCAAAGTAATACCACATTGCACCCCACTGTCAATAAACAACCAAAGCAGTAATGGTGAGAGGAGTGAGTGAGTGTGTGTTTGCTTTATATATTTATGTTGTCTAGTGTTTTTGTCAAGCACTTTGGAACAAACCTGTTTTGTGCTCTGTGAAAATTAATTTGACATGACATGACATGTATAATTTAATTGTTGGATTGAATGTATAATTGAATGGGTCAGGTGTAGGGTGGCATTAGGAAGTGCTTAGCTCCAGTGTATTTCAAAATACCTTCTGGGCAGAGAGCAATGTTATAAAAACAAGATAGATAACCTCTATACAGTCAGCTCCAAAAAATATTTGGACATCAACACAATTGTAAACATTTTGGCTCTGCACACCACTGCAATGGATTTTAAATGAAATACTCAAGAATGCAAGACCTAATCCATATTATATGGATGTAAATACCCTCAAATTAAAGCTGAAGGTCTGCACTTAAAGCACATCTTGATTGTTTCATTTCAAATCCATTGTCGTAGTTTAGAGCCAAAATTGTGAAGTCAAAATAGTTATGGACCTGACATATAGAGAGAGGGGGGGGGGGGAGAGAAAGGCCTACACCAGTGATACTATGCATGTGTCAATATCCAAATAGAGGATAATAAATATCATATCCAAATGCCTAATCTGGGATTAAATCTGCTGTGTATATTGTAACTGTGTTACTGATTGGAATCAACATTGTCGTGACTGACGAGGACCTGTAAAGAGCACTGTAACCGGTTTGACTTGGCATGTATAGAGACGTTCATCACAAGTAAAGGGAAACAAACAGGTCCCCGACCATTGTGGAATGTGGGAGAGAGTCCAACAGCACGCAGGGTCATTCTGCTGAATCAGGCCTTTCCGAGGAAACAGGGCACAGTCAAATGCACACCGAGCGAACACTCCAGGAAGAGCGCCAAGGCGCAGAATCACAGTCTAAACATAGGACAACATTACCGACATCTACAAGTGCAATGGACGATTTCAAGCCAAGTGATGATGGGAAGAGGGAAATATTATTTACACCACAGTATGAACCCATCCGCATGAAGCTATTGACTCACTTTGTGTGGCTGTGCCAAAAAAAGAAAAGTTCACAACATTTCCACTTTGGGGCGGTAGTCTTTTTATCTGAATAAAAAAATATTAGAGAAGGAAACAGTGTAAACAAAGGTGCAGATGAGGGTCTGTATGCCCCACCCAGTTATATTATATGTTACTCAATGAATATAGGCAATACAAATGTTTTAATCTGAATATATACTATGAGTAAGCGTACAAATAAACAGTATACACAAGGTGCAGTATACACAAGGTACCCCAACTGGCATGATATACAGATCATACAGATATCATATTGTAATAATTGTAATTGTACAATACATATACATTTCCTGATATCCCATTCCTACTTCATCCAATCACGAGGGCTCCACACTGCAAAAATGGTCTGACAAAAATAAGAAATAAAAATAAATAATGTGCTTGAAGTTGAAATAAGTAAAAGAATCTGCCAGCAATTTAGGCTTGGCAAGAAATAGGTAAAGAAATATCTAGGGCTCTCTCTCCTGATTGAATAAAGTGAGAACGGGATACCAGAAAATCGATTTTGTGTTTACTGCAGAGTGGAGGGACTGGGAGACCCATGTTACTGACCAAACTCTATATCAGTGATGGCTGTCAGAATGTAGAGCTATTGAACGCTTATTTTAACAAAGAAATACCACTTACCTTTAAGAATGCTAGAAGAAACAAATTAGAAGACATTCCTTGGGTTTTAATTACCTTCAGTAATTTTATTTATTGGTTTGTTTTAGATTATACAACATCTAGCACACATTTCAATAAGCTATAAAATGTAAAAAATAAACATTTAGACATTTTCTTTTTACCATCAAATGTTGTTATTAGTAGTATTGGGAAGTGTCCTCTCCTAAAGGCACTCTGACAAGGCACAAGTATTCAAGCAATACAAAAAAATAATAATAATAATAATAATAAACAGCATTAATATCGCACCAGTGATAATAAAACTTTATCACCATTATGTGGTAAAGGTTAACAGAGAGAGTGCAGGCAGAGGGAGGGAAAACACTAATATGTGTGTGCTATGTGTTCAAAAGAGTTGACAGCCATTTCCTTTTATTAAAAACCAACTGATGTTTAATTAGAGGTCACCATGGAGATGTCCAAGCGAGGGCCAATCAGATCTTAGCCTTTTCTCTGGCTTGCGTCAGTGCTTTGTGCCAAAACAGGCGAGAGAGAAAGTGGGTAAAAAAAAAGGAAGAAAAAAAAAGAGAAGAGTGAAAGCCCAGAGCTAAGCCTGGGTAGTACTGTTTCTTATGTTAGTAATTTTCTTCCCAAACCCTTTCATTAAAAACATACAAGACAACAAGAAAGTGACAGTATAAATATTCAGTTTACAATAACGTGCAACTGGATTTTGTAACCCCCCCCCCCCCCCCCAAAATAATAGTTTCAACTCCTAACCGTGCATTCCAAACTAGTCTGGGAGTCTGACATTCTCAATTCCTATTAGGAGAAATGCAATGGAATGAATGAATGAATCAACTGTGACCGTTCCAAGAGGCAGCCATCCGACATCATGTCAACATACACTATAAATTGTAAACAACATTGTTTTAACATTTCATCTCTAGAAGACAAAGCCAGATTCTCATTCAACACACAGTTCCTGGACGTATTGTGCTCAGAAAGCAGTCACACAAACGGCAGCCTCTTGCGAGGGGTCCATAGATCTCCCGCGATTAGCCAAACTATATAGCTCATATCTATGGTTTCTCCCTCTGTATTTCCCAAAATGGACAACTGGAACACAGAGGTCTTAATTGCGACCTCCTACCCGACCCCTGACTTTGAGTGGAACGCGGCATAACAATACAAAAACAGGCATAACTGACCGTTTTCACGGCGGCCATAGGTGTTCACACAGTTGTAACCGTAATAACGTTAATTGTGGTTTTGTAACATTTCGGTGTGCCTGTGCTGGCCTTCCGGGCCCTGGTGTTGTGCTGACTGACTAGAATGGCCTCAGGACGCCTGCATTTTAGTTTTAGTTTCATTTACTCACACACGTTTAAAAATACATGTGCCTCCAATGCACTCCGGCAGTTCACCATCAAGAAGACCGAATTGCAGTGCAAAATGCTAAATAACAAGTCAAAATATTTAGATAGATGGAACACAACCATATTATTTAACATTATTAGTTAAACCTGTGTCGATATGACGCATAAAAATGGCCGCTGTGACAAAGGTCTAGTCTGAAAGACGGTGGGTACGTTTCATTAGTCATCAGTCCATTAGTCCTTCCTCCCCTCTGCACTTGGTAATAAGTAATTCATCACAACTGAAAACCCATCTGTTTAAACTCTCATATTCACTATAACCTGTGTCACTGTTCTATACCCCCTGCTGTTTGTTTGTTTTGTTTTTAACCTCGACTTTTAACTGCCTTGCTTTGTTTTTATGATCTGTATAAGGTGACCTTGGGTGTTGTGAAAGGCACCCCCAAATAAAATGTATTATTATTATTATTATTATTATTATAAGTAGCACCATACAACACCTGGAGTGGCCACTTGAGGAGGAAGGGGGCAGGGTACGAGGGGGAGTGGGTAATTTAAATGCAGACAACAGGGGGTTCAACAGGGGCAAAGTACCGGTAATTACATCCGACATGGAATATTATAATCATCTCGATATCGTTATTATTTTCACTTGTATACCACTTGTTTCGCTGTCGGTTCTCTCACGCAGGCAACAGCAAAGCATTCTGGCTCAGATGTGCCTCTGACTGAGTGCATCATTGGCGACTCGCACCCAGAGCCCTTGAAGGGTTAACCTCACAGAGTTCACAGTTTTTTAATTCTTCAGAACTTAAGATGGCAGCAGCCAGCAGGGATCCATGAGCAAATGACTAATGAAACGGAAACCCCACTTTTGTTCTCTTAAGGCTTTGTTCGGTAATTGGCATCCACAAGTACCAAAAATATCCCCCCTCATCACGCTTGTGCAAAGATCACACACTGTGTGACTTTTGAATCAAAAGACGCAGATGAAGATTTCCAGCATGACATAATACAGTGACTACTAACTACTGAATGTTCAAAATACTGTCAACATTATAGATAACACACAGTATCTCTTCAGTGTGGTAAGAACTCATCAATTAATACTTTGTGCAATCCAATATTGTTCCCTCACTCGTACAATCAAATAACCAGCATTCTTACAAATATTTCCAAAATAATACATTACAGTCGGATTGTTGGAAATGGTATGTAGACCTGTTAAGCGTCACTTCTTTTTGAATGAAAATCTGCCCACTGTACAATCAATGGTTGCTCAACAGTAGTCAGAGCTATAACCTCCCATCAAGGTAAGGATAACATAGTTATCAATGGCAGTTGTTGTTGTTGCTGTTGCTGTTGCTGTTGTGTCACACAGACTGTTGTCAAATCTATGAAGAAATATAATTTGACACAAACGAGCACCATCTCATGTGGATGTGTCAAAGTCTTGGAGCGTGCTACTATCAGCGTTACAAACATCGTAGTAATATCCATTGTCCTCCTAATATTAGCATCAGCATGGACCGAAATAATTCAACTGGATTTAATTACAAATTCTTTTTTTTATTCACTAAATTTTTTTTACAATCGTCTCTGTGACAACTCATTTCTTTCTTTAATTTTTTTCCTCTATATACAGTAGTGAGGTCCTCATATAAGCCCTCTTGGGCTTCTTACCTCTCCTGCACATTGTAATTATTTTAAAAATTGTAAAAATATATTTAATGTGCAAAATAATAAACTAAACAAAAACCACAGATTGAATTGTACTGCTATAAATAAAAGCCAACAGCAGTAACTGCACGAGAGAAATTACTTCAAGTGTTATCTCCCGTCTCGCCAAAAAGTATTCTTGGTACAGAAGTAGGTGCTATATGAAATATAATATATCATATAAACACTGTGCTACTTTTGTGCGAACAATAACTTTAGTGGGAGAGGGGATACATTTTGAAGTAATTTTTCTCTGTCACCAACTCACCATTCACAAAGGTTACTGCTTACTGTTCAACTTAGTAGAGCAGTGTAGTTATTGCTCGTCTACTGGCAGTCCTACGAAATCTTTTTTCTCCAAGATTTTGATTATCCAGATGAAACATGAATGCGGTTTCCGGTTTGATATTGTACGTTACTCTGTCCACACGTCACTGAAACTGAAAGTTTCATTATCTTGTGTCTGCATACGACCACAACATTTCAATAGGCTTATTTCCCAACGAATCACAGGCATAGCGGGTATCGTAACTGGCGCATGCAAGGCTGTTGCAATATACAGTCAATGACGATACAGTTTTGACAGGCCAGTGTTCATGTTGAGGGGGTGCTTCAATCACACTCAATTTCTGGAAGTGATACTCCTATAGCTCGAACATTTACAGTCAACAATTACAGAATCATTTAGTGAACTATCCTACTAAGATAGACACTTACAAATACCTTTAATTATGAAGATACTAGCGTCTAATCACATCTAGTTTTACTGTTGTAGAAAAATAAATATATATTTCTGTTCAACTCTGAATTAAGGATGGGAGGGGGGGTTCTATGACAGAATCGCAGCTTGAACTCTACATTTTGTCTGATACAGTACATTTCGTGATTGTGATTGGAACTGGGGGTTGTTAGTGCTTTTGTTGTGGTAGAACTGATATTTTCTCTCCTTTTTTTAGACCATTAATGTCTGCTGTTGAGATTATGCATCTCTATATTTGGAGAGACCAGGCTAAGGTTATTGCATAATGTCTTCCTCATCTATGCATTGTCTGTGGGTGAAAACGCCTCTACACCTGTACATCATACAAAGGCTGAAACGGTGTGTTGATAAATTGCTCTCAAATAGCACTAGGTATTTCATTTATGTCGGCCATTCAAAAACAGACCGGAAAGAACTAGTCGATTCGACTTGAAGATTCCCTTTAGTACTATCCGACAACGGAGAGCAACTGAAAATGCCCATATCTAAATTATACTATTATAATGCAGTACAAAAAAAATGGTAATTCACTGACGAGAGGTCTGGAAGAAAGGCACTGTATATATAGATCAAGGTGCCGTATTCTTACAACGTCTCGCAAATCCGTTATTTAGACTTATCTCGGCCGTCGAGCAGCCGCTTCACTTTGCTCAACATGAAGGCCGCGATGAGCGCACAGGAAACCACACTGACCACATACAAGCCCACGAAGAGCGCCGCGTCGCCATCGGCGTGGAGGCGCGAGTACAGCGTCCGGCGGCCCAGGTAGTCGATGTGGGACGCCTCGATCTGACTCAGGGTGCAGAGGACCAGGAACACGTGGAACAGCTGGTGACTCAGGACCAGGAAGTCGCAGCGTCCGGGGAAGCAGCGCTCGGGCAGAGGCTGCGTGAAGAAGAGGACGCTGGAGAGGAAGAAGGCCACCTGGCCCACGTGGAAGTGGTTGGCCGGGTCTTTGCCCGCCGCCGGCCAGGCGAGGAGGCGGTAGAACACGGGGCTCATGTCCCAGGCGTAGGCCACGGCCGAGGGCACCACCTGGCCCACCTTGCGCACCCAGGCCGGCAGGGTGTGGTTGCGGTACTTCCCGTAGCAGCACCCCAGGCACGAGACGCAGCTGAGGACGGCGGCGACGGGCATGAAGATGCCCCGCACCTGCCCGTGCAGGTTCTCCTCCACGGCGTAATAGAAGTGCACCACGGCGCTGCCGTACTGGTACTGCGCCACGCCGATGTAGTCCAGGAAGAAGAAGGCGTAGTGGCAGAGCTCAGACTTGCTCGCCAGCAGGTGGGCGATGACGCTGTTCACCGTGTAGGTCAGCGAGGACAGAAGCAGCAGGAACAGGGGCCACGAATGGGGGTCCCCGCGGAAATCCACGGTCTCGGCCAGCTGGCCGAACTTGGCCAGGATCACCAGCCCCCCCACCAGGTGAGTCCAGATGTTGAAGGTCTCGTTGTGACGCCGGAAGAGGGACAGGAGATAGTAGCGCCAGCTCTGGTGGAGCGGCCGGTAGCCGGAGTGGACGTAGCGCTCGCGGAAGAAGCAGGGCACGTCGCTGTCCCTCAGCGTGCCCGGCATGGAGGGCGCCGCCTCGGTCAGCATCCTGGGCACCTGTCTGATCTGCTGCAAGTTGATGAACAGGCGCCCGATTCTCTCCATAACGATGGTTGCCATGATGATCCGTCTGTAGCAGTAAGGCTGCCGGCGCCAACTGCCGGGTTCAAGCGACGGGTAGCTAAAATAGGGCAAATACCTCATGAGAATGGATATAATATAGCGGTACATTTATCATCCAGTGACACACGCAAAAAGTACTCGTTTTTATAACCAGTCAGATATGACAAATATTGTAGCAGCTCTTTGTTCATAATCATTAATGAATCAATTCATTCATTAAAGTCATTCATTAACGTAATGAGGTTTTTCAGCCAGTGACCTCACCTGACAGAACTCTTAGGTATGGGAAGTCAACGACATTCCTTCCAAATTGCTACGCAGAGCTGCCTCTACACTTGCCTCCAAAACAGCACACTCCTACGCAGAGGAGATTTGTACCAAATCCAGACGTCCGTAACCAAATTAGTTTCTGTCTAAGGAAACCATACATTTATGGATCATCGTCGTTTCCATGGACACACAGTGAATAAACAAGGCTGTGCACAGACACCATGAAATAAAATTATTTGACTTTTTCGTTTCAACTAATCTTCGGTTCTCATTTATAAAAGAGACTAAAACATATGGAAGGAACAATAATATGATATTATTTATTCAATATGTTAAGGGGAAATAATATGAGTATCACTGGTTATATACTTTAGGGGAGACTGGGGTTGGTTGGCACAGGGGTTGGTTGGCACACAGCTATTTTCTGACACAAAAATGTAACATCAAGATGTTTGCCCTTTTGATCTGCACTCATCTGTTAAAACGTCTGAAAGTCTGACTTTCAGTTTTATAGTATCAAAAGTATTTATTTTCTTTTTTCTCCTCGCCAAACATATTATAAAACGGTGTTAGATAGTGTTGGAAATGTATTACTTTCAGTTAATATCAACTACATTTTTATATAAGATTTGAGAGTCTGTGATGAGTGACTGGCTGATATCGTGACTCCCAGTGTGACACACTAATGTTGGTTGGCACACAGATTTTGGGGTCGGCCTGAACCCCCCCTTGACCTCTGACCTCAAGATATCCAAGTGAAAATGGGTTCTATGGGTAGCCGCGAGTCTCCCCTTTATATAGACATGCCCACTTTATGCTAATGTAGAATAAAGCAGGAAGCCGGACGAGCACTCTCAGGTTTCGACATTTTAATTGCAGCCGGATACAGACATGTTTCAGAACAAGACAGTGTTCCGGCGGTTAGGTGGCGTAGCGGAGATTGCGTTCGTCACCAACCCCGAAGCTGCGAATCCAGCTCACAGCTCCGGGGTTGTCACCAGCTTGGCTGACCGTTCACACTAATACAATTGGCTGTATTAGAGGGTGGGAGAAGCTGGCGGGGTGGGTCCGGGTCGTTGTAAACAGCGACTCCTACAGTTCGGTCGGGGCGCCTGCTAAGCGCGGATAGGACCTGAGTGGGATAGTGTGATCCTTCCACACGCTACGCCCTCTCAGGGAGGATCCGCGCTGCCAGGTGAAAAGAAGCGGTTGATTGGCTGGACGTGTGTCGGAGGAAGCACATGATAGCCTCCACTCTCCCAGATGATCTGACTGTGGGGGGTAAGTGCGCAGCGACCAGGAAGGGATTGGGAATTGGCATACGACTAACATTGGGATGGGAGAAAAATCTGAGGAAAATGGAGGGGGAAAAAGATTAAAAAAAAAAAAAAAAAATAACAAGTGTTCCTTCTTCAGTGTTGATGGCATTCAGACTATGTGTACAGGTCTATTCAGAGGCTTTCCTAGGTTTCTGAGTCATTTCCAGAACAGAAGTGCTGGTGCAACCGGTCTTATTTGACATGCCCTGGGTGGGAGTTGAACCCCGGTCTCCGGCGCCGCGGGCGGCATCGCAGACCACTATACCAAGAGGTGAATTCCCTCCTCCTTGGTAATGTGTCTGGCCTTTTAACTCATTCAGAGCCACGCCCCTTTGACCAGGGGAGGTCGGGGAAATTTGCGAACGCCTAAACTATATTTTAAATTATGGCTATGGGTCTAAAACACCCCTCGCTTATCAATGACTTGCTTGCAGTCAACATGTATGAAACGGATTGTTTTTTCATTGGTACATTTCCGTTTTATACCGTTTTGAATACGAGTATATAGTTTTGGAGATTTTGGAGAATTCCAGAGAAATCCGCGATAATAGCCCTTTACTGGAATAAACAAAACACGTTGTCATTTTTCGGCTGATTCATGAATCGTTTTCAAATAAACGCTAGATTATCGATAGTATATGTGTACTTATGCACGCTAGAGAAGCGGGCTGAAAAATCGATTATCCATGCCGTTGATACGGCTAACGTTACGCACACACACACACGCGCGAGCTGCGATGGCGGTGATAGGAACATCTGATTAAGACTGGTAACATAGAGTCCTTACCTCAGATCAGATGTTCTGCAAAAAGATTAATCCAATTCCTGATCGCCATTCCAAATATTGATCGCATTTATTGATCCAACGTTATAGCACCAAAACACATAATCGAAAGCTGCTCCGAGCCTCCCCAGTGAATCTGGTAACATACTGCTTGCCCGAGATGGGAAAACCCCAGACCGGAGTTTTTCTCTGATGCACAGTCCCACCCAATCCAATCCAATGATGTGCAATACCATCCGGGAGACGATAGGCGGCGGTATTTGCCCTTTTCGAGCTCAGACCCATTCCCAATGATAACGTCAGGCTGGATGGATGAAAAATTAATGGATATTGCTAATAAAAGAAATAACGATTTTTTGGCACTCAACGTATAACGAGTTAACCCGACTAATCTCGTGGTTGGCACTGAATGGGTTAAGGGGGAGTGAGTTTACTTGCAGTACCGCTACGTGCCACAGTCACTTCACAACACATGAAGTCCATCGTGACTGTGGATATACTTGCGGTACCTCCGTTACACTGGCCATCCAATTGCCGAAAAATGCAATTCTTAAAGAAATCTCTGAACTAAAGATAATGTTGTAACTGTTCATATATATTTTATTTATGTTAATTGTTAATGTTTTCTCATTCTTTGTTTGAATTAAATGTTTAAATTATTTATATTGCTTGCTTCATTGTTTTGTAAATATAGCATTTTAACAGTGTACCAACCAACACTATAAAATGCCAATACACAGGGTTGGGTGGCACAAGTCAAGTGCACAACATGACTTTAATCATGAATCACTTAATTTTAGAAAACATTTGTGGACATTAAAATGTGTTTATGTATAGATGAGACCTTAAACTTTAATTTGCTGCTGGTTAGAATATTCTCACATAAATGATGCAAGAGTAATACGGCAGAGTGAAATGTGGGCCAGCCAGCCCTCATCACCTCCACTTCCTCTGTGAGTAGAGCTGCTTGACAGTGGAAGTTCCAACTACAGTAAGTGAACGTCATCCAGCTTTCTGCGTAGGAGTGAGTGTGCATTCCTTCCTCTCTGAACTTGAAAATGAAAATATGAATCGAGTTATGATCTGCCAAAGCCAAAGGATGGTCATTTTGAGTGAACAGCCAGAAAACAGTTACACGTGTAGCCTAGACCTAGACTATGGGCAGATCCTCAACATTAACATCTGAACAGTATTTGATTATTATACCAGGCTGTATACCTGGATGATTTAGAAATGCCTGGATGATTTAGAAATGTAGCCTACTAGGCAGGCTGTATAATACATTACACACACACACACACACACACACACACACACACACACACACACATTTTCAATATAGCCACTCATGAAACATGCTTTATAATCAAACACTGATTACAATCAAGTTTGAACTTGAAACTGCACCCTGCCGCTGTGTGGCTGCTCCCGTTAAAACTCTTTGGGCTGCTATAGCATATAGGCAAATAATTATACATACCAAGATCACAATCTTCCTCTTGGGACCATCGGAACACATGCGTCGCTTGTTTCGGGGCTGCTGCTGCTGTCCCTCTTGGAGAATGCCCCGGGGCTTGTCGCCTCTTCCACCGGCCGCAGATCAATGAACTCAACGGGGTAAAACATGTGTGGAGATGATCGCAGCCCGCAAGGTGTCAGATGACGAGGAAGAAGGAGGCGGTCGTTTACAGGAATGAGTCCATATTTGACTGGCAGGACTGGGCTTACTGGATGCCAAACTGTATACCGGTGTGAGATGTATTTATCTTGAAGTCAAAGGCCAAGTGCGTAGGACTATTTGTTTTAGGTCCGTCTATCCGTCTCCAAAACCGCGCCCCACTGGGGATGACACTACAGACCGTTTCTTAGAATGTTCTATGAATTCTATCACTATGAATTGAAAATGGGGGACCCTGCATCCCATTATTAACAATTGTGTGTATTGAGCCGTACTGTATTGTACCCATTCTGCAATCTGTTAAATAAAGTTTTCATTAATTCATTAATTCATTCAGAAGGTGGAGAGGGGAAAAGGTGCTACACTGACTTTTACTCACATTGGCTACTTTGCGCCATTGAAAGGTTTGCATTATTATTTTCTACAGTAGCAGGAGGATCGACTCGGGTCCAGAATGTGGGCGTAGGCTGTGGAAGTGGAACATTCTTTCGCGTTTGGACTGGAATTTATGATCATGCACAGACATTGCACAATATCCTCTAGAAATGTACCACTGGCAGTGAATGACCTACATTTTGAATTGTGTTTGAATACTAGAGAGCACATCATTCATTTGCTTTAGTTTAAAACATAAAAACTGGGCAGCTAAGATATATAAAAAATCGGAAATGAAAATGAAAGTTGTCCTGGCTGTGATTGCCAAAGTATTTCCTATCCACAAAGGTTATACCAAATTAAAATAGCCAGCTATTAAACAAAGGCCTCCTTTGTTGATTGATTCATAGACAATACAAACGGGCATATTGCATAATGATTTGGCCAGGCACCATGGGCACATTTGCCGCTGAACGTTTTACTCTCTCAGTCTCTAGCTCTCTCTCTCTTCTGAATCGATGTAGTGGTTTTCAACCTTCCCTTTTCTTCAGGGTACTCGCATTTTCTGTAAAATATTCTTATGACCCACTGATTTGGTACATCGTTGTGTAGGTTAAGGTTAAATGTATCCTGTTTTGACAGATAAACTGCCAGCCTGCATAGCTTCATTCAACATGTATATTTTTTTAAGGAATTGAGAAGGCTTTCATGTTTCATTTACATTTACATTTAGTCATCTAGCTGACGCTTTTATCCAAAGCGACTTACAAGTTCTGTACGACAAGTCATCAGGAAGGGCACAAATCTATCAGCTGAGTAACAATGTTCATCAAAGTGTTGAGTGCTACAGTGTAGGTTAGTATATTAGGACAAGTGCATAAGGTTAGTTAGGGTCAGATTTTTTTCTTTTTTAAATTTCAGATAATGGTTGAAGAAGTGCGTCTTTACTCGACGGCGAAAGATTGGACGGGTTCCGGCTGTCCTAACTGTGGTGGGCAGTTCGTTCCACCATTGTGGGACAAGGACTGCCCTGCTGGTCTCTGACAAGAACAAGTTACAGGTTGAAAAAACCCTCAGCTCGGAACTAGGCAAAATCTACATATGGCTCGCCGACAACAAACTATCATTACACATGGGCAAAACAGAGTCCATTCTCTTCGGTTCAAATAACAAACTCAGCAAGACCGACGGCTTCTCAGTTACAGTGGGTGACAATATTGTCACAAGGAAAGATGAAATTACCTACCTGGGTTCCATCCTAGAGGCTAATCTTTCCTGTGACAAAATGGCATCCAATGTAATAAAAAAGGTCAACCAACAAACTCGATTCTTGTACCGGATCTTCTCTCTGGTAAACAAGAATACCCTGAAGACTCTGGCAGGAGCACTCATTCAAGGGTACTACGACTATGCTTGCACCTCATGGTACCAAAGCACCTCAAAGGCACTAAAAACCAAATTACAAACATCTCAAAACAAACTAGTCAGACTACTGCTTGACCTGACTCCTAGAACCCACCTCACCCCTGCCCACTTTGCCAACCTAGGATGGCTTAGAGTAGACAACAGAGTACAGCAACTTGCAATGGGCTTGGTCTACAAGATACACTACACGACCAATGTACCCATGTACATGTCAAAATACTTCCCAAAGGTCAGTGAATACCACGATCACAACACCAGAGGGAGCTCCACAAATCATGTAAAACCCAGATTCGGCTCAAACAAGGGACTAAACACGTTTCACAATTATGCCACATCAATGTGGAACGCCCTACCCAAAGCTGTAAAGGAATGTGAATCACTACCCACTTTCAAAAACACTCTCAAAGAACACCTACGGGAGACTGCAATTCGAAACTGGCCCCTACAAATGTCCTAACCCAGTTGTACAGTAAAGACCAAGTATGGCCTTGTCAGTATTCCAATGTACAGTGCACCCCCCCCCCCCTACCCACCCCCCCCCCCCACCACCTCCAATGTACAGCCCCACCCAACCCCACCCCACCTACCCAACCTCCTCCAATGTACAGCTTCTATGTCAAATGTATATACACTCTTTCTGGATTTTTTTAGTATCACAAACAGTACTGGATTTGCAAATCTGGTATGTCATAAATGTATAGATGTAGCAGTACTGTCTATCTGTATGTCGTGTGTGTCATATGATGAATTGAAAATGGGGGACTCTGATGTAAACAAGACGAAAGTCTTTCTCTGGTCTGCATCCCCTTAACAATTGTATGTTTTGAGCTGTACTGTAGTGTACCCATTCTGCAATCTGTTAATAAACTTTTCAATCAATCAATCAATCAATCAATCAGAATAGGCGGCTTCTCCTTGATGACCCTCCCGGAGCTCGGATAGGAGTGGGTCTGAGACGGCCAGAAGATGCAGAGCGTAGGGGTCTTGAGGGTGTGTGTGTAGTTAGAGACCATTGACCGGAGGTAGGCGGGAGCGGTTCCCTTTGCTGCACGGTATGCTAGGTCGAGGGCCTTGAAGTGTATTCGTGCAGCCATGGGGAGCCAGTGCAGGTCCCTGAGAAGTGGGGTGACATGGGCTGACTTTTGTAGGTTTGAGATCTAGGTGGGTTCTTTTTTTTTTATCCACTTTTTCTCCTATTTTTTTCTATTTTTCTCCCATCCCAATTTCGCTGTGCCAATTCTCCCCTCCCCTGTCTTGAACGTTGCTCGCATATGCCCCCCACTGGCCGGTTGTAGGGAGGATAGAAGCCTTGCATCACGTGTCCCCTCCGATACACGAGGAGGCAGCCTGTCACATCTTTACACCTGCCAGCGCGGACTCTCATTGGCGAGGTGTAACGTGTGGGAGGATCACACTACCCCCGCCATTTCCTGTCTCTGCTGTGCAGGCGTCCCCCAACCGACCTGTAGGAGTCGCTGTCCACAACGTCCAGATTACCACCCATCGACTTCCACCCGCTAACTCTGCCAATTGAGTTAGTATATGACGACCGGCCCAAGCCGGAGGTAACGCCGACAGCCAGATTCGAACCCGGTGTCTCTTGCGTTGGTGACGAGCGCAATGTCCGCTGCGCCACCCAGCCGCCCAGGCCGGTGCGTTTCGTGATACTTATGTAACGGAGGTACCGCAGTCCATCCACAGTCACGAGGGACAGTAAGTGAAGTGGCTGTGGACGTTAAGCGGTACTGCAAGTAAACTCACTCCCCAGAGGCATCCAGACCCAATAGCAAGAAGTGAATTCACCTCTTGGTATAGTGGTCTGTGATGCCGCTCGCGACGCGGGAGACCGGGGTTCAACTCCCACTCAGGGCGATCCCTTAACAGGGGTCGAATCGAAAAACACAATGCAGAGTAAGATCACACCGGCTACACTTAGAATGCCCAAGAAACAGCGGTTGCCATGTGTTGATATCATAGAGAAACACATCAACAAACGGGTAATTATTTGATGTCTTATGCAGTATTAATTAATAGGCATCTTTTGAAAGTGGTTGCCAGTGGTTACAGGCAGCCATTGGAAGAAAGAGAAGTACATAAACACTCAGTGCAAGGCATCCATTCAAGCATGGCAGAGTTGCTCAGAGGGCTACTTCACAAACGTTTAATAAGAAAGTCCTCTTCGGAGAGGGCATGAAAAAGTAGTCTAAGAACAAATTGAAGTCCAAAGCTCTCTCAGATAAAAAGCCTAATCACTGACTAGTTTTATTATGCATAGACATACTGTCTGGCACTGTGATGAACCGAACGCCAGTCTGTGGCCTGACGGGGTTGCACTTCCACGTTCGGTTTGCGCGATCTGATTGGCCACTGACGTTTCTGGTCATGTGACATGTGCGCCAATCGTGTGACGCCTGTTTCTATCACCGGTTAAGCTTCGAAGTTGGTTACGGTTAGAGTTTGTCTTAGAGCAGGGCGATAGAACACTGATTCTGATTCCAAACTCTAACTGTTGTGAAGGATCAGATTAAACCGAATATATATATTTATTTATATATATATATTTAATTGTATTTGTATATCGTTTGATATCCCCTGTATATTCCTTGTACAATATGCATTGAATATCCCCGTTTCTACTAAACAGCCCATAATAGTTTCATTCTACCATTGGACGAGAACCTGGCGCCAGGTTGCCATACCCCTAGGTCCAAGTTCAATCGTGCCGCCTAACATGTCGAGGCAACCCCCGGTTCCGCGCAGTAATATGCCGGGCGAAATACGAATGGTACTATTTGTTCATAGCGCATATATATATGGCGCTCGTAAAGTAGAACTTTCTTTTAGTCCAGTTCTTTACCCTCCAACAGAGTGACAGACGCAAAAGCCTCCCCACGACGCACGTGCGGGTAGTAAGGCCTACTTGGCCCAGAATAGGCATTGAGATATCGTGTAGATTAATAGTTGAATGGTCATAGTTTGGCACCATACCGTCGAGTTGGACGTATTCTATTAAGCTAATAATAGTCTATTTATGTATGGTGCATCGTTCGGTTAGAGTCCTACAGTTATCAGTACCCCCATCGTTCCTGACGTTATCTGGACGCTTAACCAGGCTGGTCAGACCCCTAGTGGTGATTGCATCCGAGGAGCTCCGGGTCAAGAGCGACTGGACCTGTATATTGGATTACTCTACCCAGACGACGGCGAGCCTTCCACGGCTCTTGGATTATGCTTTGTGTGCTTTGATTATTCCATGGATAAAGGCCAACACTGCCGAGTGTTGGAATTACCCCCCGGAGAGGACTCCAGGTGAGGCGGCGCTCTACACGTGAGGTCGCACCACGTCTCTCCGTTGTGGACCGGCAGATACCGTTCCACAGAGGGTCCAGCTGTATTCGTCTGCGGCCCGAGGTTCTGTGGGCACCGTGTCCAAGACTTTGGATTCTCCCAAGACACCGTCGGCCAGATGGGATACCGCCAGCGGCTTCTCTAACCCCCCCCTCCTACTGTCTTACAACCAGCGGGACCCCCCCCCCCCCCTTAGTGTATCCAGCTATAATCATTTAAGTACTATCGCTATCGTTTCCTAAATATTCCAGGTTGTATACTTACTCCCTGCGCAACCAGAGATTGGACATTCAATGTTGATTTACCTACGAATACTCATTTGCCATAAAAGTGCATATTCAATATTTCAAATCATAAATGTAATTAAGTGAATGTTGTATACACCTTTTGCTGTATTAAATATTCGATTTGGTACATTTGTGTTGGTTCGTTTCATCAGGTGGGAAAGTGTTCATCATACTTATATCTTGTACTGGGTGGCCAGAAGTTAAAGTACATGAGGTAGTGGTATTAAATATCATATCTAACAATACAGTCAGGGAATTGTACCCCTCAGTTACACTAATCTTAACCAACTTCGAAAGAGTCGCCTAAGCTTAACCAGTGATAAACTAGGCGTTAGGTAGTGTTGACAGAATCAGGCTATAGGGCGACAATGATGTGGTCAAGAGGCATGGTTTCTATCTTTAGCCTTTAACTGGCGTGGTTTATTTGTTCACATGGTATGAGCAGTAACACATCAGTCCTCTCCGTGAGAAGTAGGTGGGGGAGAGAGGTCAAGTAGGAGGAGACATCCTATTTATACTCGCCACCTGGTGGTGTCTTGAGTGGCTCCGCCTAGAGCGCCCTCTAGTGGAAACAGTTATATATGCAGTTAGACAGTTAACAATCCTACCTAGAACCTCTGACTTCAACAGGTAGTTTGCAGGCTGTTCGAGGCGGAAATAGTGATAGAAACAGGCGTCACGCGATTGGCACACATGTCACATGACCAGAAACGTCAGTGGCCAATCAGATCGCGCAAACCGAACGCGGAAGTGCAACCCCGTTAGGGAAAATATTCACGCGGCCAGAACATTATTTTTTTTTGTATCCACTTTTTTCTCCTTATTTTCTATTTTTTCTCCCATCCCAATTTCGCCTCGCCAATTCTCCCTTCAATTCTTCCCTCCCCTGTCTCGAACATTGCTAGACTATGCCTCCCACTGGTCGGCTGCAGTGAGGACCAAGCCTTGCATCACGTGTCCCCTCCGGTACACGAGGAGGCAGCCTGTCGCATCTTTTCACCTGAACAGCGCGATCTCTCAGTGGCGAGGAGTAACGCGTGGGAGGCTCACGCTGCCCCCGATACTTCCTGATTCTGCTGTACAGGCGCACCAACCGACCTGTAGGAGTCACTGTCCACAACGTCCAATCCCCACCCACCGGCTTTCCCACCCTCTAACACTGCCAATTGTGTTAGTATGACGACCGGCCAAGCCGGTAGCAACGCCGAGAGCTGGGCTCGATACCAGCATCTCCTGCGTTAGTGACGAGCGCCTTGCCCACTGTGCCACTTAGCCGCCTATGTCGGGTTTTATTCTAAAATGAACTAGCCAAAGGCATCTGTCTGACATCTAAGTGTTTCCTCACTCTTACTCCCAGAGCTTAATAGACCTGTTTTAAACTCTCCACGAACCACACTAATGCTGGCCATACATGTTGAATAATTTAGACCTACATATAGCACTGACTACATGTGAATTTCACACAAAAAGTTATTGAACCCTGTTATCTTTTCAACGTCTCCCTACAACCGCTGAGCCGTGGAGCTGCTCAGTAGCTGTGCACAGTGACAGTAGAAGCCTGTACTTGTACTGGGCGGCTCCCAGCAGGGGCAGAGCAAGCAGGGAGGATATTGGAACTGACTACACCAGGTCCCCCGTGCTCAACTTCCCACATTATGAATCTGTGGAACCGTGTGTGTGTGTGTGTGTGTGTGTGTGTGTGTGTGTGTGTGTGTGTGTGTGTGTCTTCACAGTTACTGGTGAAAAACTGTCTGTTGTTCCATCGTTCAAATACCATGGGGAGCATTCTCTCGCTGCCTTTGGGAGACTCCAGCGTCGGGTCTTTCAGAACAAAAACAGTAATTTCTGCACAAAGATCTGTGTCTATCAAGCCGTCTGCATCCCTACCCTCTAAAGTTGTGAATCCTGGGTCACTTACACATCAGCGCCCTAGAGCAGTTCCACATACGCTGCCTTCAGCGCATCCTGGGAATTACCTGGTATGATTGCGTGCCTCATACTGAAGTACTCTCAAAGACCAACTGTATAGGAGTATTGAGGCAACCATCACCAGCTACGATGGCTGGGCCATAAGGATGCCCTCAAACCGGCTGCCTCGCAGAGTGCTATATGGCCAACTACATCATGGTCGACGCTCTGCTGGAGGGCAGAAGAAGCGATATAAAGACCAGCTGAAGACCAAGGCGGCTGGGTGGCGCAGCGGACATTGCGCTCGTCACCAACGCAAGAGACACCGGTCTCGAATCCGGCTGTCAGCGTTGCCTCCGGCTTGGGCCGGCCGTCATACTGACTCAATTGGCAGAGTCAGCGGGAGGGGAGTCGATGGGTGGTAATCTGGTCGTTGTAAACAGCAACTCCTACAGGTCGGTCAGGGCGCCTGCACAGCAAGGACAGGAGATATCGAGGGTAGTGTGAGCCTCCCACACGTTACACCTCGCCAATGAGAGTCCGCGCTGGCAGGTGCGATAGACATGCGATAGATTCTTCAACCCTCCCTACGACCGACCAGTGGGGGGCACATGCGAGCAACGATCAAGACAGGCCAAGGGGGAATTGGCAGGACTAAAATTGGGATGGGAGAAAAACAGAAAAAAGGAGAAAAAGTGGACACATTTTTTTATTATGAACTATGAACTGAACTAGTTCATTTTACAATTTGTGAACTGAACTAGTTCATATAGAAAGTGACAACATACACATGGGAGCAGTGAGTTGCTGAAAAGGAGTGAGGCTGTTCTACTCAAAAACATGAAAAACGTGATGTGGACCATAACCATGATGCATCTCAAATGATTTAATCTGACGAAGGGGTCCAGAACAAAGCGGTTTCCATTGTTGACCTTCACTGCTCATTGTTGACCTTCACTGCTCATTGTTGACTGGAAGCATAATCCAGAATATGGTATAGCAGCTTAGTTTCTCCATCATGATGACATGCAAACGGTTCCATCCCTTTCTTTCAGGCGTGCGGAATAACCCTTTTATTTATTTATTAAAGAAAAATCAATTTATACATTTTTCAATTTACATACATTATATATATATATAAAATAATGAATAGAAAATTAAACATATACACCCACAACACTACTGCCGTCCCCCATCCTACCACCCCCTACTGCCCAGTTCTAATTTATTTGTATTTTTTTTTTCATATTTATTTATTAACACAAAGAGTTAAACAAAAGTAAAAAAAAAGAAGAAAAAAAGTACACAATAACCATATTGTGTAGGAGAAGTTTAGAAGCCTAGAGGCTTATCGAGAACTTCCCCTGTTAGGTACATGTACCTAATATGTGACAAATAAAACAAAACTTGAAACTTGAACAAACTAAGTAAAAATATATAGTAAAAAAAAAAAAATGAATAATAGTAAAAAGGGAGGGGGGTTGCTGTGTGAATATAACACCTTTTAATGCTTCTGTGCGAGTATGTTGTTAGGTCATCATTTTGGTTGTGGCTTTAGGGTCAAAGATTCTCCATCATTTCTGGTAGTGACTATACAATTTATCCACCAAGGGGCACTGTTTCCTTTTGTAACCATGTTGGGTCACCGCAGAAATGGAGAACGGTGAGGATTTCCAGAACCTTATTCATAAAATAAGAGATAGAGGTTTGAATTTGCACCCCTATTGAGATGATGTTTTTTTTGTCTATTTCAAAATAGATAACCCAGTGTTCAGTGTACAGACATTCTGTATAATTTTATGGTACAGACATGTGTTGTCACTGTTAGTTTTAGAAGGTGTTTATATGCACCAAGAATCAAGGATGAATGAATGAAAACTTAATTAACAGATTGCAGAATGGGTACAATACAGTACGGCTCAATACACAATTGTTAAGGGTATGCATAGTGACATTTATGACATACATGACATCATGACATGACATTTATGGCATACATGGCATACAGGTATCTAGTACTGTTACATTTGTGACATATACGATATGCAAATATACATTACCCATAGATCCTAACAGAGATTATATACATATTTCATTTCAACCTTTATTTAAAATCGTAAGCATCTGAGGTTTCCCTCATTTACAGAAACGACGATTGTACAGTACATAATAAAAACAATATTCACAGAAATTTAAACACCAGAGTAAAACAAATTAAAAACGTTTAAAAAATAATTTTAAAATATCACACAATGGTCTGAAATCATACATTTAAACATTCCAGGGGAAGGGAGAACCTCCAATTTTAGCGTGAGTTGAAGGACATTCCATGAGTTAGAGGCATCAAAGGAAAAGGCTGACATATGATGGAGAGGAGACTGTACATTTGGGAGGGGGGGGGGGGTTGGACCTTTACGGTGGCCAGTTTAGGATCGCAGCCTCCCGTAGGTGCTCTTTGAGAGCGGTTTTGAATGTGGGTAGGGATTCACATCTTTTTACGGCTGTGGGTAGGGCGTTCCACATTGTTGTGGCATAATTGCGAAATGTGTTTAGTCCCTTGTTTGTGCCGAATCTGGGTTGCACATGATTTGTGGAACTCCCTCTGGTGTTGTGGGCGTGGTATTCACTGACCTTTGGGAAGTTTTTCGACATGTACATGGGTACTTGTGTGGTCAAGTCAGTCAAGAGTTTTATTTGTCACGTCATACAAGGCATACAGTGAAATGCGGGTGGTCATGCCCACAGCGATTGTGCAATAATACAAGTAATAAGAATAAGACATAAAAGGTATAATGTACATAACGTTTTTAAATTGCATGGTAAAAGACATGCTAAGGTCCTGTGATAGTGCAATACTGTGAGGTTTTGCCCGCTGCTCACTACCTTTTCTCTGTCTTCTTTAAGCCTACTGTTAGGAATTCCCTACTCACTCTCTCTAGCCCCCACCCTCTCGTTCCTTACCCTTAGTGGCCACACCTGTTTGATATTCTATTATCTCTCGCACCTGTGGTGGCAGGCTAATTAGTCCCCCTGTGGGCTTTAAATACCAGGGCGCTTCCCCTCGTTTTGGCGTGGGGTCGTGTTGTATTCATGCTGAGTCATATTCTCTAACATCTAGACTCTTTCGGGAGATCCTCTGGTCTACCAATGCTGTAAGATGGATCTCTCCAGCCTTGAGATGTTTGCTCCAGCCTTCGTCTGCTGTCGCCGTAGCCTGTGGAGGAGACTGTTCTGCGCTCCCTGTAACTTCCACGGGAGGCACCCCAGCGCTCCACTGCAGACCCCAGCGCAGCTGTTCGTCCTGACGCACATCTAGACCAACGCGCATCTCCCGGACCCTCGAGCTTGGCACGCTCTCCAGTCACCAGCGCGCAACGCGCATCTTCAAGGGCTTTGGCCACCTGTCGCCGTTTGCCTGGAGGGAGACATTGTACTGCGCTCTCTAATTCTCTACGGGAGGTATTCCAGTGTTCCACTCCAGACCAGCGCGCCAGATGCGCTCAAGCCTTCGCCACCTGCCGCCGTTTGCCTGGAGGGAGACACTGTACTGCGCTCTCTAATCCTCTACGGGAGGTATTCCAGTGTTCCACTTCAGACCTTCGAGCTTGGCACGCTCCTCCGTACCAGCGCACAGACGCGCATCTTCCAGACCTTCGAGCTTGGCACGCTCCTCCGTACCAGCGCACTGACGCGCATCTTCCAGACCTTCGAGCTTGGCACGCTCCTCCGTACCAGCGCACAGACGCGCATCTTCCAGACCTTCGAGCTTGGCACGCTCTCCAGACCTCAGCGCGCCGACGCGCATCTTCCAGACCTTCGTGCTTGGCACACTCCTCCTCGCAGACGCACCCCGAGGCGTCTCTCTGTTCCGACGCGCACACCAAGGTGTGGCGCGCCACTCTGTTCCTCGGCTCCGACAGCGGCTACCCGGTGGACGACATCCTCGCCACCGCCACTGTTCCGACGCGCACACCAAGGTGTGGCGCGCACTCTGTTCCTCGGCTCCGACAGCGGCTACCCGGTGGACGACATCCTCGCCACCGCCACTGTTCCGACGCGCACACCAAGGTGTGGCGCGCACTCTGTTCCTCGGCTCCGACAGCGGCTACCCGGTGGACGACGCCCTCGCCACCGCCACTGTTCCGACGCGCACACCAAGGTGTGGCGCGCACTCTGTTCCTCGGCTCCGACAGCGGCTACCCGGTGGACGACGCCCTCGCCACCGCCACTGTTCCGACGCGCACACCAAGGTGTGGCGCGCACTCTGTTCCTCGGCTCCGACAGCGGCTACCCGGTGGACGACGCCCTCGCCACCGCCACTGTTCCGACGCGCACACCAAGGTGTGGCGCGCACTCTGTTCCTCGGCTCCGACAGCGGCTACCCGGTGGACGATACCCTCGTCACCGCCACTGTTCCAGCACTCTGTTCCTCGGCTCCGACAGTCGGCTACCCGGTGGACGACTCCCTCGTCACCGCCACTGTTCCAGCACTCTGTTCCTCGGCTCGGACAGCCAGCCACCCGGTGGCGATGCCCTCGCCCCGCTGCTGTCCCTTACCTTTACGCATACGCCTGGGTGAGTTTTGATTGTGATGTCACTCACTCAGCGTAGTGCCCTTGCCCCCGTTCCCGCTGCTGTCCCTGTACCTTTACGCATACGCCTGGGTGAGTTTTGATTGTGATGTCACTCACTCAGCGTAGTGCCCTTGCCCCCGTTCCCGCTGCTGTCCCTGTACCTTTACGCATACGCCTGGGTGAGTTTTGATTGTGATGTCACTCACTCAGCGTAATGCCTCTTGCCCCCGTTCCCGCTGCTGTTCCTGTACCATTACGCATACGCCTGGGTGAGTTTTGATTGTGATGTCACTCTCCCAGCGTATTGCCTCCTTTAGTTCTCACTTAGTAATTAGTTTGGACATTTCATCTCCCACTCTGTTTTGTTCTCTCGTGGATATTATTTTGGACATTTCATCTCCCACTGTGTGTTTGTTCACACGAAGATAGTATTTACTTTGTTACTTTGTTATTTGGACTGTTCTGCATCTGCTCTGTTTTGTTCCCTTTGAATATTAACCTTCTCCTCTGTTCTGCAGAGCGGCCCAGATGTTTTCCCACCAGTCCCCAGTTCCTCCCTGTCCCCAGCCCGCCTCCGCGGGCCTCTGTTCCCTCTGTCACCAGAACCTGGCCCTCTGTTCCCCAGAACCTGTTCCCTATGTTCCCCAGTACCTGTTCCCTCTGTCCCTAGTTCTCCTAGTCCCTAGTCCTCTATCCCTAGCTCTCCTAGTCCCTAGTCCTCTGTCCCAAGGCGTTCCCTTAACCTTCCCAAGGCGTTCCCTTAACCTTCCCAAGGCGTTCCCTTAACCTTCCCTTAGGCGTTCCCTTTACCTTCCCATAGTGTTCCCTTTACCTGCCCACCTCTTAAAGGCACTTTACCTTCCCCTCTCGTGTTATTCCAGTGTTTTGTGTTTTCTCCCTTAAAGGGACAGTGCCCTTTTTCCCTGTTCTAAATAAATATCTGTTTCTTGGCAAACCATCATACCTGTCTTGTGTTGTGCGATTGGGGTCGGTTACAAACCATAACAGTACGACCCCACCAAATCGACGACCCCAGCCAGCACAGACGGTGTATGTTGAGTTTGCCTTTTTTTTTCTTGTTCCCTCTAGCTTCCTTGTTAGCCCAGTTTAGCTTCCCTGTTAGTCCTGTTTAGCTCCCTTGTTAGCCTGTTACTCCCCTGTTTAGCTTGTTAGTCTCCCCGGTTAGCTCCCCTGTTTGCTTCCCGTTTTGCCCTGTTTGACCCCCCTGTAGCTAGCCATGCCCTGGCAGCTAACCCAGTCCCTCGGCAGAGCCCCTGTCTGCTAGCTTTGCCCCGGCTGCTAGCACAGCCTCTATGTTTATGCAGCCCTTGCTGCTGGCATGGGCCCTGTAGCTAGCCATGCCCTGGCGGCTAACCCAGTTTCCCTCTGCATGGCCCCGGTCTGCTAGCTTGGCCCCGGCTGTTAGCACAGCCTCTATGTTAATGCAGCCTTGCAGCTGGCATAGGCCCTGTAGCTAGCCAGGCCCAAGCAGCTAACCCGGTCCCTCTGCATGGCCTCCACTTTTTTGTGTAGTTTATCCCACTGCTAGGACTGCCCTTTCAGCTAGCAAGGTCAGTTTTTCTCACACAGCTAGGACTGTCCTTCCAGCTAGCTTGTGCTCTCATGCTGGTCCAGCCCTGTCTGCCAGCCTAGCTCCGGCAGCTAGCGCAGCCCCTATGTTGATGTAGCAGTACAGCTAGCATAGGCCCTGTAGCTATCAGTGCCCTGGCAGCTACCCTTTCCCTCTGCTAGCCTGGCTCCGGCAGCTTGCGCAGCCTCTATGTTGATGTAGCAGTACAGCTAGCATAGGCCCTGTAGCTATCAGTGCCCTGGCAGCTAACCTTCCCTCTGCTAGCCCTTTCCCGGTGCTTCCATGGTTACCCCTTAGCTACCCTGCTTGCCCCTCAGTTCCTCTAGACCAGTTCCTCTAGACCAGTTCTCTAGACCAGTTCCCTAAACCAGTTCTCTAGACCAGTTCTCTTGCCCAGTTCGCTAGACTAGTTCTCTAGACCCAGTTCCTCTAGACCAGTTGCCCCTCTGCTACCCTAGTTACCCCTCGGCGACCCTGTTTCTTTTGCTAGCCCCACTCTTGTGGTGGCTTCCCCTGCTGGCTTGGCCAGTACCTCTTGTTTTGCCCCCTGCCACTCTGTCTGTATTTGTTTTGGGTCGCCGGGTGGCTCCCGTTGAGGGGGGGGTACTGTGAGGTTTTGCCCGCTGCTCACTACCTTTTCTCTGTCTTCTTTAAGCCTACTGTTAGGAATTCCCTACTCACTCTCTCTAGCCCCCACCCTCTCGTTCCTTACCCTTAGTGGCCACACCTGTTTGATATTCTATTATCTCTCGCACCTGTGGTGGCAGGCTAATTAGTCCCCCTGTGGGCTTTAAATACCAGGGCGCTTCCCCTCGTTTTGGCGTGGGGTCGTGTTGTATTCATGCTGAGTCATATTCTCTAACATCTAGACTCTTTCGGGAGATCCTCTGGTCTACCAATGCTGTAAGATGGATCTCTCCAGCCTTGAGATGTTTGCTCCAGCCTTCGTCTGCTGTCGCCGTAGCCTGTGGAGGAGACTGTTCTGCGCTCCCTGTAACTTCCACGGGAGGCACCCCAGCGCTCCACTGCAGACCCCAGCGCAGCTGTTCGTCCTGACGCACATCTAGACCAACGCGCATCTCCCGGACCCTCGAGCTTGGCACGCTCTCCAGTCACCAGCGCGCAACGCGCATCTTCAAGGGCTTTGGCCACCTGTCGCCGTTTGCCTGGAGGGAGACATTGTACTGCGCTCTCTAATTCTCTACGGGAGGTATTCCAGTGTTCCACTCCAGACCAGCGCGCCAGATGCGCTCAAGCCTTCGCCACCTGCCGCCGTTTGCCTGGAGGGAGACACTGTACTGCGCTCTCTAATCCTCTACGGGAGGTATTCCAGTGTTCCACTTCAGACCTTCGAGCTTGGCACGCTCCTCCGTACCAGCGCACAGACGCGCATCTTCCAGACCTTCGAGCTTGGCACGCTCCTCCGTACCAGCGCACTGACGCGCATCTTCCAGACCTTCGAGCTTGGCACGCTCCTCCGTACCAGCGCACAGACGCGCATCTTCCAGACCTTCGAGCTTGGCACGCTCTCCAGACCTCAGCGCGCCGACGCGCATCTTCCAGACCTTCGTGCTTGGCACACTCCTCCTCGCAGACGCACCCCGAGGCGTCTCTCTGTTCCGACGCGCACACCAAGGTGTGGCGCGCCACTCTGTTCCTCGGCTCCGACAGCGGCTACCCGGTGGACGACATCCTCGCCACCGCCACTGTTCCGACGCGCACACCAAGGTGTGGCGCGCACTCTGTTCCTCGGCTCCGACAGCGGCTACCCGGTGGACGACATCCTCGCCACCGCCACTGTTCCGACGCGCACACCAAGGTGTGGCGCGCACTCTGTTCCTCGGCTCCGACAGCGGCTACCCGGTGGACGACGCCCTCGCCACCGCCACTGTTCCGACGCGCACACCAAGGTGTGGCGCGCACTCTGTTCCTCGGCTCCGACAGCGGCTACCCGGTGGACGACGCCCTCGCCACCGCCACTGTTCCGACGCGCACACCAAGGTGTGGCGCGCACTCTGTTCCTCGGCTCCGACAGCGGCTACCCGGTGGACGACGCCCTCGCCACCGCCACTGTTCCGACGCGCACACCAAGGTGTGGCGCGCACTCTGTTCCTCGGCTCCGACAGCGGCTACCCGGTGGACGATACCCTCGTCACCGCCACTGTTCCAGCACTCTGTTCCTCGGCTCCGACAGTCGGCTACCCGGTGGACGACTCCCTCGTCACCGCCACTGTTCCAGCACTCTGTTCCTCGGCTCGGACAGCCAGCCACCCGGTGGCGATGCCCTCGCCCCGCTGCTGTCCCTTACCTTTACGCATACGCCTGGGTGAGTTTTGATTGTGATGTCACTCACTCAGCGTAGTGCCCTTGCCCCCGTTCCCGCTGCTGTCCCTGTACCTTTACGCATACGCCTGGGTGAGTTTTGATTGTGATGTCACTCACTCAGCGTAGTGCCCTTGCCCCCGTTCCCGCTGCTGTCCCTGTACCTTTACGCATACGCCTGGGTGAGTTTTGATTGTGATGTCACTCACTCAGCGTAATGCCTCTTGCCCCCGTTCCCGCTGCTGTTCCTGTACCATTACGCATACGCCTGGGTGAGTTTTGATTGTGATGTCACTCTCCCAGCGTATTGCCTCCTTTAGTTCTCACTTAGTAATTAGTTTGGACATTTCATCTCCCACTCTGTTTTGTTCTCTCGTGGATATTATTTTGGACATTTCATCTCCCACTGTGTGTTTGTTCACACGAAGATAGTATTTACTTTGTTACTTTGTTATTTGGACTGTTCTGCATCTGCTCTGTTTTGTTCCCTTTGAATATTAACCTTCTCCTCTGTTCTGCAGAGCGGCCCAGATGTTTTCCCACCAGTCCCCAGTTCCTCCCTGTCCCCAGCCCGCCTCCGCGGGCCTCTGTTCCCTCTGTCACCAGAACCTGGCCCTCTGTTCCCCAGAACCTGTTCCCTATGTTCCCCAGTACCTGTTCCCTCTGTCCCTAGTTCTCCTAGTCCCTAGTCCTCTATCCCTAGCTCTCCTAGTCCCTAGTCCTCTGTCCCAAGGCGTTCCCTTAACCTTCCCAAGGCGTTCCCTTAACCTTCCCAAGGCGTTCCCTTAACCTTCCCTTAGGCGTTCCCTTTACCTTCCCATAGTGTTCCCTTTACCTGCCCACCTCTTAAAGGCACTTTACCTTCCCCTCTCGTGTTATTCCAGTGTTTTGTGTTTTCTCCCTTAAAGGGACAGTGCCCTTTTTCCCTGTTCTAAATAAATATCTGTTTCTTGGCAAACCATCATACCTGTCTTGTGTTGTGCGATTGGGGTCGGTTACAAACCATAACAAATACAGTGTTAAGCTACGGATGAGGCACTGGGTCTTATGTACACTACTATACTATACTATACAATATACAGTTATACTATATATCCTTATGCTATCTTGTTATATCCATCTATTACTATACAAGAACCACTCCTGTTATTTTTTTCTTTCTTTTTTTGTGACCTTTTCATTGTGTAAAGTGACCGTTGAGTGTGAGCGTGTGCAGCATGTGTGTGTGTGTGTGTTTGTGCTAAAGTGACTGTTAGTGTGTGAGCATATACAGTATGTGTGTTGTGTGTGTGCTCATGTGTGCTTGTGTGTGGAGTCAGAGTTCAGTGTTCAAGACTCTGATGGCCTGGGGGAAGAAGCTGAGCCGAAGTCTCTCTGTCCTAGTTGCTGGTGTGCGCAGGCGTTTGCCTGACCGCAGCAGCTTGAACAGGCTGTTGTTGGGGTGGTGAGGGTCTTTCATTATTATCAGCTGAGCACACCACTCTCTGTAGGGCCTTCTTGTCCTGTGCCTTGCTGTTTCCATACCAGGCAGTGGTGTTTCCAGTCAAGATGCTCTCTACAGCTCCGGAGTAGAAGGACTGGAGTATCTTCCCCAATACTCTGAACTTCCATAACTGTCTCAGGTTTGATTGATTGATTGATTGAAAAGTTTATTAACAGATTGCAGAATGGGTACAGTACAGTACAGCTCAATACATACAATTGTTAAGGGGATGCAGACCAGAGAAAGACTTTCGTCTTGTTTACATCAGGGTCGCCTGTGGTAGAGGCGCTGCTTCGCCTTTTTTACGACTGAGTCTATGTGTGTTGTCCATGTCAGGTCCTGACAGATGTGGACCCCCAGGTACTTAAAGCTGCTCACCCTGTCCACGGTAGCCCCGTTTATCCACAGTGGTGTGTGTCCCCTGCTGTGTTCTCCTAAAATCCACGATCAGCGTGGTGTAGGATGTGCAACATGAAAATTCATTGTTGGGGCGGCTAAGTGGCGCAGTGGGCAAGGCGCTCGCCACTAATGCAGGAGATGCTGGGTTTGAGCCCAGCTCTCGGCATTGCTACCAGCTTGGCTGGTCGTTCATACTAACACAATTGGCAGTGTTAGGGGTGGGAAGCTGGTGGGTGGGGATCGGACATTGTGGACAGCGACTCCTACAGGTCGGTTGGTGCGCCTGCGCAGCAGAATCAGGAAGCAACGGGGGCGGCGTGTCCCTCCCACGCAGACCCTCACCGCTGAGAGATCGCGCTGTGCAGGTGAAAAGATGCGACGGCTGCCTCCTCGTGTACCGGAGGGGACACGTGATGCAAGGCTTCGTCCACATTGCAGCCGGCCAGAGATAGAGAGATTGATGGGGATACTAATAAATTTTCGCCGCGGGGGGGGGGGGGGGGGGGGGGGGCATAATCCCACGGGACAATGCATTGGTAACTTGTTTCAAATGACAATATATACCCCTGTGATTATTATTGTACGGATCGGAATACGGGTGTGCGCGTGGGAGTGTGCACAAAGATATTTTGACAATGATATCCAAGGGAGAAGCCCCACCAGCCCTGCGCACACACGAATGAATGAATGAATGAATGAATGAATGAATGAATGAAAACTTTATTTAACAGATTGCAGAATGGGTACAATACAGTACAGCTCAATACACACAATTGTTAAGGGGATGCAGACCAGAGAAAGACGTTTGTCTTGTTTACATCAGGGTCCCCCATTTTCAATTCATATTGACATTTATGACATACATACATGACATTTATGGCATAGGGACATACAGGTATTTAGTACTGATACATTTGTGACATATACGGTATTCAAATATACAGTACTGTTACCCATAGATCCTGACAGAGTATATACATATGATGGGGAGGAGACTGTACATTTGGAGGGGGTGGGTGGGTGGGAGAGAAATATACATACGGCGGGGAGAGAATATATACATGCGGTGGGGAGGAGACTGTCTTTTAGGAGGGGGTGGGGGGTTTTGACATTTACGGTGGCCGGTTTTTTACACACTCCTGAGCGTGGGCTCTCTCTCTCTCTCTCTACCAGGGAGAAGTCCCTCCACCAGCCCCGCGCACACACATTAACACACTCCTGAGCGCGGTTGATTGATTGATTGATTGAAAAGTTTATTAACAGATTGCAGAATGGGTACAGTACAGTACAGCTCAATACATACAATTGTTAAGGGGATGCAGACCAGAGAAAGACTTTTGTCTTGTTTACATCAGGGTCCCCCATTTTCAATTCATCATAACATATATGACATACATGACATACAGCCCCGCGCACACACATTTACACACTCCTGCGCACGGTCCCTCTCTCTCTCTACCAGGGACGCCGTCAGGTTGTGTGTGTTTCCCCCGCGCCGGTCAGGTTGTCCCCGCGGCCCAGGTTGTGTGTAAAATGCATGTGTGTCGGCACCGTTTGAGGAAGTGAAAGTATTTCCACTCGCTCTGCTGTTGAGGGGGCGTTAGTTATACAGATCAGTGCCCTATTCACGTCAGCAATACTGTCAAATCAGAACGGCTTAGTTGAGTGAGGGAAGATCTCGTGAACTCGAGACTAGACTGATGAGTCAATATGATAATTAACGACACAGACCACATTGATATAATCCCCCATTGCTAGGAAACAATGCTAAACACTGGAAAAGTCCATTTATAATGCATGGGACCTTTAAGAAAACACCAGAACCTTATGATACCTGATGATTACATGTTGTCTTTTAATTTCCTCAAATCACTGCATTGTTTCTTAGGTCAAAAACACAACCGCATTCTTCTTATTATACATGTTATTTTTCTGTTTTATATACTCTATTAAAACCACTTAACTGGCAACGGCCCGCCCGGGCCCTCTTTAGGACGATTTGCCCACTGGCGCGACACAGCAATGTGGCGGCCCCTAGCGGCTCGGGTCTGCATTTTTTTAAATACAATATATATATAGAATTAAAGCTCTATTTGTTGCCTGTCGATTGCCACATCATGCGACAAAATCCGTTTGGCGGTTCTCGAGTTACATGCCGATATGTGAGGCGTGCACCATTGTACACGGCAGAGTCAGATTACCACCCCCGACTCCCGAGGCTCTAGCTCCGTCAATCATTTGGCGATCTCGGAAATGATTGGATAGTGTTGTAGCCAATGAGTGTGGCTTTCCAATGAATCCCCAGATGGGGATGTGCAAATCAGGGATCTTGAAGTCAATGAGGAAATGGAATCCTGGAGAGCTTTTCTTTTTTTTTTACATAGTTTACTAAAATCGCTCCTAATCACTCATTTCTGAACAGATTGATATGAAATTTGGACATGTACTACATAAGACTTCAGGCTATGGTGTTTTCCAGCTTATACCAATTTTTTGGGATATACTATTTCTGGATATTGCAACTACTACAGAAAAACGTGAGTAACAAGTTTTTCTACAACTCAAGTTCAGATCTATGTTACTCTATTTCATTAGCACTAAAAGTGATTTTTCTTTATTGTGTAAGACACTTCAGAATGTTATCTTTCAAAAGAGACAAGGCTTATGCATGTGCTATAAGTATAAAGTACAAGGATACGCTTTTTTTCAATTTTATTTTTGTAAGTATGCAGTCCTCAAGTTCAAGTTTAAAAATGGCCACTTTTCTGGGCACCAGTTAAGTGGATTAAATTAGATTATATAGGATGTATTGTCATTATACAGCACAAGTACAGTACAACAAAAATAATTCATATGATTCTATAACCAGTTGAATCACCTGTACATTGTATATTACTATTGCACTAAACTGTTACATTTGCACTGTGGTGGATGCCAAACTTATTTCTGTTACTGTACTTGTGCTGTATAATGTCAATGCATTCTAATCTAATCTAAAGTACAACTAAATGTATTGGCATCTAACCAGAGTGCAAATGTAACAGTAAAGTCCAATAACAATATACAATGTACAGGTGATTAAACTGGAGTATATATATAAATGAGTACTACTGAGTAATAATGCTATTAATCAGATGTACAGTATGTACAGTGTCATAGTATTAGTATAACACTCTATACACAGTAAATATTGCAGTGTCAAATTAACACTATTCCCGAGTGTATTTGTTCCCAACTACAATTAGTGTTAAATTGACTCTTGCTCTTGTGTAAGAGTTAAATTAAGAGTTAAATACTATTTAGAGTTCATTTAACTCTTACACAAGAGCAAGAGTAAATGTAACACTAATTGTAGTTGGGAACAAATACACTCAGAAATAGTGTTCATTTGACACTGCAAGACTTACTGTGTACAATATACCCATTTTGAGAGTTTGAATTTGTGGATGTTTTTTGCAAAGTCGTACAGTCGTAGAAAATAAATCCCCCCCCCTCGCTTCCCAGTGAGGTCATCGCCACAGTTCAGGATATCGAGCCGGAAGTTGGCGGTGGACACTTTGACTTTTTACATTTCCAACCATTGACCGAGAAGGATAGCATGCCACAGAGTCGCCATCCCAGAAGCAGCACACACCTATATCTTAATTGGGCTCGATGGTCGGGACAGATATTTCGGTGACATTTTGCAGGAGAATTCCCCCCGGCTCCCCTATAGGCCTCCGTTTATCAACGTCTGCCCGCTTCTGCTGAGTAGTTTGTTTTTGCCCTTTTGCGCAATATATCACCTGTCAGGCCTAATGGGAGGCAGTATGGAGCTCACGGAGCCGCGCGGCGCATCCCCTGGGCTCATCCTTTGTTTCCATCGCCACGGATAACTCCTTCAACACCTGCAACAACCCCACCTTTCCGTGCACCATCCCTCCGCTCTCTCTCTCTGTGCTGGATCGAAACCAGAGGAAGTCCCATTAAACCACTTTAAACTTGTGGTGGGAGCGAATATGTTTCCCCCCTTCCGATACTCAACAGTTTACACAAACATGGAATTGAAATTGGTTTGATGTTGATAAAATGTTGATTCCCCCTCTCATTTCTTGAAGACATTGGTGCATCGATAGATGACATAAGATAAGATATCCCTTTATTGATCCCCTTGGGGACATTTGAGTGTCATAGCAGCATGGGGGGGGGGGGGGGATACGCGTCTATTCGAAACCCAAACGGTGCATGCTTCCACGTTCGCGTTTTGCGCTCTGATTGGCCACTGATGTTTCTGGTCGCACCAATCGTGTGACGGCAAGTTCTTTCGCCAGTTAAGCTTAGGCACTCTTTCGAAGTTGGTTAAGGTTAGAGTTTGTCTTAGAGCAGGGCGATAGAACGCCCGCCCTGATTCCAAACTCTAACCTTAACCAACTTCGAAAAAATCGCCTAAGCTTAACCAGTGATAAACTAGGCGTTAGGTAGTTTGCTGCTGGTCGAGGCGGAAATGGGCGCGTCACGCGATTGGGCGCACATGTCACATGACCAGAAACGTCAGTGGCCAATCAGATTCGCAAAACGCATGAACCGTTTGGGTTTCGAATAGACGCGGGGGGTACAGGTATGGGCAGGGTAATAGTAGAAAGACCTCAATATAAACATATGAGGAAAAGTAAACGGTGTAAATGAGGGTCTGTGTGCCCTATTGGTTATATTATACGTTACAATAAATATAGGCAACAAAGAATTTGAATCTGAATATACGCTGCTTTTGACACCATCAGTCACCCCATCCTCATCACTCGTCTCCAGTCCTCCGTTGGCATCTCCGTAATCCCCCTCACCTTGCTCCAATCATACCTCTCATACAGGCACCAATTCATCTCCATCAACAATTGCAAATCCCCCACTGCCCCCATCACTCATGGTGTCCCCCAAGGCTCAGTACTTGGTCCCCTGCTCTTCATCCTCTACATCCTTCCACTTGGTCTGATTCTCCGCCAACATGGCCTCCGTTTTCATTGTTATGCAGACGACACTCAGCTCTACCTCCCCAGCCATATCCGTCTCTTCTACCCATGTAAAGTGTCTTTGAGCACCTGGAAAAGCGCTATATAAAATAGATGTATTATTACTATACTATGAGTAAGAGCAAAAGTAAACAGTTTACACAAGGTACCCTAACTGGCATGATATACGTCATATGTTGTAGTCTGTGCAGGTGCCTTAACAAGCCACTGACTGTTACCTGCGCCTACAGATGACTGAGAACTGGAAGTTCTTGCGATGAGAGCAGCAGCACTGATG